>NC_143403.1:21270333-21571666 GCF_052110815.1 Crocodylus siamensis
ATCACAAGCAAAATAAAAAGTCAACATCAGTAAGGCAATTTTTACTAAGCGTAATGATTGCGCTGTTAGCACTGTTCAATAAAAGCAAGGTCTTTTTGCGGCTGCTTTGTTCCTTCAAAGAAAGTGTTAAGCTTCATCTAATGCATCAGGCACCTCAAGTACATTATTCGTTTCACTTCAAATGCAAGCCATAAAATGCTGCATTAGAAGTCTGAACACTATCAACATCCTCTACTGTATGTCTGACACCATGCAAATACACAGACAGTACAGACATGGCTATCATTTGTATATAATCTCTAGAGGCTCCCACAGTCTGGATCTGCACATCAGAAACAGATTTATTGGACTGTGACTATGTGCTCTGCACAGCAAGAACCAATGAATCTTGTGTTGGATTGATTAAAATTGTAATTGTACAATCTCTGTGATCCAAAGAACAAGGAGTCATTTTTCACAGTGAAACACTTAACAATTGGACAGACTCAAACTGTCTGCCTCATGGCATTTGTAGCTGCTCTCAACATTGCCACATAAATCAAAGGCACATATTTTGACCCTCCTACACATAATGCAGCCAAATAAGAAAGAATACAGAGGAAGAACGTGGTTAGTTGAATTAAGTCCAGGTTTTCGTAAACAAAAGTGCAAAAGCACCTTTTATTCATAAAATACTAAACCAAAAATGTCTGAAATATCTGTAACTGGCAGTTACGTTTGCAGTTGTCTACAGTTTATGCTTATCGCATTACAAACAGAGTCAGGGTGGGACTTGGGAGTAGGAGGAGACCATATCAGTTTGTTCAGAAATCAGCAAGGCCCCTCCCAAATCACAGCCTTGGAGAAAATATTAAGGCCAGCTGTTTCATTCTTTCAGTCAGTTCCAGTACTAGAAATAGGATCAGGATAAGATCCATGTTACTGGTATCAATCTCTGCCCAGTCTGTTTTCTTTGAAAATATATGTTTCTAGTTTTTAAGGTAATCTAGAAAACCTTTTTAAAATGTTAAATCTAGTATAATCAAAGACTGTTCTTTAAGACTAAATTATTTGCCAGGCCACCTTAAGTCCCCACTGCACATGGCCAAGTTGAGAACTCAGCAGTCTTGTTACTCTTCACTGCCACTGGGAGCAGGAAAACGGACAATATTTAACAGAGAAACAAGGGGGAAGAGGGTTGGTGGTATCTTTTATTAGAGCTACTTTAGAGCTGAAAGATATGAGACAAAATCTGTGCCCTTTTTAGGTGCTCCCTCAAGAGGACCTGAAGAAGGGCATACTGTGCCCGAAAGCTTGTTAGGAGAGATGTTAGATTGCACAGTTAGTCCAACAAAAAAGGAATCACCAAAAATGCCCTTGCTTCTATCATATACCCTAAGCCATCACGACTACAGCAACACTCCAATCCTTCTACAAGGTTCACCAAGTCAGTGTTACTCTCCTGCAAATATAACATTTCTCAGCTATACTAGAATAAGGATTTGGAACTATTTACTGGAGAGGGTGGTTCCAAAAAACAAGGAAGGTTAAAAAGGAGCAAAAGACACTCGCATACATGCACGACCTTTTGTAAAAGCTCTTCGGAGCTGAATAAAATGACATGCATGAATAGGCTGTAAAGAACCAGAGTGCAACATGGGGAGTGGTTCCTTCTTCTATCCAGCAACAAGACAAGATTTTTGGCTGGTCTTTAAACTGAGACACTTATTTGCTGGAGGATGATAAGGTACTTAAACCTGAGCAGGGTCTAGAGACAGAGCCCTGGTGAAGAGGCCTAATTTATTCCATATCTCTTGCCCCTGGAGAGTAGAGCTGCTTCCTTTCCTCAACATCTTTCATATCCAATTGTTTATACCCACTTATTTTGCAGCTACTGATTGATTTATCTGAGTCCCCAGTGCACTCAACGGCAGACCTGGAAGTGGATCAGAAGCACTTCCAGTCCACTTCTGGGTCTGTCACAGAGCATTTGGGGGACCCTCTCCCTGTCCCCCCCTCAGCAACTGGTGTCTCCTGGTCTGCGGGGGCACCCAGGTTCCCCCCACAGCTGATTGCCAAGCTGGAGGGTTCCCCCGCACATTTGGCAACGGACCCGGAAGTGGACCAGAAGTACTTGAGGGAGCAATTAAAAAGTACTTCTGGTCCACTTGTGGGTCTGCCACCAAGCATGCAGAGGCCCCCCCCCCCCCCATGCTCCTGTGGGATGCTCCATCTGCCCCACCACCTCAGCATTCACAAGCCATGCCTCGTACATTGAGGTATGTAGAAAAAAACATTTAAAGCTGTGGCTATGGCCAAATCTCTGATTCTCCATGTCAGCACCGAATCTTCAGATTTGGATTTGGCTGAATCAAAATAGGGATATCGATCCGAATCATTGAATCAAATCACTGTCCCCTGAATCAGGCCGAATCCAAATCAAATATGGTGAGCTTCATGCACCCCTAATTAGTATATACAGAAAGAACATAAAAACAGCCAGGCTCTTGTCATTACCCATCTGATTAGACCCTGGAAGTACCAGAAATCTCATGAGAGCAATTACTTCTACAAAATATTTGTTAAATTTCCAGGGCAAATATCAGAGAAATTCAGATAAGCAATTCTGAATGGCTATCCAGAACAAACATTTGATGATTACATGCAGAAGTTATACATTTATTGTATACTCTCAAAAATAAGTATGCAATAAATATAATCATCTCATATTTAGAGAAAAACAGAGAATATCTACAACAGCAAACAGGATACAGGAAAACAGCCTTTGAATGAAATTCCTAACTCTTCTATCACCCAGTCAGAGAATCAGAGAAAACAGAAAATTAACCAATATTTATCTAGAGGAGGGGAAATCTCTGCATGCTATAGGGTAGATAAGTTTCTGTTTGTCATAAGGCTGGCTCCTCTTGTGGTCAGTAAGGAAGGAGGTAGCAGTCCTTGGGCTGCTCAGCTCTCCGCTTCTCCCTTCCCCACAGTCATCCAGGATTACATTCAGAAAGAAGAGAAGTGCTCATGTGGAAAAGAAAAGGTGCAATTTTGCCACCTCTGATTCTGCACCAAGTGCATCTCAATTGGAACACCAAAGCTAACTCACTGTATCGATCGTACATATAACATTCATTAAGCAGAAACCTGGTCCAAAACATCGAAGCAAAGTAGACAAGCAAAGAAAAACAAGGAGGTTCAAATGCAGAGTTCACAGCTCACGTGTCCAGCTCAAGCTGCAGGGGGAAAAATGCAAGGTTCTCCTCCTTGGGGAAAAAAACCTGCAGCATTGTTATAGGTTTGGCAGTGCTACACTGGCTAGCACTACAGAAGAAAGAGACTTGGGGGTCATCATTGACCACAAAATGAACATGAGCCTGTAACACGATGCTGCGGCTAGTAAAGCAACCAAAACGCTGGCTTGCATCCATAGATGCTTCTCAAGCAAATCCCAGGATATCATTCTCCCCTTGTATTCGGCCTTTGTGAGGCCACAGCTGGAGAACTGCATCCAGTTTCTGGCTCCAGAATTCAAAAAGGATGTGGAGAAGCTTGAGAGAGTCCAGAGAAGAGCCACATGCATGATCAGAGGTCAGGAAAATAGACCTTACGACAACAGGCTGAGAGCCATGGGGCTCTTTAGCCTGGAAAAGCACAGGCTCAGGTGTGATCTGATGGCCACCTATAAGCTTATCAGGGGTGACCACCAGTATCTGAGGGAATGCTTGTTCACCAGAGTGCCCCAAGAGATGATGAGGCTGAATGGTCATAAACTACTGCAAGACCGTTTCAGGCTGGACATAAGGAAGAATTTCTTTACTGTCTGAGCCCCCAAGGTGTGGAACAGCCTGCCATCGGAGGTGGTTCAAGCACCTACATTGAACCTTCAAGAGCAAATTGGATGTTTATCTTGCTGGGCTCCTATGACCCCAGCTGACTTCCTGCCCTTTGGGCGGGGGGCTGGACTCAATGATCCTCTGAGGTCCCTTCCAGCCTTGATGTCTATGAAATCTATATGGCTTACAAACAGAACATTATGTGTAGCTTTCTGATACAACACCTATTGCTCAAGTGATATCAACAAGCCAAGCCATTGCCATCTGTGACAATCTATTTTATTGGTGTTCTGTGGGAAAGCAGTCACAAGCATCAAAGACCTTGTTTTCTCTCGTCATCCTCCACTTGCTCATCTGTGCCTCCTCCAATTCTTCCACAGGGATAAAAGAACAGAGCAGTTTGTAGTTAACAAGAATGAATAAATTTTCAGCAGGTGGTGCCATTGTGTGCCCAATTAGTGCCAGCACAAACATCTACTTCCCAGCTGAGAAGAATAGCTGTTTTGATCATTCACACTGGCGCCTGAGAGACAGAGAGAATCTTCCTAAAAAAACATGACCTATGCGATTCCACAATGCCGGAGAAATTAGTCACAATACATATCTATACAGCTGGCCTCAGAAACACAATGTCTTATAGACCAAACAAAAGCAAATATTAATTTAATCAGCCATAACTCCAAGTAGCAAACTATATCCCTTGCTCTCCTCCTCACACCATGCTGTCAACCGTCTCTTAAAACAACTCTAAAGGTCAGCACATTCAGGCTTTCCAGGACCATAACAGGGAGCAAGTTCCAAACCATGGAGTCATCATGGAGAACGGCCTGACAGCAAGCCATTTTTCTGCAAAGACAAGGCAGCTCCTTCTCAAGCACTACTGCTAACGACATCTGCAGCAATACAGCTGGGTGTGGGGGTGCATAGGATAGGGGGAGACTGTCTCCACCAGCACCAAAGAGCTAGAGATGAAAATGAAGACTGTGTTCAAGCCGGAAACAAGCAATTCCTGGGACAAGTAATTTCTCAGAAGTGCCTAGTGCATGATATATTCTCACAAGTGCCTAATGCATGGCTGCCAAAACCGAACACATTTTAAAATAAAGGTCCGATCTCCCCTTACCCTCCCACTCTTCACCCCAACACATTGCGAGTGTGGAATGAGAAGCATAAGCTAGATACTTGCATGTGCACCTGCCATCATGAAATTGTGCTCATTAGTATCATACAAACATTTGCTCAACCCATGGTGAGATGAAGAAGGGCATTCTAGAGAACTAGTTCTCACTACAATTGGTTAGAAATGCAGCAGTTTAAAACTAATCTCCCATTTACATATTAGCCATTATGCTCGCTTTCCTAATAGAGGCAACACTAATAGCAGCAATCTGGGAAAATATAAAAGTGCTGAGAAAAGTGGCTTCATACACAGAGGGAGGGAGGAAGCCCTGGAATCTCAGCTGGCTCCTTTATGCTCCAAAAGAGCTTTGTAGAAAAGCTGGCCACTCCAAGACAGCATCAGGTCTCATCACCCCAGCTGAAGGTCATCAACTTTTTAGCTGTAGCAAGCACTGCTCCTCCCCATGGTTCTGTATCTTATTCTGGAACTGGAGAAAGGGGGGAATAAGGGACTACCTAATATGTTTTTATAAGAAATCTGTTATCCTTTCTTGGAAATTTCCTGCTGTCAAAATCACACAGTATCATTATGGTAAGTGAAGTGCAAGACTCGCCTTGGAATTGAACATTCATAGGATTATCAGTGAGTGAAAAACTGTGCTACTTGTGTCCCTCAAGAAACCTGGGTGTAAAACAGATAGATGTACATTGCAGTAAGCTCCTCCACTTCCCTACCCTATTTTTAGGTATCTCTTATTCTGCTTCCATTTGCCACATCAATGAATGTGTACGGGGAAACTTGTTCCCCCAGGTACCTCAGCATCCATTTTACCTTACTCACCAGTTGGAGATTCTCCTTCTTTGGTGCAAGATCTGCTTCTCCTTCCTGTGAGATTCTCCCCAATGATTCCTTCATTGCTGGACTTCTTCCTGGGATTCATAATCTCTGTAGAAATTAAAACATTCTCTTGAGAATGGGCACATATGATAAAATGTTTAACACCATATAAATTGTAGTTAACACTGAGCAATTTCATTGTGAGCTCACCCAAATGGGCCACAAGAAAGAAACATTAAGAGATAACTTCCCTTAATCTTTGACTGTTCTGTAAATTATGCTTACTGATATTCTCTAGGGATAACCATTACCTATTCTTTCCCGGCTTGTCCCTCTGCATCTGAGAGCAAGCTGATAGCTGAAAAATCATTGTCAAGGAAAATAAAGCCTAATTACATGGCACAGGAGAAGGAAATGTAAATATGAAAGGTCCCCAACACACAACTCCTGTTGCACATGGCCCTGAAGCAGTCCACCAAAACCAAGGAACAATAGAAACCTTTCAAACCCTGCAGTGTGCTAGAACTACAGTGAGTCAGCACAAGTTTGTTACAAGTGAGAAGGATTTCTTTGTAATAGCAAAGAAAATTCTTTGAGATTTAGAAAAGACAGTCACTAAATCCCAGTCATCTTACAAGCATCTTGTCCAAGAGCATCTCCCACAGCCATTAGGATGCTGACACCCAGTCCTACCAACCTCATTTGAACAATTTCTATATAGGTGAGAAGATTGATAGCAGTGAGGTGACTCATGAAAGCAAAAGTATGACAGATGGGGATAAATGAGGTGGGAGAGAAGTCTTACCTGCCTAGGCTCTCTGCACACTGAAGGCAGTTGCTGCCAGTGCTGCTGCTGCAGCAGCAACATCCACTCCAGTGGCAGCAGCCCAGTGGTGTGGAGGCTCCTTGGCAGCCATACCTGCTGCTGCATTCACTCCTCCACCTCACACCCCAGATATGCTGTTGGGCACAGTCTGCTGCGGCAGACTCCCTCAGAGGCATAGGGGAAAGGAGCACCGCTTTGCCTGCCCAACTTGCCTGTCCCCTTCCTCTCCCAGTTACATACCCAAGTATACAGGGCTGCTCTGCCTGGCTGTAGAAACCAGGCAGTGCAGAGCTGCCCCTGCTCTGCCAAAGGCTCCGGGGGCAGTGGGGGGAGGGTTTTGGCACCTCCTCATATTGGCCAAGACTAGTGCTTTCTGGCTCCCCCTTAGGACACAAACAGAAATGGCAATTTTCACCAGATCTAGCTACAGAAAGCAATTTATAGCTATGACCAGGCACAAGTGCACAGCTGCAGAAAGCTTTAAAAATAGCTGATCTGGTGAAAAGCTGACCCACTCAATGCATGGGGGTTGGATGGAGATGTTTCAAAACAGCATTTTCTGTGATTTCTCTGTCTCTGTCGCCTGCCAACCTTGAGCTGTTTTCAGAATGGGATGGGGGAAAGGGAGCAGAGGCAGTTTGGTCTGGGGGGGTTTCAGCCCCTGCTGGATGGTAAGGCAGGTGTATTGAACTCCCCTGAGGTAAGGGGGCTCCAATTTGCCGATCCCACCCTCCAAAGCTGGCTGGGGACCCCCAAAAACAAAACTCCCTCTTCTCCCTTTCCCCCCTCCCATTCTGAAACAGAGACAGGCTGGGAGAAAGAAGGGGCCATTGCTAGGGGAAGCCAGCTGCAGGCTCACAGCCAGCAGCTAGCTTCCCCTCCACCCTATAACCAACAGTGAACTTCTGCTTGTTTCAGGAGATCATTGCTACTCATAGATTCACAGAAGTTTAGGGCTAGAAGGGACCTCATGGGACCATCGGGTCTAGCCCCGCTTCTCTGGGCAGGAAAGATTGCTGGGGTCAAATAACCCTAGCAAGGTGTGCGTCCTGTCTCCTTTTGAAGATCTCCAGGGTCGGTGTGCCACAGTAGACTCAGAACACTTCCTACAAAGCATTATCACAGTTACAGCGGGGAGACACACTTCTGTCTGCAGCCTTAATTATGCTGGGAAACTGATTCAGAGACAGAACAAGAGATGTGCCAAGGTTCAGACAGGATGTCTGTGATGGAGCAAAAACTTGGTGCTCATCTGTCAAGAAAGCACACAGGAGCTGGGGTAAAAGAAAGGGTAGTAGGATCATAGCACTTCCTCCCCATTTTTTTAAAAGTAGAGAAAGGCTCACTCTTCCTGTCCCTGGCATGAGGAAAAATAGTCCCTCTGGTTTCCCATCTTCCTAGACCTGTAGAGTTTCAATCCATCTTAGCCACTGATTGGAGCTATTACTCAAAGAGAACAGGTTCTATGAAAATGTTAGCTCTAACAGGCTGGCATGAGCGATGAGAAGCAGTGCCCTGTGCAAAAGAGATTCTAGAATAAACAGAGGGAGCATTATCAGAAGACAGAAAAGTCTATGCTAAACCAACTAAAACAATATGACCTTGTGTTCTCACTCCTGTATTGCTCTGGGTCTGGTAAGGATTGACACCAGAGCATGACAGTTAAAACAGGATAATATCACTGCTACATTGCAAAAGACTGAATACTAAGAGTGCGAATTCATCTCATCCAAGCCATGCACTCAGGGTCTTTTTCAGAGTTCAGTCTTTTTGGGGATTCAAAGAAGAAAAAGGGGGGGGGGGCAGACCTGAACTGATCCATTTAGAAGACATTGCTTTTCGCTAAGTAACGGGGTAAGATGTAGCCTAATATGGAAAAACAGGCAATCAGAATGGGCTTCCCTGTACATGCTGCTTTTCCAAAAATCTAATGAAAGTATTGATTTTTTTGTGGTGGATTTATGGGTTTGTCAGAAGCGACTAAATATTAATGGAAGTCAGGTTTTTATCTTGGAGTCCAACATCTTTCTTAGGCAATGAGTGGTTATACCCCTGCAGTTTCTTCATAAGGTACAGTAATGAACACATTACTTATAATAGTTCTGGGTGCCTCATCCAGTTTTTGAGCCTTGCAGTTTTCCTAGAAAATAAGACAATTTAAGACAAAAAAAACCACTATCTTATTTATACAGAAAAAGTCTTTAAAATCTTCAAAAACAAAGCATTTGTTTTTCTGCAAGCAAAACTTTGCCATTGGGAGTTTACAAACTAATAACCTTGGTAATCCGGGTGCCCATTAAATTTGACTGATTAAGGGCATCCTCTGGACCATAGGACTTTATGGCAGTTGTCTTTTCACTTCTGTTGCAGAATAAAATGTGAAATACCAGGGGGCTTGAAGAATTACACAACATCTAATGCCAATACAGAAGTGGAGACTATTAAAGAAAGCAACAGCTTTGGGATCTACCAGTGGTGGCTTAAGTTCTCACAGAAGAACTGATCAGTTATTTTTATTTTGTTCAATTAGCTGGAAAGAAGTCTGGCTTTAAAAATGGATTTTCTTTCTACAGAAACAGCCCAATTAATGTTCAAAACACTAGTTATTCCCATTAACAGAGGTCATATACAGAAGAATCAACCCAACAAACTCTCAAAATAAACATATTAAAACTGCATTAAACCTGGTACTGGTATTTTTTTGGCATCCTCTTAGTCAAAGATAAAGGGTAATTGCATTTTAGAGGTAGAAATAGAAAGTCAATGTGTTCTATGCCTACCATTTAGTAATTCAAGGAAGCCAAAGTGCATAATTTCTTTTCTTCTATGAAGCAACTGTTTCTTTTGCAATATCCTTTATTGGACCAACCGCATAGTTGGGATAACGTTAGACAAGCTTTCTAGAACAAGATATTCTTCAAAATCTCATCTAACCCTATTCTAACTATAAAAGTTATCATTCAAAGTAATCTTTGCCTCTTATATAATTTCTGGACCATCATTGCTATAACACCACTCTAACACTATCATTTTCTTATATGCACACTTTTCAACATACGTACATTTCAAAAGGCACAGTCCTTCTGTTGCAGTCACTGGTAAACTCCAATTAACTTCAAAGGCAGCAAGGAAACACAGAAATAGAAAACCAAGGAATTAAGATTTTTTCACTATGAATGAAATCAGGCATTAATGCATCTCTTCAATTTCAACCTGTTCTGGACGAGAGAGAATCTGTGGTTTGGATTCTGGCTCATTGTTCCCCTCTGCCCCTTATAAAGTTTAAATTAGAATATAAATGCAAAAAAAAAAAAAACCAAACAAAAAAACCCCCCATGCCTGAGTTTATGATTAATCTCATTGCCAAGAAAAGGACACAGAGAAACCTTGTAGGTCAGGATGTGGAAACTGATGCAACCAAAAAAATGGACAATGGGATTCTCCTATTCAGCTTCTTATTCTTATTTGAATATTTTGATGTATATTTTTTTAAATGTATGCAGGGCCATTATTCATTACAACAGGCCGATTGATTTTTACTGTATGTTGTATACATTGATCTTTAGCTATGGGTTGTTAATTTTCCCTGTGAGAATGGAAATACTTCATTTTTCTCTCTCAGATAAGCCTCTCACTGAACTGACAGTCTTACGTGGTATGATCCTGATCCCACAGTCAGCAAGCAGACAAATCCACATGTCCATTCATGCAATACGTAAGTTGCTGGGTCTTTGTCCAAATGAAGCTTGTTCTAGGAACAAGGCTCAAATGAATTAAGCCTAGAATGTGATCCCAGGGTATCCAGTGATGCACTATGCACTTATCACTTCCCATTCCAGTCACATTTCCGTAGACCTGGAGAAAAGAAGTATTTGGGGGATTTTGGTTGTGTACATGTTATGTACTTGTATCCAGGGAAAATCCACAAAATGTTTTTTCTTCGAAAATTGATTAGATAGTTTAGCTACTGGAATCAGGCAAATAGCTTTTGTGACTAGTCCAAATTAACTGCTGTAGAGTGAATATGAAATGCTGACCATGTACAGAGCTGTCTATGTTGTGCTTGCGTAAGTGACAACTTTGACCAGTTTCCTAAAAATTAAACCGAGATTCTACTTTCAAAATTTTGCATTTGACCCATACCCCAGGTCGATGGTTTTAAATATTTAGGACTTCGATATATATTTTTTTAAATTAAAGTCAGCTACTCTAACTAAATTGATTTATTGGGGATAATTTTCTACCTGGAATTAAATGAAAACTTGCATTGGACCTAAATATTTAAAACTGTGGATCTGGGGTATGGGTCAAGTGTAGAACTCTGAAAAGAGAATCTCATTTTAATCTTTAGGAAACACTGTGGTCAAAGTTGTCAGTGGTGCAAGCCCAACATCAGTCACTTAAGTCCAGTCAAGATCAGGATCTTGTTGTACAATAGACCATAAAAACAATATTGGAAAAGAGTTCCTACTGGTAAAATCCCACCAGCCAATCATCAAGTAAATGTAATAATTCCACTGTAGCAAATGGAAGAGTAGAAAATGAAGTTATTTATAGAAATGTTGTCAATTAGAAGACGTTTGAGGCCAAAATAAGCCCATTATTAATGGTATTACAACGAGCTTCTTGAATTGAATCTGTGAATTACATGACTGCCACAATTTACAGCAAAATAATGTCTTACTGTGAGGACTACCTCATCTGTATTGGTAAAGGATCATTTATGGATGCTGGTGTGGGACTGTTGTGTATAACTAACTTTTTTAAGTCCCGATTCTAAAGCTCACCTATTTAGGTAGTGGAGCAGGTGGGCAGTTTGGCAGTAGCTGGGAGGTGGGAGCAAGGAGGGTGAACAGGCTGCCCATTTAAATGCTTTCAGTTTGAAATTATTAGCCTGGAAATAACAGAAAAATTTGTTTCACTTCAAACTGTCCCCACCTCACAAATACAGGCTAACTAATGGGGAAGGGGGGCCATTACAGTATTGTTACTTTGTGCCCTACACCCGTGAAGAACGGCTCTGTGCTCTTGCAAACTGAAGTTCTCTAGTCTGGAAACATACAGATCCTGGCGTCTAAAATACCATTCCATTCCTGAACCTCACCTGAGAAAGTGATTGTCATGTTTGACCAAAATCACGCAAAGCTAAATGCTGAATATCAAGATTTATTATCCCTTGAAGAAAAAGCTGACCTTGGCTTCCCCACAGTTATCACATCCTGATATTCACTTAAAAAAGAGATCAATATCGGCTTGCTACTAACCTTGCAGGCAGAGTGATGATAAATAACGTTCAAAATTATGGGATAATCTGAGCATATTCTTACACAGACATTTGTATTGTCATTTCCAATCTCCCGTGTTTTCAAAGGGTACAGTGAACCCTTAAAAATAAAGCACAACTGTACAGTCTGGATAACAAAGAACCACCACATGGCTCCTGTTCTGTTATGTAAAGTTTGATGGTACTTCTGCTGTGAAGCCCATGAGGTTATGAGGAATGGTGCTTTCATTGTAATCTACATACAGATACTTCAATGGGGTTTAAGAAGTATGGATGAGAATCAACACTTCAGTATTTATTTTCAGGAAATAATTATTCTGGACCTCTAAATAACCATTCTGGACCTCTAACAAAATAACTACAGTTCACTTAATACAACTTAAGTGGAGATATGCAACTTATATATAATTTTTTTTTTTTTTTACACACACAAGGAAACGATACTCCACACTAAAATTAAATACAATATTACACTCTTAAAACAAAATTGGATCTTCAAGTAGTATTTCAAAAATTTCACAAGAGATACATAACAGGCGTTAAACTTTTATCTGTTCATTAAATTTTATTAGCAGAACGATTGTTGCAATAGCCTTGACGTTTTAACTGAAAGAGCAGATCATAAATTTGTTAAATCTTGTGATTCACATACTGGTTAAAGTGACCGTCCTTGCTAGTAGTATACTAGTCATGGTATCTGATCTCATTGAAATCCAATTTCTCAACTGTAGCACAAGCACTACAGGCCACCTCATTGTAAGGATCAGTTTCAACTGTTCTGGATCAGTGAAGGCAACATTTAATTGAAATCCACACTTGCCATTTCCCCTTTAGGGCAAAAGTGACAGCTTTATTCCTCTGTATAGTGTTTGCACATGGAATTTAGAAATGCATTCTGTGGCATATTTTTCTTAGGAATACTATAGAACACAAAATACTCTACACTTGTGGTTTTTATGATGCTGCTATATATCTATATCGCATTGCATAATTCTGCTTACAGCATCTTCTCAGAGGGTCAAATTGACCTTGTTCAATCAATTCAGAAAAGATTTGGAGATTCAAGCAGTTCCCTGCAGGGAACCTGGGCTCTGTGCCAGTAACTAGGAGGCGGGGGGAGGCTGGGGGAGGGGGGAGGAGACCATGTGGGGCTCCCACCAGGCCCCATTCCCTCTTTGCTCCCCAAAGCCCCCTGAGCACCCCTCCAACCTGCACCTGCTCTCCCAGCCCCGTCAATGGCTGCTCCACCCAGCCCCGGCATTCCGGCTCGTTAATCACCAAATCAAATCGCTGTCCCCCGAATTGGCTGAATCTGAAGCGAATACTAACCTCTTCACACAATTCTGACTACTGCTTTGCAATTCCTTCATGTGTATTATAAAATTGTGGCATGAGGTTTAGCTAAATACAGCACCATTTAGGATAATTATATCTTTTCTCTTGAAAATTCCTATTTGTAGTTTAAAATTGGATGTGATGTGCTTCTTCATTCCAGCCCAAACTGCAGTGTAGTGTTGCTCTCCCTGAATAATAGATTTCAGCCAGAGGTGATGGCAACAATTGCAACAAAAAAGGAGATATCCTTCCTTTAAGATAGCCTTCCTCCATCTACAGCTGGACTCTCTGG
Source organism: Crocodylus siamensis (assembly GCF_052110815.1). Classification (NCBI taxonomy): domain Eukaryota; kingdom Metazoa; phylum Chordata; order Crocodylia; family Crocodylidae; genus Crocodylus; species Crocodylus siamensis. Next base: position 21,283,849 of record NC_143403.1, read on the forward strand.
GGGAATGAGAAAATGGACACATGCAAAATCCAAAATAAAATCAGGTCATAAATGATTAAAAGCTTTACATATGTGAAAACTTTATTATTACTTGTCTTCAAGTACTAGAAATGTTGACCGTTTCACCTCTAGATGTCAAGGACAATAGTTAATTTGTGCAAAGTAGATAAATGAGGTGGAAACTAATCAGAAGAGTTTGTTTATCTGTTCATTGATGATATATTACACTGCAATAATAAGACAGTAACTCTGTTCTATCTGGCTGAGAATAACTTCTATCACCATTTCTCATTTTTACATATCAGATTTGAAAACACTCCCCCAGTCTTTGAAGTTCAGTGAAATTCAAAACCAGTTATTAATCCCAAACAAACTAGAAATGTGGGATTTTGACAAAAGAAGTAACAAATTAAATTTCCCTGGGTTTTTCCTTATCTTGAAACAAATTTGAGTGTATGCATTTTTCTTCTTTGTCTTAATTATGGCATTAGGAGGCATACAATGACAACTGGACTGGATGTGTGGTAAATTCTATTTCCTTCATCAGCATAAAAAGAACTTTGTATTTATCTATCTTCCAATGAACACACCAATTACTTTTTACATCATCCTATAGCACATGACACCAGTGCTTCTGGATTATTATCTCTATTTTTCAGAACACACAAAACTTTCATTCTTTGATTTAGAAGTCCATTTGGGTCAAAGTGTGGTTAATAATCCATTAGCAGCCAACATGCTTGCTAGGGGTCTTTTAAATGATTTATACTGGGAATCTGAAAGCTTACTAATGAACTGAATGTATTAAGCAGATAACATAATTGTGCTGCCTGATAGGACAAAGCTGGCTATAGGAGTTTCCATAGTTCACAACTTCAGTTTACATGTCTGAGGGCATGTCAAGGGAAGTGATTATTTCCCTCTATTCAGCATTGTTGAGGCCACATCTGGAGTACTGTGTTTAGTTTTGGGGGCCCCAGTACAGAAAGGATACAGGAGAGAATCCAGCAGATGGCAACAAGAATGGTTAGGGAGTTGGGGGGCATGACTTAGGAGAAGAGGTTGAGGGAACTGGGTTTATTTAGTTTAGAGAAGACCGAAGGGGGTTTTAATAGCAGCCTTCAATTACCTGAAGGGTGGTTCAGAAGAGGACTGAGCTATACAGTTCTCAGTAGTGAAAGATGACAGAACAAGGAGCAATGATCTGAAGTTACAGCAAGGGAAGTTTAGGTTAAATATTAGGAAGTACTTTCTCATTAGGAGGGTTGTAAAACAGTGGAACAGATTAGCCAGACAGGTTGTGGACTCTCCACCCTTGGAGGTTTTTAAGACCCAGCTAGACAAAACCTTGGCTGGGATGATCTAGTTAGGGAAGTCCTACTTTGAGCAGGGGGTTGAACTAGGTGTTCTCCTGAGGTTCCTTCCTACCCTAATTTTCTATGATTATATAATTAACCTCTCTTAAGTCTCTTTTTTATAATCATTGATGTAGAAGTGTTGATTTTTCTAGAATTTAGAACATTAGCTTCACCTCTGCCCTCCAAAAGACAAAAGCTACAGAATGTAGCAATGTGTCAGAACACACAGTTATAATACATTGCTACCTGGTTTTCCTTAAAGATACCAATTACAAGCTGTGTATATATTAAAAAAAACTGTACAGGCTGGAAGGAGATGAGGAGCTACCCTTTCTGACAGCAGATATATCAACATAGAAAATGATAAAATAAATGAAGAGGAGGAAGAAGTCTGTTTAAACAACTCAAAGAGACTAGATTGAAAGGAAAAATAATGAAATTTAGACTGTGATGGGGCAAGTATTTGATTTAACAGAATTTATACAACTTGAATGTGGGCCTTTCACATGTATATAAAATGCAAGAAAAGGTTTAATTTTGTTTCATTTTCTCTGCCATCTCTCTTTTGCAAGTATAAGATATGCTGACAGCCAAAAGGAAAAACAGATATTACTTACTTGCAAAGCATTAAAGGAACAGTATCTGAATTATCATTAAGCAGTGATATTCATAATACTATTTTCTAGCCATATAGCAAAGTCCTTAATGAATATTAGAAGCTGTACATGAAGGAAGTACTTCACCCACCATTATGCACATCCACCTCTGGGGCAGATCACAGCTAGTTTTTAATAGCAAACAGCACTCATAAGTTTTCTTAAAGAACACTATACTCAATTCTAAGTGGTAGATTAAAAAACCAAGGTGGTTGAACCAGGGTGGAGATGCTCTCTTCGAAAATCAGAACTGCAGATCATTGTAAAAAGCTTCTAAATTCCTTCACTGGATTGTCATTTGGTCAATACACAGGTTCTGATTTATATGTAGAAGTGCCACCACTTTATGGGTAAATAAAGTGTTTTATATATGCTAGTGTCACTCACATAATTAGAGTATGAAATAACAATGGCCCTTGCTTTTTAGAATGGGTAAATTGCATGACAGTACTTTTCAAAATCATATTAAGAACAGACCTATTAACAGGTGGTATTATAATCACAAAATGTAAAAGTGTGGGGCATGAAGGTAGACAAACTGTGCAAGAATAAAGTCTGTTCACCAGTCGAGAAGAGATATTATTTGCAGTATGTTCAGGTCAGGATTATAACGATATTAAGTAGACTTTCAAGTGTGCATCTGAATGTGACAACTCATTGTCCTACTTTGTTAGGATGTTTTATTTGCACTGCAGCTCACCTTCTATCAGAACCATCATCATACCTCATGTCTGTGCTTAATTTCTTCCTTCCTAATGAAGGAAAGGGAAGGATGGCCCTTGATTTCCTCAAAGATGTACAAGTACCGACTCATGGGATGGTTTGTAGAAATGTTGTTTTCCACTGATTTTCTGTGGGTAGCTTGCAAGTGCCTCAGAATGCCCTAATCATTCATAAGCATTCCTAAGAGTTGAGCAGAGAGCATTCAACTCCCACAAAAAACTAGGAGGTTGGTAATGAAAAATCTGACAGATTCTTAATTAGCAGTGGCACAAGCGGGTGCTACCATAATAAATCTTTTTTCCTAAACACAGAAGAAAAACAAAACTAATTAGTAGCTTCATCAAAGCCATCGAGGCTCAAAAGCTGGTCAAAAAGATTATAAAGGAAAAGCCACTCTATTAGGATCTAAGAGGAAGACAACAGACTTGGAGGGGTTTTAGCCGAGCCAATCTGTAGATGGTGAAAATGAATCATGTAATTTTAATGGAGATTTTACCAGATGTTCCACTAACACTTACAAAACGCAATGCATTACAATACAAGCACTGTTTTCAGGGTGTCCACTTCTGAGTTGTAACTTAAAGTTTTGGTGCCCCAGGTAATCTGTATGAAGGGAAGACATAACTCCCTAAACAGGGACTTTGGCAGATGTCATAGCAATATTGGCCACTGCTGCCTCAGCACAAGCTCCCTAAACATGGGCTTCTGTGGCAGCAACAATGTAGGATCCCTGGGGGCTGTCATTCTAACACCCCCTAAGAATCAACACCTGGAGCTGGTGTCCCCTCATTACACCCCAACTCTTCCCTGCCCAAGGTACACTGGTCCACTTTTTAATACTTAATAGAAAATACGGGGTAAAGAATAGCTAGGAAGGAACCAGAACACTTATAAAAGTGTTATTTTTATTACTGAAACACAGTGTTTCTGAGTGTTTCCATAGTCTACCATTTCATGACTTCATATCATAAAACGGAAAAAGGAATACATGGTCTGACCATAAGCAGATCCAATACTTTGTGAAGGAGGGTATGAGAGCAGCAAGTGGTACCACAGCAGTGGCTGTACCCCCTCTCCCAACCTTCCCCCAATACAGCAGGCAGTCCAAGCAGCAGGAGCAGCCACGTTCTTTAATTCCCCAAATCAGGTAATAATCATCTGCATCATTTTCAACACCCCCTCTCTTCCCTGCTGTTATCAATGGCATGTCTGTGGGGATTTAGGCTCAACTGGGTACATTGGATGAGCTCCTTCTCCCTGAACCTGCTCCCAGACTGGTGGGGACTGGCAAGGACAGAGTGTCTACTGTCCCAAGCTGAGCAAGTCTGGCTCCCTGCAAAGCCTGCGTGGGGCAGAAGTAGCTTTGGAGCTCCCCCTCAAACTCATATCATCCAGGAAAGAGTGGCAGCCCTGAGTGAGGAAGGAGGAAGAAATGGGAGGGGAGTTGCCTTGAAGCAAGTAAGAAATTCTTACCTGCTTCAGGGACTTAGGTGAGAGAAGAGGATAGATACTTACCTGCTTCAGGGTCTTAAAGTCTTCAGCTACTGCCCACAGCATGGCTAGAAAAGGGATGTAACCATACCATTGCACCCCTTCTGGATCCATTCCTGAGTCTGACCATACAACAGCTAATTTACCTCTCTAAGTCAAGATACTGTATTTACTTGATTTTTAAGACAAGGCTTTGGAATCAACATGGGTAAAACCCAGCCTCATCTTTGAACTGAGTATTAACTAAAAATACAGTACCTGCAGCCAGCAGAGACAGCAGGAATCCACACAGCAAGGAACAGCATGGAAGCACAGGACCCAGCATGGAGAGACGGGGTGCGGAGTGGAGGCACAGGACAGTGAAGGACTAGGGGTGGTGGGGCACCTGGTCTGGAGGCACAGGAACATGTAGAGGTACAAGACCCAGGATGGCAATAGACTTAGGATGGCAATGCAATGGAAGATAGGGCTAGGATTCAGAGTGACCTAGACAAATTGGAAGATTGGGCCAAAAGAAATCTCATGAGGTTCAACAAGGACAAGTATGAAGTCCTGCATTAGGATGAATAACCCCATGTGTCACTACTGGCTGGGGACTGACTGGCTAAGCAGAAAAGGATCTGGAGGTTACAGTGGTCAATAAGATAGATATGAGTCAGCAGCATGCCCTTGTTGCAAAGAAGGCTAACAGCTTACTGGGCTGTTTTAGTAGGAGCATTGCCAGCAGATCAAAGGAAGTAATTATTCCCCTCTATTTTGCACTGGTGAGGCCAAATCTAGAGCCCTGTATCCAGTTTTGGGCCTCCAACTATAGAAAGGATGTGGATAAGTCAGAGAGGAGAGAATCCAGGAGAGAGCAACAAAAATGGTTTTTCCATGACCTATGAGGAAAGGCTGAGGGAAATGGGCTTATTTAGTTTGTAGAAGAAAAGACTGGGGGGGGTGCAGATTTGATAGCAGCCTTTAACTACCTGAAGGTTTTTTCAAAGAGCTAAACTGTTCTCAGTGGTGGTAGATGACAGAACAAGAAACAGTAGTCTCAAGTTGCAGCAAGGGAGGATTACGCTGGATATCAGGAAAATCTCTTACTAGGAGGGTGGTGAAGCACCAGAACAAATTACCTAGAGAGGTGGTGGAATCTCCATCCTTGGATGTTTTTAAGGCCCATCTTGACAAAGCTCTGGCTTGGATGATCTAGTTGGGGATGTTCCTGCTTTGAGCAGGGGGTTGGAATAGATGACCTTGAGGTCCCTTCCAACTCTAACTTTCCACGATACTATGATAGACCCTGTGTGGAGGCACCTGGCAGCAAGGCATATTGCAGCAGGGGGTAGGGGTAAGCAAGTGCCCTCCCTACCACTTGCGTCCTTCCTGCTTGCCCCGCTGCTACTGCCTTCCCCACCTTAGCCATAGGGGTGGGGGATGAACTTAAGATGACACTACAATAATTATATTCTATGCATGAAAAAATAAACAAATTTGTGGGGGTCACAAGGGCTATGCGAAACAACACCGTTCCGTTTCGACTTGCATTTTGACATTTTGATGGAAGAGCATTTCATTTTGAATTTTGTTTCAATTTGAAACTGCTGTTCCTTTGCATTTCATCAAAACAGTTTTGCTGTTTTGACATTTCACCCACGGATATAATGGGGAAGCCCAAAATAGCCTATAACGTTGTCATTTCTGGCCTGATTTGGATGAAACCTGCAGGACTGGTAGCCCCTTCTCAGGGCATAAAGCCTTCCAAGTTTCAGGGAGATAAGTATAAAGGTTTCAGGGAAACTGCACCTCAAAATTTTGAGAGCAAAAAAACTCATGTCACGTGTATGTGTTAAGCCACAGCAGGGTCAAAGCTGTAGGCCTGCTAGTTGCTGCTGAGGCAATGAAGCCTGTCAAGTTTCAAGGAGATAGGTGCAGGGGTTTGGAGGAAACTGCACCTCAAGAAGCAAACAAGCAAAACTTGCGACATGGGTGACACTGTGTGTGTTAAGGTGCAGCAAGGTGAAAGCTGCAAGCATGCTAGCCCCTGCTGAGGCCATGAAGCCTGTCAGCTGTCAATGAGATAGGTGCAGGGGCTTCTGGGTTCTGGGGCCCTGCACCTCTGGCTGCTGACAGTCAAAACTCGTGACATGGGTGCTTGTGGGAATGCGTCTATCTTAAGAGAGGTATGAAAACTGAAGGCTTGCTAGGCCCTGCTGCAGCTATGAAGCCTGCCAGCTGTCAAGGAGATAGGTGCAGGGGGAATCTGGGTTCTGGGGCCCTGCATCTCTGGCTGCTGACAGGCAAAACTTGCGACATGGGTGGGTGACACTGTGTGCATTAGGGTGCGCCCTCAGCTGACACCAACGCAGAAAGCGGGGCAGTGCAAACAATGCTGCCTCTTACGCAGTTTTTCCATCCCTCTCCCAGAGCACTGGGATTGGAAGGGACCTCAGGAAAGGATCACAATCACTGGCCAGCTACACAGTCAATAATGAGAGCACTCCTTCCCCCCTCCTCTCTTTAATTTAGTTTCTGTTTCCCTGCAGGCAAGCCCAACTTAAGCTTCAAAACTTGACTTGCCTTGTTTCATTTCAAGGCTGTTTCAAAGTTCTCTGTTTCATTTCAATTTTGCTGTTTTGAGCTTAAAACGAGTTGACACATTCTCAAAATGAAACTGCTGGCAAAATTTTGCACAGCTCTAGGAGCCACCTTAATTCTGAGGATGTCTTGGGTTTGGTAATATGGTAGTCAAACTGAATGTTTTTAGCTTACTTCATCCTTCAATAACATGACTGTTGCAAGCCTATTACCATTCCCCTCCCTCAGCCAGTCTAGAAAAAGTAGTTTTCATTTTGAGTAAATTTCTTTGTATCTTATTTGATTTTCTATTCACACCTCATCTTTGCATATCTGAATTGCTTCAATTTATGTCCAGGTAAAAGCAGTTGACATGCAAGCTTGTTTCATTATGTGCTCATATTTTCCCATGAAGAACAGAGAACAAATTCTTAGCAGTCATACTGACATATATTGGTCATATCTTCTATATTTCTGACCTAATGAAAAACAAATCCAGGGCCAACCTAAAATGCAGTGCTTAAAATTAAAATATGAGCCAAATGCAACTTATAGGAAGTGTTTAAAAAGTTAGGTAACTTCCACTGAAGTCTACACAGGACTTTAAAAACATTAGACACCAATGTAACTTTGTAAATCTGCCTCCCAATTCTGTCAGAAGATATGAACATGCAACTGTCATAGATAATTCATAGTGCTAGGAAAATATGATGAGAATGTATTCATAAATATGCATTCAAATCCAATCTTTAAGTTTACTTTGGTGATATTCATGACCTTTTTCATTCACTTTCTGTGAATATTTGCATGATTCTTTGTTTGTTAGCAACAATGTTTATGGAAGTGACTCTCATGAATACTCATGAAAGTGTTCCTAAGATTCATATATATGCCACCTGGAAATCTTATTTCCATATTTCTGCTTATAAAAGTTAGAATAGTCCATTCTAGGATCAGAAAAAAGTTACATGATGCTAATAAAAAAAAATGAAGCGGCTGGTAACAACCCAAAGTCTGAAATATATAATATAAAAATGACTGGATAATTTTGAAAATACTGATTGTAAAACTACCTAAATAAAAATCCATCACAGGGCACATGCAGGTATTCCAAGGACCTGATCTACAACCAGGTACTTTAAGCCATGTGATCACAGACTGGGTCACACTTGTGCACATGTTCACCAGGAACATGATCCAAGTAATTTAGGGTACAGAGAAGGCCAGGCACATGGGGGGCCTTGTGGATCCCCAAGATGCTATCTATCTGGAGGTAGGGATGTGGGGGTCAGAGAGAGAAAAAAAATTGCCTGGTTGGGGTTGGGGGAAGAGGAGGGTATATGAAAAAAGCAACTCTGAATAAGTGGCTGCAGTCTGAATATGTACATGTTCAGTTAGATTGGGCATGGATTAGTCTGATCTATTTAGTGTGCCTCCTCAGGTTAACTAAGCCAGCCATTTTTTTTCCGATCTTACTCCCCTAGTGTATGTACTGTTCGGCACTTAGATTGGCCTAACCCTAGTTCAGTCAATCCAAGTGTAGTGTCTGTACATACCCAATGTCTCTTTCACAGAATACAAACTGAAGAGGTTCTCTTCATTTTATGATTCCCTACAAATATATTGCTTGAGCCATGCAATCCATCTGCCATTCAGGAAGGAAGGATCTTCTGTAGATGTCAATGGAATTCAATCTTCATAGAAGATGGAATTTTAAAGCCGCAGAAACTTTGTTACAATAAAAGGTAAAATTCATTCTTAGATGAAAATAAAACATTTCACTTCTGTCCAATTCATTTAATTTCAAATGGCTGTTGGAGGACTGACAAAACCAGTAAAAGCAGCTAATTCACAAGTATATTGCATTCCTTCATTAATATCACTATGATAAGAAGCAGTACAGCACAGCAGGAAAACTACTCTTTGCATTTTTCAAATGTCAAAACCAGCACTCCCAACGTAGGTCAAAGGCTTTTACTAATCTATAAAAGTACAAATTAGCTAAAACCAGATTTGGACAGCACAGGGATAATGTGAAATCTTCCCCCATGATTTCATAGTTGGTAGGGTCAAAAGGGACCTGAGCAGATGATCAAGTCCAACCCCTTGCCATGGGCAGAAAAGAATGCTGGGGTCAAATGACCCTGGCAAGGTGTCTATCTAGCCTCCTTCTAAAAACTCCCAGGATAAGACCGAGCACCACTCCCCTTGGAAGTTGGTTCCAGATCCTAGCTGCCCTGAATGTGGAGTAGTGCCTCCTGATATTTAGCCTGAATCCATCAACTTATGGACGTTATTCCTTGTTACTCCTAGTAGTGCTCGGGGCAACACGGACTCTCCCCTTGCCTGCTGGTCTCCCTTGGTCAGTTTATAGACAGCCACCAAATCCCCTCTCAGCCTTCCCTGTGGAGGCTGAACAGGTTCAGGTCTTGTAGTCTCTCTTGATAGGGCCTGGCCTACTGCACCCAATCATGCAAGTGGCCCTCCTCTGAACCCTCTCGATGTTGTCCACATCCCTCCTGAAGTGCGGCACCCAGAACTGGATGCAATACTCCAACTGTGGCCTGACCAATGTCATATAAAGGGGGAGGATCACCTCCTTGGACCTGCACTCGTGATGCCTCTGTGGATGCATGACAAGGTGTGGTTGGCCTTCCTGACTGCATCCCCAGATTGGCAGCCTATGTTCACCTTGGAGTCTATAATAAGTCCAAGATCCTTTTCTGCCTCTGTGCTGATGAGAGGCGAGTTCCCCAGCCTGTAGATATGCTGTTGGTTCTTTATCCCTAGGTGCAGTACCCTGCACTTGAGAGTAAGATGGGATTCCATACTGACATCTGCCCACCCCTGCAACCTGTCCAGATCCAATTGCAGCCTGTCCCTCCCTTCTAGCATGCTCACTTCTCCCCACATCTTAGTGTCATCTGTGAATTTGAACAAGGTGCTTTTCACCCCCTCGTCCAAGTCACCGATGAAGATGTTGAACAGCGCGGGCCCGAGGACCAAGCCCTGGGGGACTCCACTGCCCACATTCCTCCAGGTCAAAAATTACCCGTCCACCACCGTTCTCTGGGTGCACCCTCCAGCCAATTTGCGACCTGACTGCGTAGGCATTGACACCACAATTTCCTATTTTTTTAATGAAAATGGGGAGAGAGAGAGTGTCAAAGGCCTTCCTAAAGTCCAGAAAGACTACGTCCACTGCGACACCTGCGTCCAAGGATTTTGTGACCTGGTCATAGAAGGCCACCAGGTTGGTCTGACAGGACCTGCCTCTAATGAACCCATGTTGGTTGCCCGTAAGCATGCACTCCCCTGCTTGCCCCTCATAGATGTGCAGCTGGATAACTTTTTCAAAGAGCTTCTCTAGGACTGAGGTAAGACTAAAAGGCCTATAATTTCCTGAGTCTTCCTTCCTCCCTTTTTTGAAAATGGGGACCACATTGGCCCTTTTCCAGTCCTCTGGCACCTCGCCAGAGCACCATGAGTGCTCATAAAGCTGTGCCAGGGGTCCCACAATGACCTCTTCCAATTCCCTCAGCACTCTGGGGTGGAGTTCATCAGGACCTGTTCATTTAAACACATCCAGTCCCACCAGAAGTTCCCTGACTAGGTCCTCTCTGACCCTGGGCCTGGCTGTGCCTCCCCTGGGACCATCGGTATTTCAAAACACACAGTACACCATTAGGTGCCCTGCTCCCATTAGCAGCCAATGGGATTGTATCAACTTCGCCCTTTTAAACTGGAAAAAAAAATCTATGCTTAAATCAAGAGATAATCACTGTAATAAGCAATGCTTAAGCAGTACAGCATGAGTTGCCACAGCATGAAATCTTTGGGAAAAATGCTGATTTAATATTACACAAACACACCTCCTCCCCCCAACCCTAAAAGTTACTTGGCAGCTTGCATGCTTGTTGAATAAATATTCAAGATTAAGAGAAAAATGTACTTCAAGTCTTATGAAACCCATAAAATGGAAAAAGCAAACATACTATGGCTTGTGTAGAAAAATTGCATTAAATATTAGTATGAAATACATGTTTTACAGATTGCTTTAAATTATATCTCTCTCAAATAAAACAGCATGAGTACTACTAACTTTCTAATAGAGTTAGCTGCCTGTTATACATACTCAGCAGGCTTTCATGACTACCTGCCAAAAGCAAGGCCTATATCAGTAAGGTCAAAAGCAAGGCCTATATTGGGGTGGGAAAAATATGGCTTGCAGGCTGGAACTGGCCTGCCAGGTGACTGGACAACTGCCCTCACTGTGCTCCGGGCCCTACCTGTTCACACCAGAGAAGTTTGCCCTGGGCTCAAGCCAGTGCCAACCAGCCCAGGCCCTAGCCAGTGTATAGCTTCTGGTGGGGCTTTTGCAGTGCAGGTACTCTGAACCCCCTGCCTCCAGTGGCAGCTTCTGCTCTTAACCCTGCTGCACTATGCTGTGCCACTCCAGGCAGTTTCATCCAGGCACCTCCTACCCCAGCACACAGGGAAGGTGGCTGGGATCTGGAGCTGAAGCCTTGCACCTGCCACAAGCAGTACAGCATGACGCAGGAGGAGGAGGAACTGCTGGTGGTAGGGGCACAGAGCAGCACCCAGCTGGCTTCAGTTGCACAGGGAACAGCCTACTAGAGGCTGCTCCTGCCTCTGCTGTGCCATTCTGGGCAGGTGGGCAAGCAGCTTCAGCTGGGCAGCTCCTGCCCTAGTGCCTAGCCTGCCTTCTCAGGACCCGGAGACAAAGTCCCGCGCACTGGGGCAGGAGCCTGACTGAAGCTGCTTGCCCAGAGCAGTGCGAATGGTGTAGAGTGTGACAGTGCATCGAGGCAAGATCAGGAGCAGAAGCTGCCACTGGAGGTGTGGGGGGTGCAGAGCAGAACCTGGCTGGGTGCAGGCACCAGTGGGAGCACAGTGTGTGCTGCCCTGTCATAAGTGGGCAGGACTTGGCCCCAGGTGGAGCACTGCAGGGGCTGTATGGACCACACCACCCAGCTGAGCTCTGCTGTACACTCCTCCCACCCCCTTACCCTCCTTCACATCACCCACAGCCAGTTTCAGGAACCTAGCACCCAGGCAGCTCCCCTTCCACATCCCCCCCTCCACACACACCCCTCAAAGGGGGTGATCCCAGCCTCCTCCACCCCTCCCACTCCAGACCACTGCTCCCTGTCTGCTCACATCCCCATAGGAAGTTTTGGTGAGTTGTTGCTGGGGGGCAGGGACAGCAAGTGCTGACCCTGCCCTTAACAGCTCATCAAAATTCCCTATATAGCTTTCGGGTCCAAATAATTGCCCACGCCTGCCCTACATGATGCTATTCATGTTCGCTTTGGAGCTAGATGGTCAAAAACAACTAAATAATTAATACACATTCCACAACATCAATAAACATTCTTATTCCATCCTCAGCCATTGATTCAATTTTTCTCTCCCATGTAGTACCAATCTACTCTCCTCACTTCAACTCCAGTTTTAAATAATAATAATAATAATAATTGCTCAGAACAAGGTATTTCTTGCTAAAAAAACTGCATTCAACCTCATAGTTAAAAGTACAAAACATATTTCTTGAAATAATAGCTCTTGGAAACTCGGCGTGCGTCTCAGGCTGTGACTATCATACCAGATGGCAAACAGCCCAGGGATCCTGCATGAAACCACTGCAGAAACTGGTTCTGCTACTAAAAAGAAATATAAGAAATGTGACAACTGACAAATGGAGGCCATGACAGCATTGGAAGTTCAGCACTAGAGTGACGCTGTGGAACAATGAATTTCCCTTGATTTTTCACTAAAATATCTTTGGCACTGTCACTCATGTTCATAGAATCATAGAAGTAGGGTCAAAAGGGACCTTGTAGATCTTCAAGTCCAACCCCCTGCCTGGGCAGGAGAAAAACTTGGCTCAAATGATGCCAGCTAGGTAGGCATCAAGCTTCCTCTTAAAGACCCCCAGGGTAGGAGCCAGCACCACTTCCCTTGGAAGTTGGTTCCAGATCCTAGCTGCCCTGACTGTGAAGTAGTTCTTACGGATGTCTGATCTAAACCTCCTCTCCAACAACTTGTGACCATTATTCCTTGTTATGCCAGGGGGTGCTAGGGGAAACAAGGTCTCCCCCAAACCCTTCTAGTCCCACCTAGTGAGTTTATAGATGGTCACCAGGTCCCCCCCTCAGCCTTCTCTTGCGAAGGCTGAACAGGTTCAGGTCCCACAGTCTCTCATTGTAGGGTCTGCCCTGCTGTCCCCCGATCATGCGGGTGGCCCTCCTCTGGACCCTCTCAGTGTTGTCCACATCCCTCCTGAAGTGGGGCGCACAGAACTGGACACAGTACTCCAGCTGTGACCTGACCAGAGTTGCGTAGAGGGGGTGGATCACCTCCTCGGCCCTACTTGAGATGCACGACAAGGTCCGGTTAGGCCTGCCAACCATGACCTCACATTGTCGGCCCATGTTTATCTTGGAGTCAAAAATGACTCCAAGATCCCTTTCTGCCTCCGTGCTCTCAAGAAGGGAGTTTCCCATCTTATTAATGTGCTGCTGGTTACTACTGCCCAAGTGCAGCACCCTGCACTTGTCAGTATTGAAACGCATCCTGTTTTTGTTAGCCCAGCCCTGTAACCTGTCTAGGTCTTGCTGCAGTCTTTCCCTCCCTGCTAGTGTGCTCACCTCACCCCAGATTTTGGTATCACCAGCAAATTTAAGCAGGTTGCTGTGCACCGTCATCCAAATTGATAAAGAAATTGAACAGCGTGGACCCAAGGACTGAGCCCTGGGGGACTCCACTGCCCACTTCCCCCCAGGTTGAATATGACCCATCCACCACAACCCTCAGAGTGCAACCCTTCAGCCAATCTGCAATCCATCTGACTGTGTAGGCATCAATGCCACAGTCACCTAGTTTTTAAATGAGGATGGGGTGGGAGACGGTGTTAAAGGCCTTCCTGAAGTCCAGAAAGACTACGTCCAAGGCGACACCTGCATCCAATGCTTTTGTGACCTGATTGTAGAAGGCAATCAGGTTGGTCCAACATGGCCTGCTCCTAATGAAACCATGCTCGTTGCCCTTGAGCATCACCCCTGAAACTGGCCCATTGCAGATGTGCTCCTTGATGATCTTCTCAAAGAGTTTCCCTAGGATTGAGGTAAGACTGACAGGCCTATAGTTGCCCAGGTTCTCCCTCCTCCCTTTTTTGAAGATGGGGACCACGTTGGCTATCTTCCAATCATCCGGCACCTGACCCAAGCACCACAAGCACTCGTAAAGCCGTGCCAAGGGCCCTGCAATAACCCCTGCTAGCTCTCTCAACACCCTGGTGTGGAGAGCATCTGGACCCACTGATTTGAACATGTCCAGCCCCTCCAGAAGCTCTCTAACCCAGTCCTCCCAAGCCTGAGGTCTGGAGGCATTCCCCTCAAGTTCGTCTTGCACCACAGTGGGGAAGTCCTGGTCCCTGCACAAGAAAACGGAGGTGAAGAATTGGTTAAAGAGGTCTCCTTTCTCTTCTGGCGCAATCACCAGATTGCCTAGAGTATCTTGCAGGGGCCCCATGTTTCCTGGTGCTTTCTTCATCCTCCCTATATATTTGAAAAAGGACTTTTTATTATCTTTGATCTTGGACGCTAGTCCTAGCTCTATGTCCGCCTTAGCTTTCCTGACAGCCCCTCCTACAGGCCTGAGCAGAGGAGGTATACTCGTCTTTGGTGATAGCACCCGTCTTCCACCAGGTGTACACCACCTTTTTGGCAATCAGGCATTTCCGGACACCCTTGGTGAGCCAGGGGGGCTTTCAGGCACTCTTGCCCCACTTGCTTCTTGTTGGGATGGTCACCCCTTGGGCTCTGAGTATTGTCTCCTTAAGGAACGACCACTCATCTTGGGCACCGAGTTCCCCTGCTATCGAGAACCCCGGCGCCTCTCCCACTAATCTCAACTCACTGAAGTTGGCCCTCTTAAAGTCTAGGGCTACCTCCTTGCTGCAGGCCCTTGACACCCTGCACTGGATGGTGAATTCCAGCAAACGATGATCACTATCACCCAGGTGGTCAAGAACCTAGAGGCCCCTCACCAGGTCATCGCCTGTGGCCAGGTCCAACAGGGTATTTCCTCTGGTGGGACCATGCACCTCCTGAATTAAGTGGAGGTCTTGTATCTCGGCCAGGAACCTCTTGAAATGGTCCAACCTGGCTGACTGTTCCTCCCAGCAGATGTCTGGGTAATTTAAATCACCCATGACAACTACATCACTTGCCTTAAGTGCCTCTGCAAGCTGGACCGAAAATTCCCAGCCCAGCTCCTTCCCTTGGTTGGGGGGGGGGAGGCGGGGAGTCTGTAGTAGACCCCTATCATTAAATCCCTCTCCCCATGGCCCCCTTGTATCTTGACCCAGAGCACTTCAGCTTGCCCCTCCTCTGACCCCATTCTGCTGGCAGAGGATGTGTATTGCTCCTTGACAGAGCACCACAACCCCACCTTTTTCCCTCCTTCTCTATCCCACCTGTAAAGCCTATAGTCCCTAATGCTAACTGCCCAGTCATGGGATGAATCCCACCATGTTTCTGTAAGCCCTATTATGTCTGGGTCTGAACTGGCTATTCTGAGGGCGAGTTCCTCCTGTTTATTCCCCATACTACAAGCATTGGTATATAGGCATTTAAGGCCTTGCATAGCTGCGTGTGCCACTCCCCAATTTGGGAGACTGTCTGGGCCCTGTTTCTTACCTGGGCACTCTTTGCATTTGTTACCTGTCTTGCTTGGGTGGTGTCTCCTCATCTTCCTGCAGCCTCATTCTGTACTACTGTCAGAGTCTGTAACTATTGACGCAATAAGCCTGATACAAAGACAAAAATCAATAGGATGCTAATTTTCAGATATAAATTATATGGGAATGACAGAGTCAGTCATAACAGTGGGAGAGTGGCATTTTACGTTAAAGGCAACATTGAATCAAAAGGGTAGGAATTTTACCTGGTAAGAAAGATACTGGGGGGGGGGGGTGGAAATCAGTCTAGGAAGAGCTTCCTTTTGGTGTTATTCTATTGACCACATGATCATGATGGTAGCAGTGAACAAGAAATCTTAAGGGAGATCAGGAAGGCTGCAAAAGAAGAGAATGCTATAACAGGGTGTGACTTCAGTTATCCCCAGACAGATTAGTAAACCTTAATTCAAGGTGAAATGCAGAAACTGAATCTCTAGGCACCGTGAATGACTGTTTTTTGGAACAATCAGTAGTTTAGAACAGCTCGTCTATAAGGGGCTATTATAGATTTACTCCTAAGCAGTGTCCAGGAATTGGTCCATGCGGTAATATGTGTGGGGATGCTCTGCAACAATGTTGAAGGAGGCTTGGTATCCATGTATAAAAGGGGGGGAAAAAAAGTAGTCTATTGTGGTAGCATGTACCTTTAAAAAAAAGGGGGACCCACACAAAAATTAGCATGTTAGTTGAAACAGAAATTAAAAGGGTCAGCAGAGGGTTTAAGAATGTTCAGGCAGCACAGGAACTGTTCAAAAATACCATATTGGAGGCACACACTAAGTACCTACTGCAGCTCATAAGAGTAAGTGAACCAAAGAAAAGAGTCAGCATAGTTAAATAGTATCATAAAGGAGGATATTAATGGCAAAAAGATGTCATTCAAGAAATGGAAAGCATGTCCAAGTGAGGAAATTAGAAAAGAGCATAAACCCTACCAATCTAAATGAAGAACGCTATTAAAAAAGCAAGCAAGCAAGGATTCAAAGAGAAATTTGCTAGAGAAAACATAATAAAAAAATTAAGTACATGAGAAGCGAGAAGTAAGGCTGTTGGGCAAGAAGGGAAGAAGGGCAAATAAAAAGGATAAAACCAGTCCAGATAATTTCAGGGAGTTCTCAGCTGTCCTGACCATGGAGATTCCCATACTGAAGTTACTCCTTCTGGTGGACAAATCAATAGAACTGACTGAAATCTGAGAGATGGTTAGAGAGAAAATTGATAATCTAAACAGTGGCAAATTACTGTGGCTGTGTGGTATTCAGCAAGGGGCCTGAAGGAGCTCAAGCTCAAAGCTACAGATCTACTGACTTCAGTATGTAACCTATTACTAACAATAGCTTCTGTATGAGAGGACTGGAGGGTAGCCAAAGTAATGCAAATCTTTGAGAAGGGCTGCAGTGGGGCTACAGGGAACTACAGACTAGTAACCCTAACTTCCATTCCTGGCAAACTGGTAGAAACCATCATAAAAAAAGGCGGGGGGGGGAGGGATTTCCATTGCATGAATGAATAAGATTTGCTAAGGAACAGTTAACAAGGCTTTTGCAAAGGGAAGCTATGCCTCACAAAACTACTAAGATTTCTTTAAGTGTGTCAACAAGCACATGCATCAGGATGATTGAGTGGCTATACTACATCGGGATTTCAAAAAGTTTTTATTGGAAATGCTGCAAAAGGCTCTTAATGAAATTAGGCTTTCATGAAGTTAAAGGTAAGGTCCATTTGTGAATGAGTAACTGCCTAAATAAGAGGAAACAGAGACTAATAATAAGCGGTCGGTTGTCATCCTGAAAGAAGGTAAGCAATGACAACCACAAAAGCATCTGTATGGGGCATGTTTTAAACATGAATTTTCATCACTCAAATGATTTGAAAAGAAGTGAGTGTAAGTAGTGAATTGGCCAAGTTTGATTTTGACACAAAATTATTGCAGGTGGTTAAAAGACAAGGGGACTGAAGAGCTGCAGAAAGATTACATAAAATTGAGTGAATGGGAAACAAACTGGTAAATGGAGATTAATGTTGTTAAGCGCAAAGTGATGCCCATGAGAAAGAATAACTCAAGATTGACATGCCTAATGATGAACTCTACATTAGCTGTTACTACTTAAGATAGATCTTGGAATTACTGTGGATAGAAAACATCTGCCAAGTGCTCAGCAGCAATCAAAAGCAAATAGAACATTAGGAATTACTAAGAAGAGAATTGAAAACAAAATAGAAACCATCATTATACCATTCTTACTGGTATCCACACCTTCAACCCTTCATAAAGCTCTGGTCCCGCAGCACACCTCCAAGAGGAGATAGCAGAACTAGAAAAAAAGTAAAGAGATAGACAACGAGGATGATCAGAGGTACAGAGAGCACATAATTAATTTGTGAAATTCATTGCAGAAGATGGAGAAGTTGGAAGATTAACCACTTTCAGAACACATTCTTGCAGTCACTTTCTTGTACAAACCATTTCACTAGCCCCATCTTATACATAGAATTGGGAGGGGTGGAGCATTATAATCTCTGATAAAAACAAAATGTCCTTAAAAGAAGAAGTCTTGAAGCAAAAATACCATGAAGTAACAGATAGATTCAGGAACATTTCTTGCCATTGCATATTGAGATGATTCATTCACATATAGAGATAAACAAAAACAGAAATGTATTAGGTTTGCAAAGCCAAGCAAAAAGCCAGTAGTTCAGGCCTAGGTTTAGGGTTCCAGATAATACAGAAATTGCTTATCTACACTCTCAAAACCACATAGCACCAAAATACTGAATAATATGTATATATTCAAAGATGCCTCAACACCTGTCACTAAGTGGACTTGTTGAGCCATTTGGTACAACTGTACCGAAAGCTGCAAATACTTGGGGATAATTTCTGAGGGAAGGAAAATTTTCATTCTTTATATCAATAAATGAAAATTTACTGAATACCTTTGAATATCAAGAGTGTAATGACAGTACACAGATCATCAAAACACAACCTCCTGAGGGAGCAGTAATGTTCCAAGTAAGCCTAGTTCCAAATAAACTTGCTGAAATTGGTATTGATTTCAAACACAGCTGCTCTTTTTAGCTCCTCTATGGTGAGTATTTCAACTAAACTCTGAATATATAAATGTATATTTCAAGTCACGGAACTATTAATCCATGCTGCAGTGACAAATCTATGTTGGATTCATGTTAAGTAAAATCATGAAAAAGCTTATTTTAATTATAATAGATGCAAGATTGCTCATAGATTTCTTGTAGAGTTTGACTGTTGCCAAAGGTTTACAGGAAGCTCTGCAGTGTATTGTTCCGAGAACTCACTATGCTGTAGACACCAACAGCAGTCAGACATGATTAAGCCATCATTATCAATGACAAAACATGATTTTCTCCTTTATAAAGTTTATTCCAGGCCTATTCTGCTATATGGATATGAATAGCCACATGGCCATCCTTTCAGTCTAAAATATAAAAAGGGTAAAAATTGCTATATTCAGGACGTGCTTGGATTATGGAGATTTTACGGTTGCAGTAAATGTAACATGACTTGGAACAAACAGTTAAGACAAATGCAAACTAAGCAGGAAACCTTGCTCCTTTTTTGCTCTCCTCCCTTCACCTCATCTAACTCAAGTCAGGCACAGACATTACACTTTTACTGGTATAAATGATCTGAAACCAGTCTATATGCATAACAGAAAATAAATTTGGCACGCACAGGCTGGTTTAAAAATGGCAAAACCCAGTCTAAGATTTGAGTGTTCCACCAAAAGGTGAATGTCTGTTCTGTTAGCTACCAATCTTAACTATTCTTCTTACAGAAAACCATGCAACTTAGATCAATTCCATCTTAGGCCTTTTTAATGACTGTACTTAGCCACTAAAAGCAATTTGAATGAGTTAATAGGGTGGAATAGAATAGAAGGGAAGGCATCACTAATGGAGAAAGGAGGATGGGGCGGGGAAGGGAAAGAGAGAGAGAGACACACACACACACACACTCACACACAGACAGTATGGAAAAAAAGAGGGAGAACAACAGAGGAAATGAAGAAAAACAAATGGAGCTCAGGTAGATATTATTTAACATGTGGGGAAAAAGTCTCAGAATAAATAAAAATAAAACATACCTTTTCCAGGTTTATTTTAAGCCTATATACTACAAAGGGCACCCAGCTCCATTCACGAATGTACACATGCATGTACTTGCTGGCTAAGTGATTACTTACACCTATAAAACTGCTCAACTTGCATACACAAGTTGAATCCTTACATAAAAGTGTGCACATGCAATAGGCAGTTACATGTCTGATTTTTAGAATCTGACCACCTGTGGCTGTGTGCATTTGTTCAAAGGATAAAATGGTGGAAGGTTCTCTGGAACTGCACTACTAAACAGGCTCAATGGGCATGTTATTTTCTAGAACAGGCATGAAATCTATAGAGATATTTCTTAGAGCCCTCCTACCCTTGCAGCTGAGATTGACACTGAAGTGGTTCAGACTGTCAGGGGCAATGGACATAACCATCAAGAACAGGACATTTCACATTAGTAACATAGACCCCATTCATAGATGTTAGGGTCAGAAGGGACCTCAGTAGGTCATTGAGTCTGACCCCCTGCCCTGGGCAGGAAAGAGCACTAGGGTTAGATGACCCCAGCTAGGTGCCTGTCCAGTCTCCTCTTGAAGACCCCCAAGGTCGGGGACAGCATCACCTCTCTTGGAAGCCCATTCCAGATTTTGGCAACCCTTACTGCGAAGTTCTTTCTAATGTCCAACTTAAATCTGCTCTCTGTGAATTTGTGGCCATTGTTCCTAGTTACTCCAGGGGGTGCCCTAGTAAATAGAGTACCTCCTATTCCCTGCTGCTCTCCCTGGATGAATTTATAGGCAGCCACAAGATCACCTCTCAACTTTCTCTTGCTAAGAGATCTAGGTCCCTCAGTCTCTCCTCATAGGGCCTTGCCTGCAGGCCTCTTACCATACAAGCGGCCCTCTTCTTGAGGTTGTCCATATCCCTCTTGAAGTGTGGCACCCAAAACTGGACATGGTGCTCCAACTGCAGCCTGACCAGTGCTGCATAGAGGGGAAGCATCACCTCCCTGGACCTGTTCGTCATGCATCTGCTAATGCATGATAAAGTGCCGTTAACCTTGTTGATCACTTCATCACATTGATGACTCATGTTCGTCTTGGAATCAGCTGTGACTCCATGATCCCTTTCTGTTGCCGTGCTGCTGAGAAGTGTGGTGCTGGTTCTTTTTGCCCAGGTGCAGCACTTTGTACTGGTCTTTATTGAACTGCATCCTATTTTGTTCTGCCCATTTTTCCAACAAGTCCAGATCCTCCCGGATCCATTCCCTTGGGATACTTGGGAAGCTGGGGAAAAAACAAACAAACAAGGGCAACATTGGACCCCTGCTGAACCAAATGGACCAGCTGACAACTGACACCCAGGAAAAAGCTAATCTCAATGATTACTTTGCGTTGATTGTCTACCAGCCCACAGGGACCACCCTACCTAACAAGATGTAGGATTACCAGGGTAAGGGTGATCATATACCTACAATTAGTGAAGACCTTGTGAGGGAACACCTTGAGAGGCTGGACATCCACAAGTCAGCTGACCCAGACGGAATTCACCCAAGAGTGCTAAAAAAGTTGGCTTTCATCACAGCATAACCAATGCTGAATATTTGAGAACTCGTGGTGCTCAGGAGAGGTTCCAGAAGATTGGAAGAGGGCCAGTGTGGTGCCTATTTTCAAGAAAGGAAGGAAGGAAGATCAAGGAAACTACAGGCCAATCAGTTTGACTTCAGTCCCTGGAAAGATCTTGGAAAAAATTATCAAAGGATCCATCAACAGGTTAATGGAAGGCAATGTTCTGAGAGATAGCCAACATGGTTTCGGTGTGGGTAGGTCTTGCTTGACTATCCTCATTTCCTTCTATTGACCAGGTGATGTGTCACCTGGATAAGAAAGGAGTGGTTGATGTCATATATTTGGATTTCAAAGAAGCCTTTGACTTGGTCTCCCATGATGTCCTCATGGTAAAATTGGGGAATTGTGGCCTTGACAATCTTATGGTCCAATGGCTGGGGAACTGACTCCATGGTTGGACCCAGAGAGTGATAGTTGATGGAACAGAGTCAACATGGTGCATGGGGACCAGTGGTGTCACCTAGGGTTCAGTACTCAAACCAGCACTTTTTAATATATTCATAAATTATCTGGATTTGGGTGTCAAAAGCAGACTGGCTAAGTTTGCACATGACACCAAATTATGGGGAAGCTCAATCACACTAGAGGATAGGCTGGGGATTCAGGTCAACCTGGACAGGCTTGCAAGGTGGGCAGATGAAAACCTGATGACATTCAACATAGAGAAATGCAAGGTGCTCCACCTCAGGAGAAAGAGCTCTGGCATGGGAAATCTGGCAAGTGCTCTAGCTACTGTTACCATGCATACCAGGCAGGGGCCAGACCTCCTGCTGCCACTGGAGCTATCCTGTGCCCCGATATAAGGAGCCCCATAGTGCAGATCCAGCCAAGGGTAGGAGGTAAGTATGATCCCCCTGTTGTAGGTAAATCTGAAAGAACCACTTATCAATTGATTACAATAATTATTTTAAAACTGAGTGGGGTGTTCTAGTCTTGGCCAGGAGATTGAATTAAGTTTTCATAAAATGCTCATTGTGGAATTTTCTATACAACAGGAAAGTATTTTAGAACTATGTTGGGTTTGACTCTTTACCTTAAAGTAAGTTATGAAGTAGTACAGCAGTCTTTTTAACATATAAACCTCTCTCAGAATAAAGCAAAAAGTATTTAATGTGAAACTTGGGGTGAACCACAGTTCATGCAGAAAGAGAGTTTGAGAACATAAGAAAGATTTTTTTTTTTTAATTGTCAAGACTCTCCCCACCCTGTCAGGTTTCCACAGATAACTGTTTCTTTACTTGTACCCTCCTAATATCAGAACAGCATATTTAAAACAAAATAAAGATTAAAATTCTGTGAAATGTCCAGAACTTCTCCGTAGCAAACCTTTCAATCCACAGGGAAATGCAAAATTTCATACTAGCTTGTTCAGTTCAATAAGCTCTTCAAGAAGCCAACAAGCCTGTCATTTTACAACCTGAAATGCATAAGCATGTCTGAAGGAAAGTCATTAATAGCATAAAATGTTTGTCATAATAGTCTGATAAATGATCTTTCATGCATACTACTCAGGATTCACCACTTTTCAATATGACTTTTTTTTTTTAATTACTGAATGTAAATGAATTGACCTTGAGCATGACTTGAATGCTGGCTCATGATTCTTCAGACAAAGGCTTACTTCATACTGCAAAGTCAGTGTATAAATTTACTATCATTTTGGTTCTGCAGTACATTAGTTACAAGAGAAATGTAAAGCATGGTATATAAAACACATACCAGATAGCTACTCTCATCACACATGCAAATCAAAATGTACATATACTTTATACAGTAACAAATACAGCAAAATAAAAATTCTGTCAAAGCAGAGACTCAAAGGAACCTTAACCTTAAAGTAAATTGTCATGTTTGACTTTGCTAAGCAAATGTTTTATTTATGACACAAGATATTTAATTGATGTGGTATTTAAATGATGTTTAATCTCACTATCTCCAGGAGATACTACGAGCGTCTGTATGCGATGATGAGTAAATACGGCAAGAATACTCAAATAATTGATGCCAACTGTAATTATATGTTTTACTTAAAAACATATCACCTTTGCTACAAATCTCCAGTTTTAGGGCCTAAAACTAGAAGGAACAAAAGTATACGTCTCACCTGAACCACCTTGAATAGTACCACTGAAGTGATGTAGATTGCTCCACTTGTATATCTCTACCAAGGTGTAGTATCCCTTCCTCAAATGTGATTGAAAGAAAAAAAAATGTCACAATGTACTATCAATGTGTACTGTTAGAGTACTTCTCCCTTTTTGAAGTCTTTCCGGGGGGGAGGGGAGAGTGAGGATAGGAGGGGAACTACAGTAAAAAAGAAAATCCAACCACTTTAAAGTGAGCTTTCAATAACTTTGTTTGCATGTCACTGTCCAAAAATGAACAAAAAAGTGTTATAGATTTTTTTTTTAAAAACTCCAATTCTCTCTAAACAACATCCAATTTAATCTCTACAACTTTGGAAGTATGGCTAAACGTAGTTATAGACATTTTGCTATTTACAATTAGGACAGGATTTCACTGTGGGTGTTTACTCTGCCTATTTGCTTTTATAATTGGTTCTTCCAAAAAAATGAGAACGTAGACTTTTACTTCTGAAAATTGGGCCTTTAAAATTTGATCCAACAGATACACCATAACATCTGTGACTTCAATTTTCAAACAACAGGGGGGAAGGGGAGAGGTGATATACAAAACACCACACAAAAATAATCCTTTCCTCTCGGTCCTTCACCTTTTTCACTATTCATGACATATTCTGTTCATTGCATCATCTAAGCCTGCATGTATTTACAGTATACAGCTGTCCTATTTTCTCACTTCAGGCTAACACCATTGAATTAGTTTTAGTTTCACTGTGACTGGTGAAATGATTTCCCCAAAGGCACACAAGCTTCATCTCCCTAACAGCAATATGGTAGCTTCAGTTTTCTGATTGCAGCATGCCAGCCCAGACATCAAGGGGTGAATACAAAGAACTACACTGTAACATTGTTGTGTTTAAACAATAGCCCCCAAATATTCAATTGTGGGTGACAATTCCTTAATATCAAGGCTAAAGATCTCCCTTCAAGTAAATGTGGCATTTACTAACTTAAAAGTTGTACAGAAAATACACCAGCACACACACATGCACATATGCAGTGACAAAAACGTTTTGCTGTTTCTGACCTCAGGCTGACATTTCCATGATAAGCATGATGAGATTGCAAATGAACAAATGAAAACAATCTGGGATTATATCAACCTATTTCAAGAAAACCAATGTACATACATGATGTAATCTGAAATCCAAGTTACATAATGCAGATTCAAATGGATACTTTATGGGACAATCGGAAGGAATCCTTCAAGAGGCTATACATGGAAGTTTGCCAAGGTCAAGAAAATGTTAGACTCTAAAGTGCAAGTGATAGAACTGGATTGAGATATTAGCCAAAGGGGCTTTCAGGACATGGTAGAAAGTCATGTTAATTACTGACCTACAGCGTTGGATAACCTATTTAAAGATGAGATAATTCTTCTGGCAGCTCACTAGAAAGCCATATTGTTGGAAGAATAGGATTATCATTACTATGATTTGGCATGCTGCACAGCTGGCTTCCCTGAGGGCGCTTATCAGAAAGTCATTTAGAAAGGATCTGTATCCTGATCTCACCTGAGAGCTTAGATTCTTATGTACTAGTATCAATTAATTTTCCATAGGAACTGTGGATCAGATTGTGTAACTAAGACTTTTCTCCAAGGTCAGTCAAAATCAGGAAGTCACCCCAGGAGACAGCAGAGAATAGATTTCAGTATTTCTGGGTTGAATTTTGAATTGTTTACTTACTTCAAAGTATCCATGATTCAAACAGATTTCCTTTGATCTAAGAAAACAAGATGTGTTTCCAGACTTGTTTCTGCTTTCAGAATTATTCTGTTTCCCCAATAGCTCAAATATGAGACATTACCTCCACCACTTGGAAGTTTGCTTAGATTAAGAGATGGGGCAGATACAAATTATTTTATAAAGATGTTTTACTGAGGTCTGCAGCATGCCCTTTACTCTCTATTTCCATTACCCATACATTGGAGGCTAAAGATGTGGGTAATGTGGGGCCCCTGCAGGATACTCTAGGCAATATGGTGGTTACACCAGAAGAAAAAGCAGACCTTTTTAACAATTTCTTTGCCTCCATTTTTTTGTGCAGGGCCTGGGACTCCCCCGATATTCAGGACAGACTCAGGAGAGACTGCCAGGCCTAGGGTCAGGGAGGACCAAGTTAGAGAACTTCTGCAGGGGCTGGATGCGTTCAAATCAGCTGGTCCAGATGCTCTCCACCCCAAGGTGTTGAGGGAATTGGCAGGGGTTATCATGGGTCCCGTGGCATGGCTTTATGAGCACTCGTGGTGCTCTGACCAGGTGCCAGATGACTAGAAGATGGCAAACATGGTCCCCATCTTCAGAAAAGTGAGGAGGGAGGACCCGGGCAACTATAGGCCCATTAGTCTTACCTCGATCCTGGGGAAGTTCTTTGAGAAGATTAATCAAGGAACACATCTGTGAAGGGCCAGCAACAGGGATGATGCTCAGGGGCAATCAGCATGGCTTCATTAGGGCCCGGTCCTGTCAGACCAACCTGATTGCCTTCTACAATCAGGTCACAAAATCATTGGACACAGGTGTCATGGTAGATGTAGTCTTTCTGGACTTTAGGAAGGTCGTTGACACCGTCTCCCACCCCATTCTCATTAAAAAGTTAGGCGACTGTGGCATTGATGCCTACACAGTCAGATGGATAGCAAATTGGCTGAGAGGCCGCACTCAGAGAGCGGTGGTGGATGGGTCATATTCGACCTGGAGGGATGTGAGCAGTGGAGTCCCCCAGGGCTCGGTCTTTGGGCCCTCACTGTTCAATTTCTTTATTAGTGACTTGGACAAGGGGGTGAAAAGCACCCTGTTTAAATTCACATATGACATCAAGATTTGGGGTGAGGTGGGCATGCTAGAAGGGTGGGGACAGAATACAGCTGGACCTGGACAGGTTACAGGGGTGAGCAAATGAAAATAGGATGGGA
Source organism: Crocodylus siamensis (assembly GCF_052110815.1). Lineage (NCBI taxonomy): Eukaryota > Metazoa > Chordata > Crocodylia > Crocodylidae > Crocodylus > Crocodylus siamensis. The sequence continues at coordinate 21,310,181 of NC_143403.1, forward strand.
TTCAATACTGACAAGTACAGGGTGTTGCACTTGGGCAGTCAGAATCAGCAGCACACCTATAGGCTGGGGAACTTTTCGAAAGCACAGTGGCAGAAAGAGATCCTGGAGTCACTATCGATTCCAAGATGAACATGGGCTGTCAATGTGAGGATACGGTCAGTAGGGCTAACCACGCCTTGTCGTGCATCCACAGATATCTCACAAGCAGGGCCAAGGAGGTGATCCTCCCCCCCTATGCAACACTGGTCAGGCTGCAGTTGGAGTACTGCATCCAGTTCTGGGCACTGCACTTCAGAAGGGATGTGGACAACATGGAGAGGGTCCAAAGGAGGGCCACTCACATGATCCAGTGACAGCAGGGAAGACTCTACGAGGAGAAGCTACAGGACCTGAACCTGTTCAGCCTTCACAAGAGAAGGCTGAGAGGGGACCTGGTGGCCAACTATAAACTTACAAAGGGGGACCAGTGGGGAATGGGAGAGACCTTGTTTCCCGCAAGCACCTCCCAGAATAACAAAGAATAACGGCCATAAGTTGTTAGAGAGTAGCTTCAAACTAGACATTAGAAGGCACTACTTCAGAGTTAGGGCAGTTAGGATCTGGAACCAACTTCCGAGAGAAGTAGTGCTGGCTCCTACCTTGGGGGTCTTTAAGATGAGGCTTGACAAGCTGGGGTCATTTGAGACAAGTTTTTTCTCCTGCCCAGGGCAGGGGGTCAGACTAGAAGATCTGCAAGGTCCCTTCCGACCCTACACCTACGAATCTATGCCTCCTGGAGCCAAAATTTGAATCCTCCAATACGGAGAGATACAAGAATACTGCAGGTTAGAAAAACATAATTAAAAAAATATATTACAATGACTGCTTTACCGAAAAGTGAACCTATTAAAACAGCTATATTAAAAAAAAAAAAAAAAAAAAAGAATCAATTAGCATGATGCATTTCAGACGCATCACACTGGGCATGTCTACATGTGCCCCTGACTGCACTATGCATACAGTCCTGGCAGCACGAGTCACTTTCGACCCTATGGCACAAGTAGCCATAGTAGCAGTGGCAACACGGTTAGTGTCCACCAATGCTACATCACTGTAGCGATGAGCTACGTCATTGTAGCCCGCTGCTATGATGACGTAGCGTCTCGTGTAGATGTGCCTTTTGTGTCCTAAAACAGTAGCTTGTTTCAAGTGTTCTTGAAATACCCTCTTCTAATTTGCTTCTGTGGTTTAGACTTGGTCTTGGAACAAGGCCCTATATTTTTTTTATGAAGCAATTTTCTGATCCTCTGCATTTATTACAACCCCAGTCCTGACAGTTTATACCTGACCTTGATTATCATTTGATATTTATACACTACTAATGGAATCTCCAGCATGAAGCTGCCACAATCATGCATAATGCTGCTTAATTCTACAATAAGATTCTGATAGTGAAAATACTTGTAATCTATTTCTATCTTGAAATTTTAATTTTACAGAAAGAGAGGTAGAGAAGGCTAGAGAGAGGAGAGTAATATAGCAAACAAACAAACAAGGGACCCGTCAATTGTAATCAGAGCAAACCAAAAATGCAAAGCCAGCCAGTTAACACAACTTGGCTGGCATAAAATGAGTGCAAGTTGATGTGTTCACTGTTTGCTGTAGCCAATTTGAAAAGTCTCCCACTGAAAAGAATAAGGAAACAGAACTAACTTTGAAAATCTTGTTCAAGCAGTTCAACCATGTAAGTTGTATAAACAGCTTGTTCCCCAATACTCTAACCCTTACATGAATGTTTTGGGTACAGCCTTTTGCTGTTAACACCTGTGCAACATCTCTTATTGACTTCATTTGTCATGTTATAACAGGAGGCTCTGGCTCCCTGTTATTTTAAGAGATGAGCAGTTTTCCCCCTGACCTGGGGAATCTCCCTGATGCTGCTCATTAGGGGCTGGCTGTAGAGGTGTGGGCAGTCAGGGAGCCACAAACTAAGAGTGCCTATTGCAGGGCTAGCAGCCCAACAATAGGACAGAAGGACAGAGCCCTGATAAAGCAGAAGTGGCAGTTGTAAGCTGCCCTGGAAGCTAGCCATCAGACCTACCTGTGGGTGGCCAAGTCACCTGACTGGAAGGGGCAGGGCTTAGGAGGTATACCTGCCCTGGGCTTATAATCTGACCCTCCAGGTGGCAGGGAGAGGAACTCCTGAGCAGGGGACTCCCTGGCATTAGAGCTCCCTTGTATACTGCAAGTAGCAGGCTCATAGCTTGCAGGAGTAGGACCCAGTGTAGGGGGCATTTCATTTACAGCCAATAGGCTTATGTTTTTGTACAAGCTTCAGCCCAGTGGACCTGGAGTGGCTAGAAGGGGTGATTGAGGAGGCCACGGTGGAATGCCAGGGGCACACCAGTGTTTTGAGCCCTGCCAGAGTTCAAGACAGAGGAGGCTTAAGTCAACAGGGGCTGAAGCCTACAGAGTGGCTGAAGCCCAGCCCAGGTGGAAGCCAGATAGGGCCAGGGGCACAGCACCCTGAGAGGGGTGAAGCCGGGGCCAGGGCCCAGAAGCCCAGTCTGGCATAGTGGGCCTAGGCTAAAAGGCCCAGCCAGAGGAAAGGACAGAAGCGGAGAAGGCCAGGGTCCTAATGGTGAGAAGGCTGGCCTTGGCCTTCTCTGCCTCTTTGTCTTTGGGGCAAATGATTCACTGGTAACATCTGCGAGACATGAGTGTGGCTACAGGGGAGGTCGGAGGACACAACCAGCCGTTAAGGCAACAGGCATCCTGCGGTAACAGACAGTCCAGGAGGGCCCATCAGGATTCTGCTCGAGTGCAGTAATTACCACGCTTCTGCTGACTCATTTAATGTAGTCTGCTCTAATATGCTGTAATTACGGTGTGTTGGAGCAGCCTCGCTGCACATCTATAGATGCCCTGTGTTTTCAAGCTATTAAAAAAAAAAGCTTATTTCCATATACAAGTTTCTTTAGTTTATAAATTTAATTAAAATTTCCCTCATTATCTCCCTCCATTACACCGCAAACCATGGCCAAGTACAGAAATTGCGCTTTTACCCAAGTGATCAGAAACAGGTCTAAACCTGTAGCAGAACAGAAGTTTGGTGCACACAGACTGGTCTGAAAATACTGGAATCTAACCAACGAGAGACCTGGTTCAATGGTATTCACATCAGTTTAAGGTTAGGTAGGGGCATCGGACATCAGTACCAGTTCTCCCATCAATTCAAAGTTAGGTCACTGTCCACTGGCATCCCAAGCACCTTTGAAGCCCCTCGCTATTGCCCCCTTGCAGGGAGGTGCAATAGCACTTGACCAACATTTGGCTGCTCCGGCAGAGCACTCAATGGATCCTACCCATGAGCCGTCCCAGAACCAAGTCAACATAGACCCTTTCTGTAGCCCCACCTCCTCCCTTTGGCCAGCTATCAACAGCAGGCAGGAACTGTGGTGGGGGGAGGAAGGGAGGTATGTGTCCCCCATCATAAAGCACCCCACATCATAAAGCACCCCATTCCTGGGAGAAGGGGAAGAAATGCTTGCCTGTGTCCAGCAACCCAGTTGGGCTCTCTGTAGTTGCACCTGTTTGCGGGGGTTCTCCTGGGTTCAGTGTTAGGTCTGTATGTACATTGTGGGTGCTTCATGATGGGGTTCACACAGGGACACAGGTGCCTCCCTCCCCTCCTCACCATGTGCCTGCCTGCAGCTCGCAGATGTCTGTGACAGATGATGCAGCAGGGGGAGCAGTGCATGCTCACCCATGCTGAGCAGCCAGTCAGGGATGGCTCAGGTGCTCGGCTTTGTTGGCAGTCTCCAGCAGCCTGGGGGGCCTGCAGGGCTTTCTGGGAGGCATGCAGGAATGCTCCCGACCTGCTGGCCTAGGCCAATGCAGGTAGCCTGTGCCCTCCCCGGGCAAACATGCATTCTGTTTGCTACCAATCTAACCTATGCCACTTACAGAAAACTACACAACTTATATGACACTGCCTCAAGCTGTTTGAATGTTTACACTTAGCCTATATCTACATAAGCTAAAATAATTGCATTTGAATGTAAACAAATACACATCTAAATGTGACTTGGTCGTTGTACGAAGTTTAATTTAAAATGCCAGGATCAAATGCATAGCCCCAAGCATGCTGTGCCTATCTCTAGCACATTCTGGTTTTAAATTCATATATCCCTTATGAGCAAGAATAAGGGAGATGTTATGTACCATAATTAACTATAGGAAAAATAATCAAGTTTCTTTATGCTGTTCCCCTAGTATTTAACATGGTTTTCTCAGCCAAACAAATAGGTATCAGATAAGCATCTCACACTTGTATTACCATTTGTTCCCAATCATGTCTTGATATTACTGGGTTAAAACTGAAATGAAGAGTAAAATGATGATAAAGTTGCTGGATAGATACAAACTGAAAATAATTTCTGACAACAAAGCTCAAAAATAATGTGGGTAGACCAAACCAAGTTAATGCTATTCATTATTTGTATAATAGCAATACATAGTGATGCATCCAACCTGTACAAACTCAGAGCAGACAATATACCCTGTCCTGATGTCTAAAAGGACAAGACAGACAGAAAGACAAAGAGGTAGAAGAAAAAGTAGCATGCTAATTTACACATTAAAAACTCTGCTTAGGAGTGCTTACAAAAGAGATTTTCACAAGGTATTTAAGCACCTACTATAGGCATTTAGTTGGATTTTAAAGTGCCCCCAGGAGGAGCTTTCTGATGGATGATTTTTTAGGTTAGAAAATTCAGAATCAGAACACACCATGACAATCCCTGCCTTTAATTAAAACTCTGAGGAATCCTAAAAATCCAGTACTAAGCCCAGCAGCAGCTGTTTTTAATTAAACAAAAATATTAAAAATTAAAAATATATAATATTAAAATCACAAAATAAATTTGGGGAAAAAAAAAACAAATTTCCAAGCACTACATTTTTTATACTTTGAAGTTTTTGTCTTATTTCTCATCTTGTTCCTTTCCCAGAAGCCCCATTCCCTAATTTTTGCTCAAGACAGAAGTTTTCAGTAATGTAACTGTAAGAGTGAGGCAGGCATCAGCCCTGGACACTGACATGGGGGGCACCAGCATGGTACCCTCCCCCCAGCTGTCTCCCATGGCAAGCGCAGCCTCACACTGCCTGGCTGCAGGAGCCAGGCAGGCACAGCCCCATGATCAGTAATGTACTGGGGGGAGGCAGGGAGTGAACAAGCCACCACAGTATCATAGCAAGGAAGTTTGGTGCCCAGGGCAAGCTTGCAGCAGCATCCCCCTTACCCCCCCCACACACAGGTCCAGGGGGCACATGCCCGCCCCATGCTTGCCTGCAGGTATACGCAGCTGTGAGAGCTGCCCCCCCTCTCAAATGAGCTGCTCAAAGCTCCACCCCATGCCTTGCCCTTGTGGGCAGCACCTGTTGGTGCCCCTTCACTTCGGCACCTAGGGCAGTCACCCCGCTCACCCACTCTCTCCCTTGCTATGATACGGGGCACCAGGACCAGCCCCTAGGGAGCCTGTGTTACTATCTGTGCTGCTACAGCAGCAGCTGCCACCCTAGTGAGGTGAACCCTGGCAGGTAACATTAGCCCCGGTTCCTCGGCCTTGCATCCCATTGACACATGTGCCGATTGACAAGGGGTGTGAATATTCCAGAAGATGTGAACTTGCCACCTCAACAGTGTCACTGACCTACTTTGATCAGCAGAGCACGTGCAGCGTGCCTAGTTATGTAACATATTGTGAGCGGGAGCTTACCTGGAGGTAAAAGTCGCTTGCTATATTGAAGTGTCGAGTAAAAAGTTTAGCACTGAGCACAACCTGCGAAGTGCTAAGTGGACAGCTTTGTGATTGGGAGAAAATTTGATTGACATGTGCCAGTCGCCTGTTGGGTATAAAAGGGGCCAGATCATTTGGATCTGTGCTTTCTGTGTGCGCGGGGACTGACAGGTGAAGTCAGGCAAATAAGTGTGGACCTGAGAGGTCAATCTGTTCCCTGATCCCTGGGTGTTTGGACCAGCATGAGTCTTGATGGTGAGAGATTGACAGAATTTCATAGATTCATAAAAGTAGGGTCAGAAGGGATCTTGTAGATCATCAGGTCTGACCCCCTGCCCTGGGCAGGAGAGAAAAAACAGGCTCAAATGACCCCAGCCAGGTAGACGTCAAGTTTCCTCTTAAAGACCCCCAGGGTAGGACCCAGCACCACTTCCCTTGGAAGTTGGTTCCAGAACAGAGTTGTGCGAGTTGGGAGCATGGACACAGGCCAAGTGAAGGTCCAAAGGACCTATCCAGTCTGTGAGTCATGCGGTCCAGACTGTGTGCAAGGTGAGAGTCTGGGGGACTAATATCCTTGTACAGCAAGGCCAGGAGTCCTCTGTGCTCTCTGTGGTGGATGTGTATCCCTGTGTGTGCATCTGCAGTGTGCTCAGTTGTGTATGACAGGAGGGCCCGGCAGGCCAAAGCTCATCACAGCTTAGGGTGCATAACTGCAGTGAACAGAGGATCCACAGCTGTTTGTGAGTGAATGTCCCCTTTGTGCCTCTGCTGTGTTCCCTTGGTTTTCTCTGGGCGTGTGTGGCTGGAAGAGCCGCCAAGTAACAGTATGCAAGTAGTGACAGGGAAACATCTGTGAATGAGAGCTGGCAGTGTATGAGAGTGCCATTTGTCTCTGGCACCCTCTGTTATTGAGACTGGATTGTTCTCGTTATATACATACGGTTTCAGGTTTAATTGATATTGTTTTGTTGTTGTTACTGGGGCTGTTGAATGTTGTTATTTTTATATATATATATATATATATATATATATTCAATTGCTTTCTATATGTTAGCAACACTATTCAACATCCCAACAACAACAACATGAATGAAACACACACACACACACACACTATATATACAAAATCAATTAAATGATTATCAGTATCATCATTCCAAGTCCCGCGTGTAGGTCTGCAGTAAGACTACTCCCCCCACCCCTCTCTTCAGTGGTCAGCATAATCCTTGCACACTCACATCTGGAATTTGTTACAGTTCACTACTTCTCATGAGATGGAAAATCTGAGTATTGAGCAGTTCTGTACAGGCACCCAAATCCCACTGACTTTAGTAGAGACAAGGCACCTACCACTTTCAAAAATCCCATTAAGTGCTCTTCAGCAGCTTAGATCCCTGTCTTTGAAAGCCTAGAGACTTCACTGAGGACATGTAAATCAGGAGGAGAAAGGAACAGAACCCAGATTGCAATGCTTACACCATTACCTTAACTACAAAGTGACGTCCTCAGTGAAATTTAACTCTTCTGGCTTCATTGCTCAGAACAAAAAAGAAATAAATTCCCATCTACAATCGTTACCAACAGTTATATGTACCAATAGCTAAAGTAAATGAGAGTTTAGTTTCTCAATCATAAATAACAACACGTAATGAATATTATAAAGTGAGAACAATAATTTCTACCATCCTGCTGAACAAATGTTTAGGTCAGAGAGGTGGCTTGCTACAAAAAATTTGCTTCTGGTGGCCTGAGAACAGTTAGTGAAAAGATCAAGTACTATGTACATTTGTATTATGGAAGCAGTGGACAACAAAATTAACACCAGCAGTTTCTTTAAAATAAAGACTAATTTTAATCATCTTTAGCAAACACTGCAAAGCCTACTTCTAAAAAGTCTTTTTACTTTATGATTGGCACTCATAATTTTAATGCTTCCTTCCCCTTCATCCCTAAACAACATGCTAATAAAGTCTAAATAATTTGAAAACTAAAATCCCAAACTGGAGTTTTGCATTGGAAAGTGAGAAATACCAGAAACCTCACAAAGTCTACTAGGGAATTCACTACTCCTATTGAATTTAGAGTGAAGGTGGTCAGATCCTGCTGTGATAAGCAGCAGCATAAATAAATATATAAATAAATACATATTTTATATTGCAAGAGCAAAAACAATTAAGATATATTAACATAACAAGACGGCCTAGTAAGACTACTAATAGTACATTAAAATAATGAAGAAAATCTATACATAAAACCTATATCAAAGCCAAAGACTGGCATTCCATTCCCTTATATAATGAGTATGCAGAGCACACAGTGAATGGATAATAGCAAGTTTCCTAAATGCTAGACAGTGCTTTACCAGCATAACCTTGGGGGCTCTTTTTTTTTCTCTAATATAGAAGCATAATTCACTTTTTTACCTCTGAAGAATAGTGCTGTTTTATAAAATAAAAATGTATGCTTAATAGAACATTGTAAGACTACTTTTTTATTTTATTCTTGAGGCATATCTTGGGTTCTGCTATTTAATAGGAAGACTTTAGGAAGAAGATTAGTGCTGAAATCTGAGAAACCTGAAGCTCACAGCAGAAATTGATCTGGTTTTCACAGGGACTTGCTCAAACTGTTTTTGCAATTTTTTTATGCTGATATGGGTTTGTGTGTGGTTTCCCTAACCAAGTTATAAAGAAGAAAAAGAATTACAACTAGATAGTTAGTTTTTCATTTTTATTCATGTTAAACCTCTTGCAAAAGTTGAAGTTTGCTACTGTTCAAACAGCACAGTAACAAAATTACACCTAACCAGGTGAACTTCACAAACCTTTAAGCTGCAGAAGGGAACACACACACAGACTATACATATATATATACACATACATATACATACATATTGTATGCATGTGTGTGAGTGTGTGCGCACACTATCTTCTACCTTACACACACACACACACACACACACCCTTTTGCATGTGTTTGAGACTCCCCAAGTTTCCCCAATTTCTAGTAACCCTCTAGGAGTGCCTCAGATTTACAAACAAAACCTGGAAGCCATTTGAAACCCAGGCTGCTAAAGAACCAGGAAGGTTTCTGATTGAACACCATCAAATCATCTCACCTGCCCATAGAAGCTTTCCAATTAGAATAGAGAAGTAACAACCAGTGCCTGCGCCCTAAATGGCAGTGGCCAGGGTACTGTTGTTGGCTTAGTACAGACATTCAAAAAGGCCCTGGCAGAAGGGCACTGACTTACAGCACTCAAAGCACTAAAAGTTAGAGCAGGAGCCAAATGAACAGAAGTTCATTGCTTGGTGGGGGGGGAGGGGGGCTCACAGCCCACCTGTACTGGCCACTGGAGGCACCCCTACATGCCTCCTAGGAGGCTGCCAGAGCAGCCCCTCTCCTCAGCCCCATCCCCACCCCTTGCCAGCTGGCAAATGTCAGCAGTGGCTGGGGGGGAGGGGGGAGAAGAGCACCTCCGCCACAAGGGCCCCCCCACAGCTTGCTGGCTGGGTTCTCAGGTGGGGACACCTTTCCCCCTGCTCCAGCCTCTTGAGATTTGCAGCCAGCAACTGCAGCATGGTGCGATCTGATCAGGGCTGCTGCAGGAACACAAACCCCAGAGCCCTTCTCTCGCAGAAGCCCCAGCCAGGTAGTGGCGCACAGATCCCAGAGCCCTTCCTTCACAGCAGTTGTGGCCAGGAAGAACCACGCCGCAGTCCAGCTGGGGTGGCTGCAGGAAGAAAGACCTCAGACTCCTTCTCCTGAACCTCTCCTCCTCCTGGCTGGGCTGCAGTACAGCTGCAGGGATAGAAATCCCTCTTCCTCTATCCCTCCCCAGACCAGGCTGCCACTGACTGCCTGGGATGGTGGGGATCACGCTGTAAGTTAACCCTCGATGGGATCTGGCACAGACGTTCAGATAGCGCTGTACATTAGTACACATCCATCCAGGTTAACTTACAGCAGGATCCACCATTTTTCAAAAGTGCTTTATGAGCCATGAATGCTTGTTCAGTTTCAAAACAGATACAATAAAAGCTCCAAAATATATTTTATTAAATTAAGCGTTCAAGGTCAGTTCCCAGCAACCTCAGCATGAGAAAAGTAATCCATCTCTTGCAACATTTGGCTTAAAAGAATAAACTGCTGTAATAATCATCTATCTTATATTTATGTATTATTTCTCTATTATTTATGCATATATCTTTCGTGAAATACAAGTGTCCTATTTGATTGTCTTAGAGATGTAAAGATGTGCACTAAACAAGATATTAAGCCTACACAAGATATGAAATGTCTATACTTTACACAGGACACCTTGTCTACTATATTAAGAAAACAAAAAACTACGCACCACACTTGCTAGGCTAGTCTATTACAAAAGGCTTCAATTTGCAGCTCCAAGTTACAATTTTGTTTCTGGTTTATTCACTTAAAAAAAAACCCAAATGTTTCAAGTGTCCCAGAGGAAAGCAGAAATGCAACAATCCAACCTCGAAATGTGGTACTTTTCTCAGCATACTCAGAAGACATTGAAGAAAAAAGTAAAAGAAGAACACTCTTAGTCTCAGTAAGAAATGGCCTGTTGCATGTGCTTATGAGATGCAGGACAAATATACACACCACTGAATGTGCATAATATATTGGCTTAGTGGCTTTGAAAACCACACTTCACTTACTCAGCTGTACTTCCTTTTTGTGCAGTTCTCTTGTACTTATTAACATAATACCAGTTCTAAAAAACACAGCAGCATGAACCAGCATTTCACACACAAATCCTAATTCCTAAGAGTAAACTGAATACAAAGTGGCTCTTGCATTAGTTAAATAACTTTCTTACTCGCAAGTAATAGCAAACAGAAATCCTGCATGCAAAAAGACACTGGACACAAGAACTGGAGTTTAGATCAACTGTTTGAAAATATAGCCCTAAACATAGTAAACAAAATGTAAATAGACGCTAGGTTCTTAGGATTAAGAAACGTGCGACGGACAGGACACAAGAAAAAGCAGCCACATTAAAGGCAGAGTGAGATTTTTTAGCAATCAGCATAGAATTCTATATTTTGGGACCATAACAAATGGCTGCTTAATGAAACATGATAGCGCTCATCAGACTTGCATGCTCATCTGTTACCCCTAAGCTTTATACATGCAAAAACAAACAAACAGAAATCCACAAACCTACCAAATAAGCCATAACCATCTGTCACTTCGTTGTCAAGCTCTTTTAATAAGGTAATAGTATAAGCAGGTTCCAGGGCCCTGCAGCAACTGGGTTAACTTTCATTAAAAACCCTAGGAGCAACTGCAGGTTAACTTTCACTAAAAACCCTAGGAACAACTGATGTTAATAACAAGCTTAGATTTATGTTTATGTCACCTTATTCAAGTTCCTTTTAAATCCACCCATTGAGGTTCCCTAGTAGTTGAAAAGACTGAAACAGTGATGAACCCTGAAGACTATAAACCCTGATATTGCAAAAAAAACCAGCCAAGCAAATAATACCCAACTTTTCCCCAAAACATTTTTGAAGTCATGATTTTAAAACCAACTTCATTATTTTGGGGGAGACCAACTCAGGATATTTTACATAACGGTGCCTGCTAGAGTCCACACCCCCATAGGACACTAACAATTGCTTAATGATTCTGTCACTGCAGCTCATAGATTCATAGGAGATCTGGAGATCTGCCAGAGCAGAAATGAAAAAGAACAGACACATAGGATGCGGTAAAGTAATGCAGACCTAAGCAACATGTTTGTTCTATGGAGCCTTCAATTAATGGATTTCTCACCCAAACTTTGATAACCAGTTGCTGTGTGTCATTCATTTTAGTATCACACACCGGGGGAGGGCACTGGGGGGAAGAAGGAGGGGAAAACAACTCGTGACAGAAATCAGAAACCATATTCTCTTTGTTTTCTCTGTTTCTTCCTCAAGCTCAGCTTGATTTCCCTGATTCTGTTGTCGTGATCAATTTAACACAGATTTCCAGAGGTTCAGAAATAGTGTAAAAGTCCTATTAGTGGATTATTTCTTAGCAATGAATAATAAACAGCATACCAATCATCATTCAGCTTTATGGAACGATTCCTATATCCTTTATTATGGTTCTCTATTCTCTTGCAAGTAGTCAGGATAATAAGCCTCGTGTCTTGGTGTCCTGTGAACGCATTAGACTGCTCTTCAGCAACTAAGGTTAACTACAGGAGAGATGACACCCTGACTCAAGGTTAAAGAAGAAGTCGAGAACATAAGAAACTAAAAAACCTGCATTTTAGTAGTTTAAGAAGGAAATGCATTTAAAAAATAACTTCTGCCTTCTCATTTGAGCTGGAAAAGCCCTTGCATTCCCTCCCAAAACTGGAGAGATGGTCTTCTATAAACAGAAGCAAGAATTAATTTAAATTTTGAATTATGCAAACACGTGATTGCAGCCCTGCCAGAAATTTTCTGAAGAGAATTTTCTGTTTGTAACTTTCTTCAATCCCACAAGAAAAAAAAACCCGTTCGATTCTGAGCACGTTAGGCATTCAGGAAAAGTTGTTCACAAAAGGGAAAAAAAAAAATACCTTCAAGTCAGCTGGCCCTGACACACTACGCCCCAGGGTACTCAAGGAACTGGCGAGCATCATAGCACAGCCTCTGGCACAGATCTTTGAGAACTCCTGGCGCTCTGGTGTAGTGTCCGAAGACTGGAAGAAGGCCAATGTGGTGCCGATCTTCAAGAAAGGGAGGAACGTGGATCTAGCAAACTATAGGCCCATCAGCCTGACTTCTACCCCGGGAAAGATCTTAGAAAAGTTTATTAAAGAGGCCATCCTTAATGGCCAACCTCCTGAGGGACGGCCAGCATGAGTTTGTTGCAAGTAGGTCTTGCTTGACCAATCTCATTTCCTTTCATGACCAGGTGACCATCACCTGGACAAGGGAGAAGAGATTGATGTCATATCTTGACTTCAAAAAAGCCTTCGATCTGGTATCCCATGATTGCTTCTTGGCAAAACTGGCCAATTGTGGCCTTGGGTCCACCACAATCAGCTGGCTGGGAAATTGACTCTGTGGTCAGACCCAGAGGGTGGCAATTGATGCAAGTCAATCATCATGGTACCCTGTGACCAGTGGGGTCCCCCAAGGCTCTGTCCTTGGACCCATATTGTTCAACATCTTCATTAATGATGTGGACACTGGAGTCAGGAGCAGACTGGGCAAGTTTGCTGATGACACCAAACTTTCAGGCAAAGCATCCACACCTGAAGACAGGAAAGAGATCCAGGCTGACCTGGACAGTTTCAGCAAATGGGCGGATGAGAATCCGATGGTGTTTAAACCCTGGAAAATGTAAGGTTCTCCACCTTGGGAGGAAAAACCTGCAACATCCTTACATGCTTGGCAGTGCTATGCTAGCTAGTACTATGGAAGAAAGAGACTTGGGGTCATGACTGACCACAAGATGAACATGAGCCTGCAATGCAATGCTGCAGCTAGTAAAGCGACCAAAACGCTGGCTTGCATCCCCAGATGCTTCTCAAGCAAATTCCGGGACATCATTCTCCCCCTGTACTTGGCCTTGGCAAGGCCACAGCTGGAGTACCGCATCCAGTTTCTGGCTCCACAATTCAAAAAGGATGTAGAGAAGCTTGAGAGAGTCCAGAGAAGAGCCACGTGCATGATCAGAGGTCAGGAAAATAGACCTTATGACACCAGGCTGAGCCATGGGGCTCTTTAGCCTGGAAAAAGCGCAGGCTCAGGGGTGATCTGATGGCCACCTATAAATTTATCAGGGGTGACCACCAGTATCTGGGGGAACGTTTGTTCACCAGAGTACCCTAAGGGATGACAAAGGCCAAAAGTTAATAACTACTACAAGACCGTTTCAGGCTGGACATAAGGAAGAATTTCTTTACTGTCCAAGCCCCCAAAGTCTGGAATAGCCTGCTACTGGAGGTGGTTTAAGCACCTACATTAAACACTTTCAAGAATAAATTGGATGCTTATCTTGCTGGGATCCTATGACCCCAGCTGACTTCCTGCCCTTTTGGCAGGGGGCTAAACTCGATAATCTTCCAAGATCCCTTCCAGCCCTAATGTCTATGAAATCTATCCCTTAATGTAGTCCCTGACCCATGGCAAGAGACAGTCCTCCTTCCAATGGGGTACCTTGGGAGTTGACCAGAAAGCACCAGGGCCCCCTCCCCTTAGAGCCTTGATGAGGCAGGGTGCTGCTCCCCAACCCCTTCTCTGGGTTTGCCTGCTCCAAATGCTTTTCTCCTGTGGGACCCAAGAGCCCAGTGACTCACACTCCCTCAGGTGGTGGTGGTCAGGGCACAGCTCAATGGGGTCTCCTCTGCTGGAGCACCTCTCCAGGCCTCTCCTGTGTCACTGGACTCCTCTCCACCCTGTGCCCTGCTCTGGGCACCAAGGGCTCAGCTCCTCTCAGCTGCTGGCTTCTGGATGCTAGGCCTCATGCTGCAGCTCTGTTATTTTCCTGTGCCCTGGCTTCAGCACTGAGGGCTCTTTCAGCACAGGCTGGGCCTTTCAGGCTCTGGCCATCCATCCTCATGCTGGGTGGCTAACCCAAGCAGCCTCCACTGCTCCCTGACTCTCAAGGCTCAGGCCCATGCACCACCCTCCGGATTGTGGGACCTGGCCGCTTGCCGAAAAATGGGACCTGAGCCACCTCACTGCTTCCCCAAGGCCTTTACCCTGTGTGCTGTCCTATGCACCGTGTGGCCCACTGGCCCTGCTGGGGTTGCAGGCTCAAGCTGCTGCTTGCAGCTCCCAAAGTCTGGGCTCCGTGCACCAAACTGCACACCGTGATGGATCCGAGCAGTTTCACACTGCTCCCAGGGCCAGATCTCCACATACCATCCCCGCGCGCTGTCAACAGCCAAAGCGGTCTCGCACCACTCCCAAAGCTGCTCCTTCAGTGGCAGCTTCAGGAACCTTGGGCTTATTGCCTGCTGAAGGAAAGCTCCCCAGCTTTTCTTGGCTTCACTCTTCTTGAGTCCCTCACTGCATCTGCCCCTTGTGCTGGGCATGAAGCTCCTTTTATACACTCCAGGGCTCCACCCCTGAAGTCTTCCAAACCTGACAGTTTACAGTCTTCAATCAGGTCTGGGCGTGGTCTTCTCCCCCTCCCCTCAGGAAACGGATGTGACTTTATTTCTCCTGCTCCCTCTTGATTGGTGGATGGGCTCCCTTAGAAAAAGTACTAAGGGAACCACCATACAATGATAGGGAGACAGACAAGACCTTCAGATATATGTTTTTCTCCCCTCCCTATCTAATTTCTATGGTCTATATTCTCACATGCTACTGAATGCTCACTCTAGAAAAAAACATAACCCCTCAGATATTCAGCCTAATCCTAGACGTCCAACATAAATCAGAGCACCTTTTCCATAGACTATAAAAAAAAATTTAAAAAATGAGTTATAGGTTGAAGCCAGGGCTTCATCTGAGTGAATATGGAAGTAAAAAACCTAGCTTAGATAAGCAGGGGTCTCCAAGGATGAACTTCAGCTTTTACAACATACTCTTGCTTCAGCAAGTGAGAGTGTATCAGGATGCAGGCTTTGGTTGCGTTATTCAGAATCAGAATATGCGTTCATATTACTGCTGCCATTGCAATATATATATATATATATATATATATATATATTTATGTATTGCGCGCATACACACACACACACTTTGTCAAATGCATCTGTTCAGTTACAGAATAAGATTTTGCCTGGGATTTTAAGGACAGAACTTTTCCCCTTAAAAAAGGAAGGGTTTTCTAGATTTTTTTTCAAAGCTTTTACACAAGTGTCAGGAGGTGTCATATTCTTCCTGAATTTCAATTTGTACAGTGCTAAGGCTTGTTTCTTTTAATTTATTTTTGATTTTGGAATGGCTGTTCTTGGATTCCAAAGGAATTTACTTATTTGATCTATTTCAACACGATGTTCTTCTCTTACTGTTTGAATAGATGGGCAAGTATAATTTAAACATCCATGTTCCTTCACATTTCTGACATGAACTCATTTTGATATCTTTCTTTCTTTAAATGTGCCAAACATTAAATATCTATTACTCCCATTCCACTTCTCCTGGCCCCTCCCCTCCCACTACCCATACAACCACTTCTCATAAGTCCTTTTCAGTTCCAATTTTGCTGTCATATCTGGTTCCATCACATACAATATTTCACATCTGTTCTTTTTCTGATGATGATTTTGCATTGTTGTTGTTCAGCCTTAATGAAGATTATGCATGGCTGGTACAATAGTGTTTCAAAGCTCCAGATACTCTACCTGAATTGGTGTCATTACCCAACTCATTTTCAGAATTTCTATTGGATGCTGATCTTTAGGCAATTCTCTCTCTTTTTTTTAACCTGTGTTCAAACTCCAAGAGTTATTTATAAAAGCTGCTCTGTCTTTTAAACACTATTTCTGTTGCATGTCTATTTAGTATGTTTTTATCCCACAAGGAATCCTTTCAAACTTGGCTCATATGACATTTTTCTAGATATATGGTAGTTCAATAAAGCAAATCTCATGTTGGAGTAGCTTAATAAAACAATCCACACAGCTCAGACATCACTTTGGGCCATCTGCTATGCATATTCTTCTGAAATGAACTTCTGAGCTTTCCTAACATATAGGTTAAATACCTTCCGACAATTTATTTTTACCATAATTTTTAGTTGCCAAGACTTACGTGATATTTTTAACATCAAATACTGCTAGAAAACCAAAAATGGGTTTTAGTATATCAAGTACATCGGTGAGGGTGTTAGCTGCAATGCCCATTTGCAAACACAATACACATTTTTTAAACCATTTGGAGCACACCAGGGGAGATTGTGTGGGAACCTTCCATCATTTTCCCTGCATGTGCACTTATTACCAGCTGTGCCAACAACTGCTGATGGAACACAGGTACAGCAAAAAACCATGTTATCCGGCACATTACCAACTGGAAAGCTCCATTAACTAGCATCTGTCAATACAAATCTGCCTTCCGAGGAACGTGGCAAGAGAGAAACCAAAAGTCCCACTTCCGGTTTCACCGCCACAAGCCAAGTCCCACTTCTTCCTTGTCAACCATGGCCCAGGGCAAAGCAGCCTGTGCGGGGCCCGCCTCCCAGTCCCCCAGCACACTCATGCCAGGGAGTGAAAGCCCTGGTGCACTGGACGTGGCATATTTGATTAACCGACATATTTGGTTAACCAGCATTCCTCATTCCTGGGAGATGCCAGATAACAGAGCTGTATTTCTTTTTAAAGCGGAAGGAGGGCTTATATGGGATTCAGCTGAACTGCTTACTTGGCCACTCTTCTGTCCATACCCAATTATTCTCCTGTGGTGAAACACACTGCCACAGCAAAATGGTTGTTTTAAATTCGCTCGAACAGCAAAGGCCTCTGCACAGGTGTGAATAAAGACAAGGAAGTAAAGAATCAGATACTGTGCACACAACAGCTTGGAAAGTACACACTGGGTGAATCTACACAAGACACTAACTGTGCAGTAGCCTAACACTACACAGCAGTATGCCAGGCAAAACCAGTGTTATTACACTACTGTGCAGCTAGCATCTGTAAAAACCCACGTGCCAGTGCTACTGCACAGTAGTGCCACTTACTGCATATTGATTTAGTATTTGGTTATTCAGAGTACTGAACTTAATGCACTACAGCGCACTAATGAACATGTAGATGCATCCACTGGGTGCCATTCACTGTCTTGGCTGACACACCAGAGACTCAACTGGGGTTCTGGGAAGCTAACAGTATAAACTGCTATTGCTTGAGCTTTGTAGCTATTGCTGTAAGAAGTCATATATTTTATGTATTGGTATTGAAAAAGACCACGCTTTAACACACTCTCTTAGGCTAGAGACAAAAATTACACATAAACCAGTATTAGTGATCAGAAACCAGTTCAAGTAACACAATGGAAGCTCAGCACACAAACTGTTTTCAAAACGGCTAAAACTTTTTTAAGATAAACCTGGATGGATGCAGTATCAGACTTAAACTGATTTAAACCTAAATCAGTTATTGAGCTTCTGTTCCAGATCCCCTCCAGATTCCAATTAACTCTCAATCCCCTAGTATCCCAGGATGCTTAGCACCTCCCCCAAAAGCCCCTCCTCACACCTGTGGGAGTTATAGGTGGGCTAGACTTGACTCAAGCTGCCTGCTCCAGCTGAGCAGGGCCCTAGTGCCCTCCCCACCCTGCCTCTGGCCTGGGCCAGTGCAGACATGTGGCTGCATTTCTGGAATCAAAAGTGAATGCCTGTTCATTTGCTTATTGATTTAATCTACCCATCTTAGACTAACCTGCAAAGATTAAATTGATTCAGCCTTGGACTTTTTGACTGCCAGTATTCAGCCTAAGTGACTACAATCAACCTTTAGAGTACTGACAAGAGCAGTCTCCCATTGCATCCCAAATTCTGCATTTCTAAATATTCAGGCTCAGTGGCAATGTGTGTTATTCCTCTAAAAGTTACAGTGCATCCAGCTGAGTATGAGGTGTCACCTTCCTTGCATATTGTCAGTCAAGAAAGGGGTATGTTTGCATTTCATTTCTACTGACTAGCAATTAATGGATTATTGCTGCCGGTTTAAATCACACAAACATACATATGTGCAACATTCAGGATTTTTCCCAGTACAAAATAAAAAATGTATATTGGGAAAAATGTTTCAGGAATAGATAGGTATGGAACATGAAGGAAAGACTAGCTGTTTAAAGCTGTAGTTTATGCCATGAACTCTCAAAGCATTAAATCCTTTCATCACTGACCTAAACTACAGGTTCAGGGGTCTATTAGTATGAAAAAAAGCTGGGTCGGACAATGATGCCTAAATAGCAAACATTCAGATGTTGCCACCAGCCAAATATTACGAATAATGAATTTGGCAGTTTTGAGACGTCAACCTCCTCCCCCCAAAAGAGAGACATACGTGCATATTAGGACAACAAACTATTTTTATCAAACCGAAATTCTTCATTTTGACTATTTTAAAACAGTTTAAAAGTAAGAGGACATATTGAAAAGTTCATTAAAAAATTCGAAAGTGAAGTGTTTCATTTTAAAATATTGGGAAGCACATGTCAGTCGTTTTTCAGGCAGCACTTATAACATATATTCTTTAAGCATTCCTGTTGTGGTGAACCTATGTATTTCATGAAAAACGTCACATGAAATATGTGACCCAACATTATTCATGATCAGCTCTGTAACACAAAGATTCTCCAGAATGACTGGCAAAGGTTCAGAAGTGAATTGTCTCCTTCAATAAGACGTATTCCATGCACCTTATTAACTGCTAGGGACATATAGTATTCCTATCCACACTTGGATTTCAGAAGAAGTCATAACTGTCCTTAATACAGTTGTACAAAATACATTTAGCTCTGATGGTGGGAGATTCAGACCCAACAGCAAGGACTTAACAAAGAAACCTTTGCATGGTATCAATAATTTTGAGTTATACAGTTTCTAGCAATTGGAAAAGATGACCTATTCTTCCCTCTCAGAAATTGTTACTAGTTCACTGCACGACATATTAAAGTGCATTGATTTGGTTCAAGGCACAGAACTCAAAGCACAGATTATAATCATTAAATCAATGCAGAACTAATCTCCAGTCAGCAGTTCTAATCCAAGGTATCTTTGATTCTGAGTCTGTTTTACTCTTTCTGATGCATTGTGAGAAATGGAAATACACCGGGTATTTCACGCTACTTTAAATAACAACTCACTGTGACATGAGGTGCTGTTGCAAAACGTGACATAACCTAGTGTTAACAAAGTACCAGCACTGCATTATATAATCCTTCTTTCAGAGCAGGACTCATTGTCAACTTAAAATAAGACGTAGGACATGACTAGAATTTCTTCAATTGATTAACAGGCTTGTTGCCTCAAGAGATCTCTCAGTAAAAACTTTTTAAAAATACTTTAAAGGGAGAACTATTTAATTCAAACATGTTGATGATTGGCAGTAGTTTCTGACATAATGTAATGGGTTTACCTACATGTAAAAAATTGGTACAGTATCTGCAGGTGTCTCCAAATTGCTCATCACTTAAACTACCTTGATTAGATTACCTAAGTTACAATGCATCATCAAAAGAAGTCAAAGATTCACCCTAGCCTCACAGCCCAGCCAGCTAGCATAATTAAGAATCACAACATCTAACAATCAGTGGCACCAGACTGATACCATGTCCTCCAGTATAACTCATTTGGGCTGAAATCTTGACCTACTGAAATCAGTGCAAGTGTTGCTATTAATTTTAATAGGACCAAGACATCACCTCTCTCCCCCCTCAGTTCAGCACAGAGATTAATAGTTGAAGGGGCAACATATGGCTTTAAAACAAGTATTTCCTAAAATGCACTATTTGCTTCCTGATTTTTTTTCCACTACATAAATATTAGGCTCAACTTAAAATGAAAGCAGCCACTTGCACTCACCAAGACTCACTTCACTTATACTTCCATTACAGAATTGTATGTTAATTCATTGTTCTCATCTCTAAGGAAATAATGTCATTTGGCAGACAAATACTGGGTACACTTAAAAGTATCATGATAAATGTCTCCTGGTAAGATGACAAATCATAAGGTCCTAGTTTTTTCAAATACTGTTGACTCAGCAAATTATGGACAGCCTATACAGGAAATGACTTAAAGAACAAGTTCCATTGTAATGACCAAGACACACTGTCAGAGGGGATTTATTAAAAATGCTTTTATCCATTAACTCTCCTGGCATGAGTAATATTAACTTGGGTGCCTTGATATGTTCAGGGAAAGGCACATTTGGATCTCATGTGCACCCAGTCGCACCTCCTTCTATACACTGGCAGCATGGCAGAAGGTGTGATTAAATGGATCGTGCATTAGACCCAATCATGCCTTACTGTCAGTGTTAGGGGAGCCTGCACAGCTAATGTTATTTACAAAATAAATATACACATATACTAGTCTGAGTCCTTAAAAAAAAAAAAAAGGGAGCAATAGTAAAGGGTAACTGAAGCCAGATATGAGCCAGTGCAAAAAAATGTGGAAGCAGAGCCCCATGTTTAATATCCTTTATTTATCATGTCATAGTCCTTCACGTCTTCCTATACTTTGCAAGAAACAATTAGCGATAGAACCCAGGCAGGTAATAAAATGCTTGATCCAACCTACAAAAAATCAGAGTCTACATTTTCTCTCATGCCGTAACTGACAAGCATATCAAGCATAGTCACCCCTGACTGTGCCGTTCAAGATTTTCCCTTCCTCAGGCTACCCTAGCTTCAGAAACACTATATTATTTAAGGACATCGAAGGCTTCCACACTTTGTGCACAGGACCTCAAAACTATTGGTGTTATTCATAACTAAAACACATGCGATGTACTATTGTTATTAAAATACTGAAGCTTGACAGCATCTATAACAATCAAGCCCTGGCACAAAACTAAAGATGATGCCTTCTCCAAAGAGTTTACAGTCTGAAAACAGATCAGAATACAAAGAAAATTGATTCCAAGGGGAAAATGGCAAAAGGACCAAAATACAAACATCCCACCTCTCATAAACTAAGTATTCTCACGACCAATACTTTCCATCTGTGTCAAGAAGGGTGCTTGTACCTGAAATTACAATTTTTTTTTCCAACTATTTTAGTTGATCTAATAAAAGATATCATGTTTACCCAAAACAATTTGTCACTACTAGTAGGTACTTAAAGACACCCTGAAGTCTAGAAGTAATATTATTTTGTGGCACTCTTTCTTCTGCAACAGAACTTTATGAGAACCACTGGCCTACTGGAGCAGTATTCATTTGAATGGGATGTGAAACTGGGACCCTACCCACTTGTGCAATTAAAAATCCATCGTACTTCAACAGTCAGCTTTGATGTAATTTGCCCCTAGTTTCAGTGTCAACTGAAAAAAAAAAGATGTCCTTGACTTCTGTACTGATTTTTAGTCATGCTTCAGCTCAGCAGCAATTAAATTTGTATTGGAAGAAACATTTTTTTTTTAAATCAGAAGTAGGCAGGCTTGATCAAACAGTTACTATTTAGCGTGGTGTTTACCTGTGTAAACAAAGCCACTGAGTAGCAGTATTGTTCTTAAAACTAAGTAACATGCTTAGTTGTATATGCATGATTGGGCCCACACTTTATAAAAATGCTTTAGGATCTTTAAAAATGAAAATGCAATATATTAGGCAGCTATATTATTTTATGAAGCATCTCGGTACCAAGAACTATTAATTTTCCAGTGAATATAAAAAAAGCTCTATTATGCAAAAGAGCTTAGAACAGTTAGATTGTGAACTCAAATAAATGCTCTGGTTTGGTGCTGTTTTTGTGTATTGAAATATTTCACCTGTTCAGGTAACTATGACTACCAGTGAAATACCATCTGTATATCATGATAATTCAGTAAATAACTTGTGTCAGTGCTATAAAGGGATTCATAAACTGGGTGATTTATTTTATAATGGAATAATGCTGTTTTGCAGGCCCAGATTTGGAATTTGATTTACCTGGGAGGAATTTTATGTGCATACCTACAGATTAAAGTGATCAAATTTTAAAAACATATTGGATAGGAAAACCAGGGGTGTAGCACTTGAAGATGAAATTAAAGTTTCCCTGTTGGGGGGGGGGAGAGTTGTTATACATAAGATAATATAAATTACACAACAGAACTAGATAGCATTTTAACTCTTCACAGAAAACAACATTGGAAAAAGGAGTACATTTTTTGTATTAGGAATTACTTATGGATGGATACTTGGAGGGTGGTAAATCACTGTAAAAGGTTTTCCAGAGAGGTTGTGGAGTCTCCTTCCTTAGAGGTTTTTAAGACCCAGCTAGGCAAAGCCTTAGTAGGGGGTGGTCCTGCTTTGAACAGGAGGGTGGAGTAGATGGCTTCCTGAGGTCCTTTCCAATCCTAATTTTCTGTGATTCTATGGCACAGTCTCTTCCTTCTTTCAGACTAATGAGATTTAAGTTACTGAAATTTTGCTAACAGTTATTTTCAGACACTAAGCATCTTCTAAAGTGATACTTGAGTGATGTGAGGAAGGGCTGGCCTGCAGTTAGATGTATGTAACTGCAAGGAATACGTTGAAAGTCCGATTCTGAGGGGACTCTGTCCTGATGTACTCATTTATGTCACCACTACTTGAGTGGTCACTCCAATAAGTCAAGATTAGTCGAGACCCACTTCACATTTAACACAGGTGTAAATGATTTCACATGGTGCATGGCATGACTGGAAGACTCATTGTATCAAGACATATGCAAGACAGACCCGCTGGGCTCACTGACCGTCTCTCTGCCAAGGAGAATATGAACAGTAAACCTGAATTTTCACCAACACAATGCTCTTGAAAAGGCTCAGGAGGCTAAGTACACTCCACAATGACATGGGAATGGTTTCAAACAGAAACAGATGATAATCATATGAACAACTGACCCAACCAACTGTACAATGTGAATTCCCTATCAAATTGTCATGCCACCTTGATAAGAACCGTTTCACCTCAGGAATCTCCCATGAGGCAGTATTTACAAGAATTTCTGTGTAAAAGAATTTCTTCTGATGCAAATGGTATATCATTGTATAACCATCATGTGCCTCCCATAGGCACCAATTCCACTACCTTATGCTTTCCCTGCTGGTTGCATCACAATATACCAGCAGAATGAGATGGAAAAATCAAATCCCTACCAGTCAGGCTTGGACGCCGAAGAAGGCACACGTGTGTGTCAGCACATGTGAGCCCTTGGCTCCCCCAACCACACTGAGTGGAGCAGTGAGCAAAGAGCTGATGGCTGAATCAAGGTAAGCTGGTCAGGGCAGGGGGGAAGAGGGAGGAGGAGCCGGACCAGCTGGAGGGAATCAAGAAAGGATTTTCCTCCCTTCCCACACCTATTTAGTCGCACCAGGTGAGAGCCACACAAACAGGTGCACAGTTCAGAGGTGTGCCAGAGTTTGTGCAGGAGTTCATGCAGAAGGGAGAACAGGAAGGGCCTGAGACTCCACGTGTTGGAGTTGGTGGCTTAGGACAGAGCCTCCAGAGTCTTTAGGTGAGTGTGTATGAGGAAGTGTTAATGGGGGTGCTGATTCAGACTGCAGCCAGGGTCCCTGCCCCAGTGCTGCCACCTGCCCGGGGCTCCTCTGAGGCCTCCACCCAGATGGATCCTTTGGGTGGCTCAGCGGCACCCAGGCCCCCTGCCTGCAGGGATTGCCTGGTGCATCCTCAGGGGCCTGAGGGCAGCGGGATGGCCAGGAGTTCCCTGGATTGAGGCCCTGGAGGGGCAGTTGAAGGAACTCCAGGCAGAGGGTGTGTGGGATCAGAGCTATTGAAGATGAGATTGAAGGGTACTTCCACTCTTTGTAGGATTGCTCAAATGATGGGATGGCAACACAAGAGGGACCTGACACTGACAGATGGAAGACAGTCACTTCTAGTTCTAGACCATGCAGAATTAGACCCCATGTTGCTGGAACAACTCCAGTGCAACTGGGGAACTGATTTGGGGCCCTTTTCTCAGCCAGGATGGCCGATCTTAGATAGGGCTTTAAACTAAGATTGCAGGTGGATGGGGAAATGCTACCTGGAGCCTACCCAGGGACCAATATACAAGAAAGCTCCACCAACAATGAAACCAAGCAAGCCACTCGTACGGGAGCTGAGAAAACAACTTCCCTTCAACACAACAGTGACCTCAGTAGGACTTAGGTGCCTGTACACTAATGCCAGAAGCATCAGGAACAAGCAGGAGGAACTAGTCCTTCTACTTTCCACTGGGCACTATGATTTAGTAGGGATCTTGGAGACCTGGTGGGACTCCTCTCATGACTGCAGCATAGCCATAAAGGGCTACATCCTTCACAGAAGGGATCAGGTAGGGAAGAGAGGTGGGGGTGTTGCCTTCTATGTGAAGGAGCAGTACACCTCCCTACAGGCCAATGTTAGCCCCAAAGAATAACAGCTTGAAACCCTCTGGATCATGCTCTGGGGGAGGTGCGGCAAGAGAGACCTGATTGTAGGTGTATACCACAGGCCACCTAACCAAGAAGAGGCTATGAACTAACAGAGGTCACGCGTGCATGGGACATGGTTGTCATGGATGACTTTAACTACCCAGAAATCTCCTGAGAGGAGTACTTGGCCAGCTCAGACTGATCATGATCCTTCCTGACCAGCGCCAAAAAGTTTTTTTTGGACTCAGGAGGTGCACAGGCCAGCTAGAGGTAATGCAGTTCTTGACCTGGTCCTGGCCAAAGGGGATGACCTGGTGACCAACTTAAACACAGAAGGCAGCCTAGGCAATAGTGATCATGAAATCATTATGTTCACAATCCCTTGCAAGGCTGACAAAACAAATACCAAGCTTGAAGTCTTAGACTTGAAAAATGCAAATTTTAATAGGCTCAGGACACTAATAACAGAATTCCCTGAGAGACCAAGGACCACACGTAAAGGGAGCATGAGAAGAATGGTCATTCCTTAAGGATACAATGGAGAAAAAGTAGCAGAAGGGTCAAAAAACCCTCTTGGCTAAGCAGGGAAGTTGCAGCCCTCCTACAGAAAAAGAAACATGCATACAAACAATGGAAGCTTGGGACAGCCTCTAAGGAAGACTACTTGACAATGGCCCACACTTGTAGAAAACAGATTAGGTAAGCTAAGGCAGAAACCAAACTAAAACTAGCCACAAGAATCAAGGACAACAATAAGTCCTTCTTTAGTTACATAGGAAGCAAAAGGAAAACTAATGGGAGTGTGGAGCCCTGCTCAGTGCCTCAGGATACCTGGTCACTACCACTTAAGAAAAAACAGAACTCCTAAATGACTACTTTGCCTCAGTCTTTCACAGGAACAAAGGGAACAACATGCCAGGTAGGGCACAGAACAAGCAGGGCGGGGTTGACACTGTTCCCACCATTGCCATAGAACTGGTGTATGGTCAATTAAAGAATTTAGATGTATATAAAATCAGGAGGACTGGATGAATTCCACCCAAGAGTGCTGCAAGAGTTGGCTGAAGTAATCACAGAGCCCCTGGCAAAGGTCTTTTAAAAATCATGGGCCTCTGGAGAAATCTCAGGGGACTGGAAGAGGGCCAATGTTGTACCCATCTTCAAGAAGGGGAAGCGTGAAGACCTGGGACACTACAGGCCAATTAGCTTAACTTCTATTCTAGGGAAAATCCTAGAAACATTCATCAAAGAGGCTATATGTGACAAACTTGCAGAAGGCATGATACTGAATGACAGCCAGCATGGTTTTGTCACGGGCAGGTCTTGTCTGACCAACCTCATTTCTTTCTATGATCAGGTGACTCATCACCTGGATGAGAGAAAAGCAGCTGACATCATATACCTTGACTTTCAGAAAGCCTCTGACCTGGTATCCCATGAAATGCTGATCAGAAAACTAGAGGATATTGTGCTCAACTGTGGGACTGTCAAGTGGGTGCAAAACTGGTTGTGAGGTAGGACACAGAGTCCAAATGAATGGATTCGTGTCATCCTGGCAAGATGTGGGCAGTAGCATACCCCAGGGGTTGGTACTTGGCCCAGTGCTGTTCAGTATCTTCATCGATGACCTGGACGAGGGGGTGAAAAGCCCACTGGCCAAGTTCACGGATGACACCAAGATATGGGGTTGCACAGACACATCCACAGGTAGAAGCAGACCTAGACAGGCTGGCATGTTGGGCAGAATGGAACCAGATGAGGTTCAACATAGAGAGATGCAAAGTGCTGCATCTGGGAAGGAAGAACCCCCAGCACACCTACAGGCTGGGCATCGCTAACCTAACCAGCACTACAAATGAAAGATCTGGGGGGTAACAATAGACCCCAGCATGAATATGAGCCAGCAATGCAACGTAGTAGCTGCTAGGGCCAATTAAATTTTGGCATGCATCAACTAATGCATCTCCAGTAAATCCGAAGAAGTGATTCTCCCACTTTATTCAACATTGGTGTGGCAGCAGCTGGAGTATTGCATCCAGTTCTGGACACTGCACTTCAACAAGGATGTGCTAAAGCTCACGACTTGCATGGCAAGCCATACAAGGAGAGGCTGAGGGATCTTGGACTCTTTAGCCTAAAGAAAAGGTTGAGAGGGGACCTGATTGCAGTTTACCATTATATCAGAGATGTATATCAGGGGCTCAGTGAACAACTGTTCACCAGAGCGCCCTGGGGGAAAAACTAGAAACCACAGCCAAACTCCTGAAAGATACTAGAAACAAACAGCCAAACTCCTGAGCATCAGGAAAAACTTCTTTACAACTAGGGTGTCCAGACTGGAACAAGTTCCCCCCCAGAGGTGGTGCAATTAGCTACCTTAGAGGTCTTCCACAGAAGACTGGACAGTCACCTGTATGGGGTCATCTGACCCCAGATGTCTTTCCTGCTCATGCAGGGGGCTGGACCCGATGATCCCTTCAGGTCCCTTCCAGCTCTATGATTCTATGAAAGGTTGACCATGCTATTTTACATGTAAAGGACTGCAAGGGTAACAGTTAATACAATTACAAAAAGCCAAGGACTCTTGGTCGATGGCTAGAAAATGATATTTAGAGATTTGCTTTTAGGACTTGGGTTATAGAAAGAGGAAATATTGCATTAGAACAATGGGTCCAGGGGAATGGTAAGGGTTATTTGGTTTCTAAAAGTCTATTTATGACAACGATCCACATTCTCAGCCTCTTAGCAGACACTGTCTGAAGCTAGCTTGGGAACTTGAAAACACACACAACAGAGTCCCCCAAAATCCAATAACCAAGATAAGGAACCTGCAGAATTAGCATCAGGTCACAGTGACCAGCTGTAACTTGGTGAGAAGTCCCCATTTCTGGTGGACTGACCAAATTAGGAGGCTGGGGATGCCCAAATTAAGACGCTAGTAAATGAGCAAATTAAGATATGTGCATGTGATATGTTTGAGAAACAAAGAATTATGCTGACAGAGTGGAACATGGCCAGTATGACAACCACAGGGAAAGCAATCAATAGTACCTGTAAATAAAGAGTTATCAAGAGAAACAATACAAAAGGAGGGATTTTCATAGGAACAGGAGGGGGATCCTCCAGCTTCTCTCACTCACATCAGAAGGAGTGCACATCAGCCCTCGACCTCCAAGACTTCTGACATTCAAGCAAAGAACCACAAGGTGGCACTTGAATGCTGGCCAGGTCTACCCTCCCTCTTTGAACACCTGGAACTGGTAAGTAAGTAGGACTGGGGGGGAAGACAGGGGAAGGGGAGGTATTTTGTTTGCTTGCTTGCATTACCCTTATCTGCTATTACTGTGCATCAATACCATTTGGCTATTATCGAACAGAGGCTGCTCTTACAGCATGTCGGAGCAGATTCGATTGATCAAGTCTGCTAGGGGGTGGCAATTACTCACACCAGCAGCATCCTGCATCTCATGCATCAGCATCCCCATGCTTAAAAGTGGTGGCGAGGGGCACCTGAACTCAAGTTTGCTCGCTTTAGTTCAAGCGCCCTCCACCACCATGTTTAAGCACAAGGTTGCTAATAGACAAGATGTGGCGGTGCTGTAAATAGAGCAGCTCTCAAAGCTAAATTAAATTCTGGGTCAAGTCTGGTTTTTTTTCCTTTGTTTTTTTTTTTTAAACTGGAACAAAACCCAAACCCAAGCTCATTTGATCTCGTTAGGGATTCTGTTGCAGCACAACTGTTGTCCAGTTCTAACCTTCATTAAAATAAATGAAGCAGTAAGTACTTATTTATTTCATTTTTGTTTTCACTACCTAGTTTCAAAGACATCATTTAAACCTCTGAGATTCTTCTCCAAACTGACCATTAGTATAATTTAGACCATTTACTGAATGACTATGAACATGAAAGCTGATTTTCCACTATCTCTTCCTTTACTTCCATGCTATCTTCTTTTATGCTAGAAATAATGATTCTATGTTGAACACAAATTGAGTTCACAGTTGCACAATTTTATTTCAGCCTCAGAGAAGGTCCTTTACAGTTAAAGAACTGAATTAGAAAATGAAGGAGAAATTTAAAGCATTGTCTGCCCCTATCCCTTCTCTAATAGTTCTAGAGTAATCTACTTCTGTGATTTTAATACAAGCAGCAGAAGAAAGGAGATCTTCATACCATGACTGCTTTCATTGTTAGCACTATTCCAATACCTTTACTAATGAAGGCCTTTTTAGAGATACAAGCTATTCAATTCACACGTGATTTCACTTCCACTAAGATTCTCGTTTGTCAGTCTAGTCAGCAAATGCCACACATTTAATCTCTTAGTCAGTTTCATGGCAAAAAAAGAAAACAACAGCATTTCAGGAAAAAAAAAAGCAAAAACACAAGGCTAGAAAGAGCTTTATAAACCAAATATCACCTGTCCTTGGATGACAGTGAGATTTCCATCTGCCACATTCCAAGATTGCAGGCAAGCAATTCCACTTTGTAAACAGGTACAACAAGAAGTGTCTCATGAAGTAACACTAAACAGCGATGTTTATACACAAGAGCACTAAAATCCTATTTAGGAAACAGAGTAAAGGTTTATATAGGGATAGTTTGTAGGCCTGTGCAAAGCAGCTAGTATTCTCTTTGGATTCGGCCAATTTGAGGGACACAGATTTGATTCGGTCATTTGAATCACTGTCCTGATTCTATTCAGCTGAATCTAATTCAGAGATTCAGCCAAGCCCATCCCCCCCCAGCCCACCAATGGCTGTCCTGCCCACCCCAGCTCCCAGCACTTGTTAAAAAAAATAGCCCTGACTCAGCAGGTGCTGCCAGGTGGAGAGTGATCCTCAGTGCCCCATGTTGTATGGGGGGCTCTGCATGAGCCCCTACCCCCCTTGTTCCCCCAGCCCTACCATGGTTGCCCCACCCGGGCCAGCTCCAGCCCTTTAAGGAAAAAAAGAAACAAACCCCCCGGACCCAGAGCTCCCATCAGTGGGGAGGAGCCCCCCATTAGCCTGTGCCATATGGGGGGCTCTTTCACAAACCCCCTGAAGCTGCACCAGAAGTGGTGAGTCCCAGACTTTTTCTTGGTTTTTTTTTTCCTTAAAAGGGCCAGAGCTGTCCTGGGCAGGGCACCCGTGGCAGACCTAGGGAGTGAGGGTGGGGTTGGGGGGGCTCATGCAGAGCTTCCCATGCAGTATGGGGCAGTATGGATCACCTCCCCACCCAGCAACACCCAGTGAGCACCAGGTTTGTTGTTTTTTTTAAAGCGTTGGGAGCTAGGGGAGTGGGGGGGGGGGTCAGGGGTCCTCCCATGGTCCCCTCCCCCCTCTCCTGCCCCTTACTTACCAGCTCAGAGTTGGCTGCAGTCCTTTCTGCAGCCACCAGGGACTGCCCAAATCAAAGCTCTGCAAATCTTCCAAAGATTCAGAGAGCTTTGAATCAATTCAGACCTTTTAATTGGTTCCCTGATTGGACATGGATTCAGAGGTTTGGCCACCGAATCAGGCCGAATCTCCTCCAAGTCAAATCACCATCCAAAGCTTCACACAGTCCTAATGGTTTGGTTCTGCAATTAAATGAGTCTGAGGAGCACATGTGAAGTATGGTTATTCTATACACAAATGTGATCCTTGGAGACACATACATACGTGTACCATTGATCTCATCCCATACAGTACCCTTGTACCACAGAACATGACTTCTCCTTAGAATTGAACTGTGCCACACCCACAAATCCACATTCTACTCTTCCTTGGATCTATTCCAGTTTAATAGCTAAATATCCCATACCTGAGAGATGGGATGCTCTCCTCTGTCCTTCCCCCACCTCTCAACAATTGCTACCTTGAGTAGGATATAAAAAGTATAAGCAACACATGCTAGTGCACTGTAACAGGCTGGTCTTTATTGCAGAGCAAAAATTTTTAACAGTCTAGACTGCATCCTTTTTGCTTTTATGAGATCTCACTATTTCAGTTTTAAAAGAGCAAAATAGACCTTAAGACTGGCCATACTGAGAGGCCAGCATTTCTAGGGTTCACTGAAAGGATTTCAGGCACAGAAACAGAACTGTGAGCAAGGAAACAGATGCATATCATGTGTAAAAAAAAGTTCTGGCAAAAATATTTATGCATGCAGTTAAATGCACAGTCATAGTAAGTTTGCAGACGTACTCAATTGTACTTTAATTCCAAATTTAAGCTAGAACATGAGGGAAGAGTGACAGGTTAGATATAGATAAGTAGCAGTAAGATTTACTAATATAGTGACCGAAGGATATGAGATTATAATTGTGAAATTATAGATGAATGCCTTAAAGCAGTCTGATATCCCATTTCTAATATAATATGAATGGATACATTTTATGTGATATGCTATTCTCATTAAAATTCTAAAATATCATTACCTTGATGAATTGTATAACATGCAATATATCCTGTAAAGTAGTGACATGGCTTTGCAACACCCCTTTCAGTATGTTGTTTAGCAGGTTATGATGCCCTTCAACATGAGCAGTGAAATACAATAGGAATGACCCATCATATTAGTGAATGTTGGAAGGATTCTATATGCTATGAAACATCTTCCATAATTCACAGATTTTTGCAAATAATTAACATACTGATACGTCATTTTGTGGCAGTGATGGTACAGAGCACAGAAAATGGTACAAATGAATCAGTCCCCGTGGTACAGAATAGGAAATGGCAAGCAATTAACTAGTTCTTATTACAATATGAAGATGATAGTCTCATATTCCTATCTATTATAAACAAATACACCCAGCCCTGCAATAATATGGAATAAGTGACCCTCTGCCTATTGTGCTTATATGCGATTAAATCGTAAGTCCAGAAAGTTTTACATTGAGTAAATACTCGAGGTAAGGGATACCAAAACTGTTTACAAAGAAAAGTATTGCAGAAAAACTGTACTGTTATGTACTAAGCATTCAAAATATTAAAAGCAGTGCTGTTTTTTGTATCATATACATCTATCTTATCGTTACACTGGAGAAGTGAAAGGGTTCCTTAAACTATCCAATAACTTGGTAATAAGAGCTTATAGTTGTGAAATTATAAAAGAAAGTCTGAAAGCTTTTTCACTGAAATGAGAATAGTTCCTTTTAGGGATTATTGAAACCTACTTATTGAAAACTTGGGAAAACATTGAAGCAGTGCCAACGTTTGATCTCAGTTTATGGGAAAGATCCACAGGTTACTGTGCTTAAAGTACACCAAAATCTGTTGCCAATAGCACAAGCAGGAAAGATGGAGGTTAGTATCACATGTGACTACCTTCGACTCCCCAGCCTGAGTACCTATGCATCCCCACAAATGAATCCGCACTTAGAGTAGCCTAGCATTTTGAAACCTATAAGCTAGGGACAGATATTCAAAAAGCCCAAGCCTGAATTGATTCAATTATTGCAGGTTAGTCTAACCTTCAGTGATTGAACTGATTTCCAAGGTGCTAGGCATTCCCTCTTCATTCTGGAAATGCAGGCATATGCCTTCAGTGGCTTGGGGCAGAAGCACTCCTTTCCCTTCCACAAGGAAGCTGAATTGGGGGAGGGCAGGGGAGGGGGTTGTGACCAGGTTCTGGCAGGCCTGAGTAAGATTGAGGATGGGTTTAAACCCCCATCCTGGCCCGCAGAGTTCAGAGGGTGAGGGAAGAGGGAGTATGGCCAGACCTCTGTGGCAGGGGTGGAGGAGGAGGGGAGAGCTCTATCCCCCTCAGTGGCTCCCTGACAGCCAGGAACAATCTGGACACACAGCACTGTCAAGCCCAAGAGGGGGAACTTGTTCCCCTCTTGCCTCTCCCCCACCACTTCAAGGTAGGGTGGAGAGCTCTGTGTGGTGCTGGAGGGGGACTCTTCCCCATCCTTCTACTTACCCTGCCCTACACCGCCACGGAGTGGAGAGGTTGGGCTCTGTGCAGTACTGTCCAGCCTGAGTGCAAGGAGGGGCTGTCACTGAGATGCAGTAAGTGGGGTAGTCCCACTGTCATGGCCCAGGCTGACCCCACTCAACCCTGGGCTGGGCCATGGAGGCAGGGCCATCCCCAGTGGCTGCAGCTCAGTGATGGGGAGGCTGAGCCTTGTCAGTGACTGCAGCCTGGCCTGGGATTCACAGGCAGTGGCTGGCCAGGCAGTGGGTACTTGGGCCAGCTCAGAGGCACCGGAGGGCCCAGAGCCCAGCAGCTGCCCACCATGGGGGCTTGCTGTAGACCCATGGGCCCCCACAGCACCTCTGAGCTAGCCTGGGTATCTCACTACCCAGCCAGCCACTGCCCATGCACACCGGGCCAGGCTGATCTCAGTGACAGCGCTCAGACTCCCTGTCACTGAGCTGCAGCCACTGGGGATGGCTCTGCCCCCATGGCCTGGCCTACCCCCACCATGCAGCTACCTCACCTGGGGCTCAGCAAGGCTGCCCCATGGCAAGGGGCGGGGCCTTCCCCAGTGCCTATGGCTCAGTAACAGCAGCTCCCCACACCCAGGCTGAGTTGGGCTGGACAGCACCACACAGCCCCCCACACACACTTCCCTCCCCACTCTTCAGTGGCAGGGGGTGGTGTGAGGAGGAGGAGGGGAATGAGTCCCCCTCCAGCACTGAGAAGAGCCCCTCATCACACCCCACTGGGAGGGGCAAGAGTCCCTCTCTGGGGCTTGGCAGCCCTGCACAGAGCCTCCCCACCCACCCACCCACCCTGTAGCAGGGAGAGAGGAGAAAGAGGGCTCCTCCACCCCAGCTGAAGTCCCAACAGTAGGAGGGGGGGAATTAACCCCAACCCTGCCCCCCTAACCTTCATGGGGCCATGCCAGAATTGTCTGCAGTCAATGCTGGTGGGACAGGGAAGGGAGGGGGGAATAAGCCTCCTCCTGGGTACTCTGACAGAGGCTACTCTCCCTCCTACCATCCCCTCACTACTCTAGTGGCTGGACATGGTCAGATATCATCCCAGCATGGCCCTGTTAATGTGAAAAGGGGCAAGAAGGGAGTTAATTCCTCCCTTTGTCCCTTTTGCCCCACAACAGGGGGTCTGCCACCCCCCTCCGCTGCTCACCTGCAGACCCTGGCTGAGGTGGGTGGGGAAGGGGAAGGAGGGAAGAATTAACCCCCTTGCAGCCCACTTCGCCTCAATGGGGCCATGCCGGCTGGTGTCTCGCTATGTTCCCATCCCTGCTCAGGGTAGAGAGCAGAGGAGTGGGGTCAGCCCTGCTCTCTGGAGCAGAGAGCACAGCCCAGCCCAGAGAGCATGCTGGGATGCTGGAGGACTCTGGTTTAACTTAAACCAGGAAGGTGCCTGGGACAGAAGTTGCATAAACTGACTTGATCAAAATCAGTTATGCCTGATATTAAATTCAGTCAGGTTTAACTTAAACCAGTTTCAGCCATTTTGAAACTGGTTTATGTGTACTGAATGTATGTTCTATTACAGGTTTAAACCAGTTTCTGATCACTTAACCAGTTTGTGTGTAACTTCTGTCCCTAGCCTAGGAGTGTAGATAGCCACGTATTTTGTCAGTCATTTCTGCAAAGCAAGATCAGGATTCATATTTTCAAATATATGCAGCATCTAGATGCTCCTGCAATTCTCTGCAAGCCCAGATGCAGCATCTCTAGGGTACAGGATGGATTCTTTCGTGGCAAAATCATCACTCCCTTCCTTAACTTGTTAGCAGGATTTTAAACTAGAGACTCTCATAAGCACTCTCCCCTGTTGCCAGTTTACCTTAGGTTCACAACCAGACCTTTAAGGCATTGCATGGGAGCAACTGCGCCAATAAAACTGTTTATTTCTGGCAAGGGAATAGCTATGACAGTTATTACATTAAGCTTCTGTGCATGCCCCATGTGAACTCAAAGCTCCAACTCCTGGAAATGGATTATGCAGACTAAACGGAGTATTCATGCTGTTAACAAAAAGCACGGGCCTTCCTTCAACCAGCCCAGTTCTCTACTGCTTGCTTAGCACAGCAGTCCTGTTACTAACTTGACACTCAGGCCAGTTTGCCAATCACTGGAACATGTCTAGCCTGATTTTATAGGTTTGAGGCTAAAGTACACAAAGTTTACTGTTTCACACCGATTCAACAGGAAAACAGTTTCAAAGTATATTTCTTGTGATATTGTAGATTTGTTTGAAACTCCTAGCTGGCAATGTGGAATATTCAAAAAGAAACAGTCAAGTTTTGCACAACCCTAGTTCCAGTGCCAAAAAGCCACATTGCTACACCTGCCTTCTACGTACATCCAATACAGGCAAGTCTTATTCTCATAGGAGAACTAGAGTGAGTTTGAAATAGGGCTAGTTAGGAGTTGTAAGTTTGTGTCCTGGTTAGATGTTAGTACTTATGATATATTTTTGGAATACATTTCTCAGTAGTAAACCAAACAATACTTTCTATAAATATATTATGACTCTATATTGTGATTGTATTGTTAATCTTAGAAGCTGGAGTATTCCTAGTAGGAACAACTCTGTCTGATTTGGATATATTTTACTTTGATGTGAGCACTAGCCGAGTATGTATGTATGTATGTATGTATGTATGTATGTATGTAATTCATTTAAAAATATTTAAATAGTGCAGGAATCCGTGCATTGATATACATTTACTGAAATCTCCTACTATGAACACCAACAAATTTTGCTGATATACCTCTGTGTTTTAGACAGAGAAATTGATTCAAGCATAAAACCATTGTGAATTATAAAAGCAAAGTAAATATAGTATTTTAGAGCAGAGTTCTGTGTTAACCATATGAAAACTTCTGTGTTGAAGAGCTCTAAACATACTAGAAGTAACATCAGAAATAGCCGCAGTAGAACAAAAGACAATTATTTGAAAACAGGTTTGCAGATCTAAGGAGGAGATTTTTCTAATACCAATCCCAGGCAGTAGTCAATATAAAACATAAACATAAAAGCAATTCAGGAAGGGCAGGTGCAACCTGCCATGTGGGGGGCGGGTGCATTTCAAGTTCCCTCCACCATTGAAAGAATGCCATTTTAAAATGGCTCTCTTTTACTGCATCCTGTGTCATAAGGAATCCATTTTCCTTTTCGTTTAAGCAATTCACCCAACTGAGATACAAACAGGAGTAATATTTGTTTAAAAGTGAACTGGCACAGCGCACACTTTCCATGTCCAATGGGACTATGTGCTTATGTGATCACAGTGAAATGTGGCTAGATTTCTGATTTTTTCTTTTTCTTTTTTTTCTTTTTTCTTTTTAAATGTTCCAGAGCACATCTTGCCAGTCTCAGTTATCCAGCTAGAACTGTTCTGGCACATCTGACCAAGTTTCTAAATCCCAAGCAAGAAAGTGACATCTCAGAAATACTGAAGTCACTGTCAAAGCTCCCAGTGATTTCACTCAAGCCAGGATTTTAACCTGGCAGTCGCTCCTCCCTGCACTGAGTCACCATTTCATCCTTTCTAGTGCACATTCATTTTTCCTCCTATGTTTGCACCAAAGGTCTGATAAACAGCAACATCTGTTGGAATCAAAGCAAAGACAGACAAGAAAACAGCAATTCTGGATTAAGGCAAGCCACCTCCAACCTAAAACCTAGACATGTCACCACCACCTGATATTGTTTAGCAGAAATCCAACCATGTTGGAGGAGTTCTGGCAAGTGTGCACCATCTGAGGATCTCACCCAAAGTCCACAAGATGCTTCCAGAGGAAAAAATAAATAAAAAAATCACCTAATAGCACGTGCCACCACCATTATTCAGGAAGCCTGCTCCATGTAATGTCTTTTACTTTAAATGTGGTGAGAGGTTAGGTAAGCCAATTTATAAAATGACAACACAGAGGCCTCATCTACACCTTACACTTAAGATGCGATTAACCAGTTAATCATGCCTTAAGTGGTCACCAGGCCACCCATTCCATCAATTAATGGCTTGATAAAAAAGCAGCAGCAGCCATGAAGTTATTCTACAAAATACATGCAGTAACTTTTGAAGCTGCTTCCTATCATGCCATTAATTGAACATGTAGCCAGGGGCCCTTATGGCTGGGAGCTGTGGGGGAGTAGTAGGGCCTCATGAACCCCCAAGCCTGGGAGCTC
The DNA here is from genome assembly GCF_052110815.1 of Crocodylus siamensis. Taxonomy (NCBI): domain Eukaryota; kingdom Metazoa; phylum Chordata; order Crocodylia; family Crocodylidae; genus Crocodylus; species Crocodylus siamensis. The sequence continues at coordinate 21,347,070 of NC_143403.1, forward strand.
CCAGCTGACAGGGCTCCCAGCCATGGGGGTACATGGGATGCACTCATGGCTGAGAGCCCTTTCAGCTGAGGTGGCTCCCAGCCACAGGAGTTTGCTTCTTGCTGGTGCAGAGGGAGCTCCCTGCAGCAGCAATAAGGTATGCTGGGATCTGATTAGTGATCCTACAGTGTGGCATGGCAGGAGGTGTGATTGTGTAGATCATGCATTAAAAATCCCATTGCGCCTTTCCCTGCATATGTAGAGGGACCTACGGTCTCATAGGGTTTTGCCACCAAGGGTTTTATTCCTAATTTACTTCCCATATTTTAGAAATACTTGAAAGCTCATAGGCATCCCACTAGATTAACGGTAGCAAATAAAGCAGAGGCAATGTATTTACAAAACAGTTTTCGGCTCCTTTGCTCTCGCTTCCTTTAAATTGCCTTTCAATAGCCTGGGTAGGCTGGAAAGAGGTTTTTTCTGTTATTATTTAAACAAATCAATATAGCAATATATTGACAAGAAAGGTAAATGGAAAGAAAGGCTTAGTGCAGCAGTATAGGAAGGAAGCTGAAAACAGTGGAAAAGACCAAGGAAAAATATCAGCAAGAATCACTGGACTCCTCATATTTTAGATTCAAAACATCAGGCAAATGCATTCCTTGACATCAGATCTCTTTCCCTTGCTCTGTTCTCCAACAGATCATTCTGGATGAAGCAAAGCATGTCTCCAACTTCTTGACAGAGCTTTGATCCTGACCCACTGACATGAAAAATCCTCAAATTACAACAACAGCTGTGGTCCTAAGACTCTTTAGTAAAGGTATTTCAATAGACTGGTCAGCTCTGGCTCTGGACTTGCAAGATTTCTCCACAACATTGCTCCATGCAATTTTAACACCAAAGCTGCAAAACAAGTAATACTTTATTCTGAAACAAGGAGACAGATCCTCATCACAGGCTTTAAGAACCAATAGGAAAAAACATACATATTTCTATTCAGACATGCATGATAGATATCTTTATTTCCCAAAGGATTTGCCGCAGGCTGACCAAAATAACATCCATCAACGAGCACAGTAAGAACTGTAACCAGTTCTTGTACTTGTAGGTCACTCCTGTCAGATAGTGCTAGTAAGTGAAAGCCTGTCAGCAAACAGCAGAGAAAAGTTCCTCTAAATTAACCACACCCTAGAGGATACTTGCTGTCTCGGAGATACTGAAGTAGAACATATCTTCTTCCTTACCAGCACTGAAGAGTTTACTGTAGATTATAGGAGAGAAAATTGAGACTATTAAATTTTAATATAGTTTCTAAGATGGTTTAGGTCTCAGAATTATAAATTACATATCATATTGCTACATGTCAATTGCTTTTTCAGTTCCAGCCATCATCTTAGCTAATTGCTTGATCACAGGAAAAGTTTTTATAAAGGTCAGTTGTAGACTTTCAGCAATTTTTGTAACTTACGATGGGCAATTCTATAAATCTTAACTATTTTTTTAAGAAATCTACAATGTATGGATAAGATCCATCAGTCTGAATTTCACAGTGAAATTGCTACCTTAATATGCTGAAATATAGAAACAATTTAATTAGCAGCTGGGACCTGAATCATTAATTATACTGGTTTTATGGACTTGAGACTTCTACCTCAAAAACAGTCCTATAAACTGAAAGCCTTATGTTTGCTCTAGTAATGTTAGAAATATTACTTATTAATTTTTGTTGGCTGGCCCAAAAGAAAATAACATGATTACACATGTCAATGTTATATTCCACCCAAAAGGAAATAGGAACACACTAATTGAAAGTATGGTACTATAAACCCTTGCCCAAACTTTAAATGAATAGTCTAATGACACAAAATAGTCTCATAAGTCTTCCCTTTTAGAGACTCTGAGCAATGTCTAATGAAGGCAGGTATGTTTCATGAGACTCCAGCAATCAACTCCAACCCCAGTCCTCATCTACATCAAAAATAACAGCATAGTCATCAGCTAATTTTGTGAAGTAACAATTTACAGTAGATTCTTCAACTATGAAATTTAGAGTTCTGAGTAGATGGTCACAAAGCTGCTTAAAACTTGAGAAGAGAGCTGCTGCCACACAACAGAAACACAACAGTTTGGTTTTAATATTAGTAGGTTTCCACATTTTATCACGACAGACAGAATTAAATTGCAGAATTTTAAAATGAATTTGAGTCCATGGGCCAGATCAGAACTGAACCCTAACCTCTGACCGGCTCAGTCAGCCTCTAAAACCACAAATTTTTTTTTTTTTAAATTCTAATATTCTAGAAAATAAGAGAAAGGCATTTTCATAGAAATTACATACAGATAAATACAATTCTCCAAAGCCTTAATGCCTTTGTCTTCAAAACTAAAAGAAAAGGACTTATGACTATATGGTTCCCAACACTTTCTCTAAGTTAGCAGGGAAGGCAAAGGAGGTCTCACCAAAGCCAGAGGAAGACTGGAAGCAGTTTGGCATGTAATTTATCTATGCACACTAAGGAGAAAGTTAATATCCCTTGTTGCTTTCAGATGGGACTTTTTCTCCACAGCAACCACCTCCTTCCAGCTACTAAAAGAGCTGCATGAATCATGATCATTTGAGCTAGCCAAGGAATTCTCCTCCTCTCCTCACCACACCAGAGTTGCTGAGATAGAGTAGGCTTCATTGTCTTCCCCATAAACCTTCCCCACTGTTGGGTACTTCTGGATGGCTTGGTTCAAATTGTTACAACTTCAGGGTGGCAGGGTGACAAGTGCAAATTCCCATTCCATAGTGGACAGTGTTCCTTCGTAACACAATTTGGAACTGATGTGGGGGAAGGCAACCCTGCAGGAAATTGGGGGAAAAAGTTCTGAGGTTCCTAGCATCTGGTACAGAAAGTTAGAACACACGTTTCCACCCCTCAGATAGGGAACAACGGACTGGAACCAATTTAGGAAGGGTTGATGACAGCTCCCCATCCCTGCAAAGGGTGTTAAAGACTCCTGAGGAAATGACACTGTCCAATAAACAATTTGATTAATTAATTTAAAATCTCTGTATAACATTAAGTGTGGCTTAATTAAACAACATTGCTAATTTTCACATATCCAGGGCAAAGCATAGAAAGCTTAGTTCTGTTTGTAGGTAGTCAGCTCTGAATTTTATATTCAGGTCACCACCTCTGACTGGCATGTGTTGCAAATAATTGTGATCAGATAGTAAGAAGGAAATATACATTTGCTATAGGGCTGTGTGAAGCTTTGGTCTGTGATACGATTCAGAAAAGATTTGGCCCAATTCAGAGGCTGAATCTCTGAATCCAATCAGGAGAAGACAAAAAAACCTCCAAATCAATTTGGAGCCTCCGAATCAATTCAGAAATGATATGGAGATTCAGAAGGCAGTCTTTCAAGGTAACAGAAACTGAAAAGAGGGAAGGGGAGCAGTGGAGGAAACACTGACATCTCTAGCTGGCCGGTGACTGTGATCTTTCCCCCGAGTCCCCTTCCAATCACAGTGCTCTGGGGGGAGGGATGTAGAAACAGCATATAAGCCTCTGTCTGAAGGCTTTCTATACCTTTTGTGAGCTGTTTCTGCCTGAGCAAGTGTCTGAAAGGTACTGGACTTGCTACCCAGTCAGTCAGTCTCCTGCTACTTTTTGTTCTTGGAAAGGATTGGATATAGCTTACTAACTAGAAACCCTATACTTATCCCTATCCAATCCATTTCTTTCAATTTATATTTGTTCCTGTTTTGTTCCCCCCCTCCCCCAATACTTTTTAAAAAGAAAGCTGCATTTTCCTCGGCAGTGTGATCCATCACTGTGCAGGGAAGCACATATATTACATACACTCACACAGAACAAGAACGAGGAGGAGGAGGGATATATATAGTTATTAATATTATTAGTTACAGTTACATACAGACTAAAGACAACACAGAAGAAGTAGTCAGACAGAGATTCAGATTAACACAAGCACACAAGTCAGACAGTCATAGAAGAAGAAGAGTTATTATTTTAGGTGTGCACACAACAGTAAACACAACACAGAAGAAGTGAGACACAGTGATACATCAGAGAAGAAGAAAACGTATATTATTAGTTAGTTGCACACACAGACACATTTTCCAGCATAGGAAAGATTAATATGAAGCAAGCTGGAAAGGCAGGTTTCAGGTCTTCTGGCAGGGGATGGAGGGGGGCTAGAGCTGCAAATCCATCCCCCCCTCACCCCCCAAAAAATAAAGATGCATCCTTTTTCCTGGCAGCCATGAGTCTTCTGCTGCCAGTGGAAGCAAGGAGGTGAGAGCAGTACCTGTCCCTGCACCTGCACAGCCTCCCCTAACTCCAGAAATAGGCACCAGCAGCAGAATGACTGTCGTCTCCACCACAGCTTCATTTCCCAGCATGAGCGTCCCAATGCCAGAGGAGGAGATGGAGATGGAACCCAAGGACTTGAGCACCCTGGCTAAAGAAATGCACCAGATGCACCAGACCCCAGCCATAGGCAGATAATGCCAAGGCTTTGGTGGCTACCTACCTTGCCAAGGATGTGGAGCCACCGGACTGTGACCACTTGACCTTCTCATCAAGTTGCAGCCAGATGCAACTGGATCTGGCCATAGTTGCCCAGAAACATCTGCCCTGTCCACCAACCAGTGTTCCAAGCGAGAGGGTGTTCAGCATTGCTGGAGATGTTGTGACACCCCACAACACCTGTTTGGATCCTGGTTTGGTGGAGCAGCCGGTGTTCCTGAAGGTGAACCTCCCACTGCTGGGGTTCCTCAAGTTCCACCTGCAGACAGAATGAATGCTACCCTCCTCACTCCATCTGTACTCATTTCCATTTTATTAAATCAGTTAATGCTCCACTCTGAGCCAGAGGAGCCACTCACTGCATCACCAGCCAGCAGGGGAAGAACATGTCCCTGCTGAGCTTCTGTGCCAGGATGAACTTGGATGTATGGGATGGGGCTATGGGGAAGGAGGCCCCAGGTCCTGAGCATGACCACTAAAACTGCACTCTGCCAGGGTAGGAACAGCATACATACACACAAACTGCAGGTGCTTCCTCAGCCTGACGAAGGGTTTTTCAACTGGAAAGCTTGCTAAGGTATATTTCTCTAACTATTCAGTTAGTCTACTAAAAGATACAAAATTGACCCAATTGACCTTGTCTGCTAGTGCTATGTCCTTAGACCAACACCCCTAGCACCTGTCCCCGGTAAGCTGACTAGAAGGACATAGGCCCCTGGGCACATTTAAGCCCCAGGGGTGGAGCTGGCAAGGAGAATTCTCTGGCAGTTCCTGGAGAAGAAGTTCCTGCAGGAAAGGAAAGAAAGGCTCTAGTCTGTGGCAGTTTGGCTGCCTGCGATGCTAATGCTACTGTGCTGCAGTGCACTGCTTATTACCTGTTGTTATTTAAAGTGGTGGACTGGTCTGAGGCTGTAGGGGAGAAGGTGCTCATTCAGGCACACTACTGTCTCATATAGAGGCCCCAGCACCATTGAGGCCATGCCTTAAACACACACAGTGTCATCCACCCATGTCACAAGTTTTGTTTGTCAGCAGCCTCAGGTGCAGTTTCCCAGAAACCCCTACACCTATCTCCTTGAAAGGTGGCAGGCTTCATGACCTCAGGAGGGCCTAGCACACCTGCTGTTTTTACCTTTAACACACCCACAGGGTCACCCATGTCATGAGTTTCACTTGTCAGTAGCATCAGGTGCAGTTTCCCAGAAACCCCTGCACCTCTTTGAAACCTGGCAGGACTCATGCCCTCAGAAGAGGCTACTATCCCTGCTATTTTCATTCTAATCTGCCTTAACACACACACCATGAGTTTTGCTTTCAAGATTTGAGGTGCAGTTTTACAGAAATTGCTGTACCTATCTCCTTGAAACTTGGCAGGCTTCATGCCCTCAGAAGGGGCTACCATCCCTGCAATTTGTATCTGAATTAGCCAAAAAAATAACAAAATTATAGGTAGTTCAGTGATTCCCCATTATAGTCTATGGCTGAATCTCCAAATCTCTCCAAATTGGCACCGAATGTTCTGAAGCCAATTTGGCTGAATCAATTTGGGGACAGTGATCCAAATGTCTGAATCAAATCACTGTCCTCTGAATTGGCCGAATCAGAATTGAATACCTCCATGTTTGCACAGGTGTAATTTGCTATCTACTACCGACCAGCAGGCTCCAAAAGCACAGGAACCCAAGATCTCCTAAAAGAACCAAGGTCCCAACTCAAGAAGGAAAAAAAAGAAAAAATATGCAAAAAAAGACTTCAGTGTGTTCTTTAAGTTAAGCATGGGCTTAAGAGCCTTCCCAATATGGTCACACAGCATTTTAGGGTTTTTAAAGCTGCATCTTTGCCAGCTACTAAACTGCCATCCTTAACACCCAAGCTTCCTCATTAGTAATCTTTTATAGGATAGAATCATTAGTAATCATTTAAAGGATAGAAATACTGCTTATTTGAAGCATATTATTTCAAGTGTCAGTATTTTGAATTTAATTGGGTTGATTTTTTAAGTGTTAAAATAATTATACCGTGATGACTTTTTCTATTCCACATGCTATTGAAATTTAAAGGCAGCTGAACAGGGTATCCACATAAGTAATTTGGTTTAATATTAACAAACACATACAATAAAAGTCATTCATTTCATAACCATATTAACTTTCAGGCACATCAACACTGTAGAAACAGCAGCTTTCTAGGAAATTTTGATTTTAGAGAGAAATTAAGTGTTCACGTGAGATAAACATGAGGAGGGCCACTCGCATGATCAGGGGGCAGCAGGGCAGGCCCTACGAGGAGAGGCTGCGGGACCTAAACCTGTTCATCCTCCACAAGAGAAGGCTGAGGGGGGATCTAGTGGCCTGTTATAAACCGGTCAGAAGAGACCAGCAGGCACTGGGGGAGTCACTGTTCCCCCGAGCACCGCCAGGAGTGACCAGGAATAACGGTCACAAGCTGGCAGAGGGTAGATTCAGGCTAGATATCAGGAGGCGCTACTTCACGGTCAAGATGGCTAGGATCTGGAACCACCTTCCAAGAGAAGTGGTGCTGGCTCCTACCCTGGGGGGTTTTAAGAGGAGGTTAGATGAATACCTTGCTGGGATCGTTTGACCCCAGTACTCTTTCCTGCCATGGCAGGGGTCAGACTTGATGATCTGCTCAGGTCCTTTCTGACCCTAAAAACTATGAAACCATGAAACCTGAAGTCATTCTAAAGCTAAAGTTCAAACTATTCCCAAGGAACACACAAAAAGTTAGATTAGATTCAAAGTGAAAATAAGTAAATCATGTAATTTGCCCTTCATTAGTAGCAATGATTCTGAGATTGTTTGACTGTTGCTTGCTTTCTAAGGGGTCACAAAGCTTTCACAGCTATTTCCATCCACAAACCTTTCCCCCCACCACATCTTTTAAGTCCATCCTTCTTCCTTGAGGCGCTAACATTTAACAAATCCCACAATCCCCAGACAGCCAGTCTAGCATCACTGTTTAGCTATGAATCAAGGACATAGTCCTAAACCACTGAAGTCAGAAGCCATCTTTTCAGTTGGTTTGGGTTAGGCTCCTCGTGATTACCAGTATTTAGGGGGGAAAAAACAAAAAAAACCCATGTTCACATTTTTGAGAAATATCACTATTTAGTTTGTATCAAATACTCTCTTTCTACAGATATCATCTATTCTTACCGGCATTATTTATTAATATAGAACTGCTATTTGCAGTATTCATTAAAATTCAACGAACATCTCCTTATTATGCATTTAATGATTATAGTCTCTGAAATTACGTTGTCTTTAAGATAGCAAAATGTTCTTATATGAGTCAATAAAAATAATTTTAAAAGTGACATCACATGTACAGTATAAGCTAAAATGAGTATTCCTTTCTAGGTACAAAATTTGCAAGATAAAGGTTTGATAAATTCAGTTTTGTATCTTTTTGTTTTGAATCTAGAGACTTCCTGTTCACTTCGCTAGGACTGTTCCAGCTATATGAAGGAATATAGGGCATTTATACACATACCTTTTTGTCCTGTGATACACTGGAGATCCTCTGCTCTGGAGAAGACTCAATTAATCAAGTCTGCTCCACGTGTGAACTGATGTGAACTGCGCTGCACTGTGTGCAGTTGTATAAGCAGCAAAATGTGCATCAGCACACAGAAAGTGGTGGCAGTGCACATTTGAACTAAAACACCTCCTATGTTTTTTAGTTCAAAAAAGTGCACTGCTGCCATTTTTTCAGCTCTGACATGTATTTCACCACTTCTACAACTGCAAGCAGTTTCAGGTGCTTTTCAAAGCACCCAGTGCTGCGGTACTTGGATGCGTAAAAATGTCCATAAAGCCTGGTTTCAAGTTGGTGATGGATGACACTTCAGATTTACTTTCCTCCAACCCGGATTTTCATATCCATGTAAAACACTAGCTGCAAAACTTCTTCTGTATAAATCGCACAAAACATAAACATTGAGGATTACTGGTTTATTTCATGCTAGATGCATTAAAGAATCTCCTAAGGTACAGCTATTAGGACAAAGGGGATCTGTCCTGATCAAATGACAAAAGATGATTTCCAGTCATAAACACATCACCAGCTCTGCTTGTCAGTGGTGTCACTCGAGCTGTTTATCTTTAGATGAAGTCATTAAAGTCACAGACAGAAGTTACTTTTTTATGAGACTGGCCCCCCAAAAGCATTCTACAGCCATTCCATGACATGCAGTCACAGCTGTAGACCACTTTTAAAGTGGCTGATTGTGCAAAAAATTAAGCCTCCTCAAATGAGGTACCAGATGAAGGTGTTCCACCTTAGAGTGCCTTATGGAACTTGTGCAACAAAATTAATCCTAGGGAACACAATTGGGGCTGGGCCAATTCAGTAGGAAGTGGGGGAGGGGGCGGACAGCAGCAGCTATCTGCCAGCTGGATTTTCCTGACCTAAGATGGAAGATGGTGGGTGGATTGGAGCCCCCGCACCTTGCAGCCCCTCCTCCAGCCCCTTCCCTCCAGCTCAAGCTAAGCAAACCCAAGCTGGCAGGTCACTGTTGCTGGCTTACCCCTCCCTTCCTGCTGACAGCACCAGAGCTGTAAGGGGGAGACAGGGATGAGGAGAGGGGCAGCTCCTCAGTTGGGGAGGAGCCACTTTTCAGCTGGCTGCTTTCTTGCAGGCAGGATTGATTCCACTGACCCATCAAGCAAACGGTTGGTGGGGGAGGAGGGGGTGCTCTAACTCATGGCACTTTAAGTAAAGGTTTACCTTCTCTTTTGGATCTCAAGCAAGCATTCTGCACTTACTGTGATCAATATGAAGACACTCCCATCTTTCATCTGTGCTTCTATTGTTATGGGTCCTTGTTGAACTGTGCCATTCATACCAGCAAAACTCACAGCTTGGTCTATTTTAATTTATTACCCAGCTCAGTAGAACGTGATATATATCCACAGTGTGTACTGATAATACTGTTATGTTCAAACAAGCTTGTCAATAGCAACTGGGGCTTTAAAGTATCTTTTAAAAAAGAACTAACACAAAAAGGCCACAGATATTTAGTCTTAAATTTCTAAAGAGCAGACTGATTTTAAAAGCTGAGATTATTTTGCTGTATGGAATCAAGGGCTAAGATTTCAAAAAGGGTTTAAGAAATCATTCTGAGCTTGGGGCTGCTACATTTTACTCAGTTGTTAGCATTTGTAACTACCTCATAACACTAAGCACAGGACTGGGAAGGAGATCTCCTGGTTTCTAGCTCTGTCTTTACCACTAACTCAGTGTGAGAACCTAGGTGAAACCTAAGATTTGCTTCAGTGAACTAACATGCATTAAAATTACAACACGTGCTCAGCTACATGTGAAAGTATGTTTTTCACTACACATGTTTTTTGCGTGTGCAAAAAAACACTAATATGCCACATCAGATACTTAAGAGATGAGAACCCAGAAGTGTTAACAGCATAGAGCATCCTCAGGTTGTCATACCTGAACATAGTTGGTTGCTCCAAGAAGGACAGTATTCTGGAGATCCCCTTGCTACTGCATATTGTCAATCTTAGCACAGCATCTTTGAAGTATGAAGCAGCGTCAGCTGTGAAAGCAGTAGCATACCCTGCCTACTGTAATCTTTTAAAGTTAGGGATGAGAAACAAATGAAAAGAATGCTTTCTGTTTTCTTTTTCCATAGCCATGTAACATAGTGCTGTTGGCCTGAATCTCAGTTTTCCCATCCAAAAATGTTTCTTCTTGGGGTTGTTAGAAGAATTATTTAATGCCTATTCAGTAACTTGAAAGAGGTCTAATTATCCATTCATTATGCTACCCTTTACAGTTCATTTTGTGTGTTATTTATGGTCTTAAGAGATAATATAGCGTAATATGAATGTCATTGTGGCAGCCCCCATCCAACTCACCTGCTCCCTGCAGCCCAGGTGTGCAGGGAACACATATCCAGCAAAATGAGCTGGGCCCTGACTGGGGCATGGGGGCAGTGGCCACACATTAAAGAATAGCCAGGGGGCTAGGGATGGGCTAGAAGGTGCTGGGCACCAGAAACAGGGCTGAATGCAGACCTCACCACCAGGGAATCACCACTCATGCTGCTGCACTGCCATGCATGCCGCCGGCCTATAAGTCAGGGGACCTGGCCCACACAAACCAAGTGAACCAGGCCAGAGGGTCATCAGGGCTTCGGACTCAGGGTGGCACAAAGCAAGCTGGGCCCCACACAGAGGGTCTGTCAGTGGTGTGAGCCTCATGCCACAGTTGTGCCACTTGCAATGAGGCCCCCAGGCTGTGTGGTCCATGCCTGACCAGGCGCCACACACTCTATGGCCCAGTGGGAATGGGGAACAGTAGACTGGGGGGTTGGCAGGGAAGAACCCTGGAGGTACAGGCTGTAGTACCTTAGCTGCCCCATAACCCAGCCATGCACATGAAGCATGCCAATGGGCAATCCGCTGCTACCAGCCCCGGGCATCCCTGATAGGGAGCCCAAGGTACCATAGAGACACCTACCTATAAGACAAGCATGAAGAGCCTCTTAGAAAAAGGAGACCCTAGAAGAAAAGGGGGTGAGGAAGTGAGCCCTTATGCTCCATGCTCAGGAGTGAGCAACTCAGCATGAGGCAATGGTGCCCTGCCCCGCTCAGCCTGAGCCATGTTGAGTTCTTTGGTTTCTTTTGTGTTAGCCTTTTATTTGAAATACAGTAAAGCACAGCAAGCGGCCATGGCCCTGATGTCAAGCCAGCTGCACTCTGAACAACCTGCAATGGACACCTAGGCGCAGCCTGTGATCTGCAAGAAAGCCCCAAAGGAAAAGACTGGAGTGTAGGACAGGAGAAGCCCTGCAGAATACACACAAGAGGGAAGCTCAAGAGCCAATAAGAACATTTTCATATCATTACAGGGGCAGAAGGCACCTTCCAAAACTCATGGCAAGCAATTAGGCTCAGGTGTTGTCTACCCACCCAGGTGGTAGCACACAGGCCTGCCACAGTCATGCATGTAACACCAGAAGGAACCACGAAGTAGTTTGCAGAGCTGTGCTGGCTGTTAATTTGGATGACAACTCCCATAAACCACCAGGAGCTGTGGGGCAGGAGAAAAAAGAAAGACAAAGCTTGAAAGAACCTGGTCAGCCCGACACAAAGGAGTGCACAGTGGAGCTGGAGATCTCACTGGCTGTGCTATCCAGGACTATGGACTGAAGGAGCTGAAGTTGGACTTGGGGACACGTGCAGGCTGCTGTTTAAGTACTCTAGGGATTAAAGTGTAGTAAAACGCCCAGTTTTTCTTTTTTTTTCTTTTAAAATGCATTCCCTCCCCTTCCCCAACCATTTCTGACTTTTTCTTTCCCTCTCTATTCCCTATAGATAAGTATAAGTGAGCTAAGACATAGGATAAGCTTCAGCATTTTATTTTGGTACCAAGTTCTAATTGTTTTGTTTTTTCTCTTTCTTTATATTGTATAATTATTATGTTTATATTGATTTTTACTGTTCTACTGGTACTATATGATTTAGGCGTACTTATGTAATTTAGCATAAGTCATGTCAAGTATCCGTGTCATTTGGCAAGTCTCCATCCTGTTCCCATGCCCGGTTGTGTAACCCATGACTCACACCTACCCCTCCTATGTAACTTGGTTCCTGAATGAATGGGGATGAATGAGGTGCTTGAGAGACAATGGCAGTAGGTCTAAAAATTGCTCCCTCTGAATGACCAAACCATCAACACCAATACCTGGACCAATGACCCAGACCTTGGAACCACTCTCAGGATTCAAGAAATAAAAAATGTGGCAACCCACCATTGTGCCAGGCTGCACATGCTCAGTAAGAACACCTGGAGCCTTCTGGAACAGGACTGACTTTGCCTGGACAGGCCCTCCCCATAGGAGATCAGAGATAGTCTGCTCCATAAAAGGGGTAGTGAAGACCAACTCTTTGGGACCCTCTCTCCATCTGGACGAGCACCATGCCACACCACCCATCCACCCAGAGGCCCTGCTGGTGACCCGCCCCCCCGGACAACACCTGCTGGACAAAGATCCCCTTCCAGCCTGGATAGGTAGCTATTACCCCCCAACCCCTCTTCAGCCAAGGACTTGAACTCTGCTTCTCTTCCCTACCTGGACTCCAACCCTTCCATTGAGTCTCTTTCTCCTGCTGCCATTGTGAGTGCGTGCGTGCGTGTGTGTGTGTGTGCATGTGTACCAATAACTTCATGGGGCTGTGTAGTGTGTTGTCTGTTTAATAAACCTATTATTTGGACCCCTAAGTTAGGTTTTGCTTTACTATGGTTTGGACCTGCTCCAATTTCTGCTCCTCACCCCTCTAACTTCCATCTCATTTCTCTCTCTCCTGCTTCTGGCTCACTGCCACCTCTAACACCTGTCCTGAGCTCCTCTCTGCCTCCAAACCCCCCATTTCTTTGCCACCATCTTATCCCCACTGCCTTTTCCTTTTCCCCTGAGCAACCAGGTTTCTATCTCAGTTTCTTTCCTAGCTGTCTCCTCCTTGCCACCACTTATCTGCTCCTCCCCCAAATATCTCAGCTGTCTGCCTCAGTTTCCAGCCCCAGACTACCTTAAGTAAACCCAAGCCTCAGTTCCCCAGCCAGCTTCTGTGTAGTCCACCAGTTCTAATCCTGGTCATGGCAACTTTCACTCACTTTAACTCTCTCTCTCATCTGAACCTTCCCCAAGTATCCCAGGTACCCCAAGCACACACATATACACTGTACCATCCAAGTTAGGAACTTACCTGTGTATATGTGTAGGTGGGTTGTATGTGTGTGAACTGGTGAGTGTGTGTGTATATGTATGTCACTGTGTGCATGATATTTGAATTAGTGATCTGTGTCTAACTTTTGGGGTGTATAGTGTATGTGATTGAATTGGTGATAGGTATGCATGTGCCTAGGCAGGTTTGGATGCATGTGTGCCTGAGCTGGTAGTATGTGTAAACACCTAACTGATTTGTGTCACACCCTCCTGTCTAACAGCAAAATATTGAGATCCTGAGAGTTGGCCTGGCCCCACAGGACAACAAAAGACCTGTCTGGGGATGCCTCTAAAGCCGGGGGGGGTGGGGAATGAAAGGTGCTGAGTGTATGTCACCACAGTGCTGTTTTATCTTTTAGCAGTTCTCTCCTTTTGGCGTATGACCCTAATCACTATGATTTTTTTATATAAAAAGTGGAAACTTCCCCTTGTTTCTTATGCCATTTTCTAGAGCTGTAGGGTTGACACAGTTGTTTTGACCCTATGGGTTGCCATTTTTAATTGTTGTTATTTCCTATGGAAACAGGGGCATCCAGTAGTCAAGAAGATAAGCAATATGGTTAACTAAATTGTTGAGGGAACAGTGCATTATCACCATAGTGAATTTCTGCTGTATATTTTTATTTCCTATATACATCCCTATAGTAAAAAAATATGTTTCAAATAGTAATCTTATGAGAACTGAGAAGTGCTCCTGTCAATGTTTAGTTTTCATTTAACTCTTACTCATGTGCCACAGAATATCTTGGAATAGGACAGCACTCTTTATGGTTTTAATAATTATGGGTCACATATTTAGAGCATAGTTAGCTTCAGCTCCTCCAAGAAAAGATTCAGTTCTCCATGAAAACTTACTATAAAGGTATCTAATTGAATCTTATTTTTCACATCACTTAAAGCACTCAGCCCTAAAAATTCTTACTGATGCTGAATAAAACCAAGAGAGAGAGGCAGCTTCATACCATGAAAACATCTCCAAGTCATTCCTTTCTACACAGAAGAGATCCTGTCATCTGTATACATTTCACACAGCAGCAACTCATGGAGAGGAGGGGCGAGAGGGCAGGGGGGGAAAAGCCCACAACCACACATAAAATATGCCCCCTTATCAAAAGAAACAGAAATTAAATGTAATGTATTTGCAAGGTATGTTTAATACCCCAGCTTGACATCAACTGATTTTGGTTAAACATACTGGTTTAGAGAACATATATCAATTTAGCTAAAAGACGGCAATGCTGAGCCACCTACTGCTTCAATGAGAATTGCCTCCAGAATGATCTTACATTATTCCAGTCCCAACATGAAGCATGTGGACCAGAACTCAGTGAAATGAATTAAGCTGAGTATGAAGCAGAAGCAGCCCTTGCAGAATACAACTTTGGCACAGAAGCCTCCCAAAGAATCACTTTTATAAAGTATTAATGGAGTGTGTCCACTGTGGCAATACAAGAAGAATTTAACCCAAGGGAATAAAACAAGCAGAACTGCCCCATGATAGGGCTGAGACAACCATTTTTCTGAATTTCTGACCATAATGAAGTCACAGCCAGGGGTGAGGCACCAGCCACCAGATTATTGCTGCATAACTATTGGTGGCAACCAGTGTTGCAAGAAGCCTTTATTTATAATGAAATAATAATAGGACGGGGGGGGGGGGGAAGTTTCAGGGGAGGTTTTAAAAAACAAAACAAAACAAAAAAACCCACCCTTGTTATTAGTACTGCTTACTGTGAAAATCACTGGAAAAGGTCACTTGAATCCTGCAGTTCGCAGCATCATGAACTGCTGGCTCAAATAAAGGCATCAGACTGTGGAAGATGATAATATGTTCCTCTTTCTACAAGATATTCATTTATACTACCTCTCATGATCCCTACATGAGAATTCTAATTTGCCCAGCAAGGACAGTGCTGAAAGCCATCAACATTTTCCTATAAATGTGGTGCAAAATTATAGAATAAATTCTTTACTAAACTGTTTAACTATTACTCAATAGAACTCATGTCTAAAAGGGGGTATACATTGTAGCCAACCTGCATCATTAGAGAAAAATCCTATTAGCTACAGTGGGCATGTCCACACATGAAATTCATTGTGAAGTGAGCTAATTAGCTCTGCAATAAATATCTCAGCATATACATGTGCAGGGATATTAGGCTGGAGTAAACTAATAAACTCTGCAGCAGGTAATACAAGTACTAACCTGCTATGGAGCTTTTTATTCAGCAGCAGTACACATGTAGATGCCGACTCAGCTGGCTGGGGCATAAGGGTGCCTCAGTGCAGGGTGCTTGTCAGCTAACCCTGTACTGGGGTACCCTTGTGCTGCAGTCAGCTCCTCTGCAGCACATTGAGCCAGGTCAGAGCAGCCCCGGGCTGGCAGACTGACCTCCTGGGCCCCTGCCAGCTGGGGCCGCTCCAACCTGGCTCAATATGCTGCAGCCCTGGGCTCACATGTAAACACAGTGCCAGGGAAGATAAACTCCAGTGCAATAAGTGCCAGAGTTTATTGCGTTGCATTAATATGCATCTGTAGATGCACCCAGTGTGCTATTGAAACTTAAGCTGCTAAAATTGCCACTTCTACTAATATCGTTTGGGACCTCAATATTCTGAATTTTTAAGCTACTCTCTTAATAAATCTCTTTGTGTTTAACAGAGCACGTTGCCTCCCCCCACTGCCTTGATGTGGCTTTTCAGCATCATTTGAAGTTCATGATTGAGTTGTAGAAACAACTCATTTTTAAAATACTGTGCAAATAAGCAAAGAGTGAGTCCTCCTTCACTACTTTTATACTGAAACTCAGTGTTAAACCTAGATCCTGAAACAGAATTTCAGTTAGAACATTGCCTAGGAAATTTTTCATTCATCTTTCTTAGCAGCAATCTAAGCAATACCCTGACTCCATGGATATGCCAACTCAAATAGGACCTAGAACTAAACAAAAATAAGGATTGGGGATGGGGGCAATTGAATTCACACTGCAATTTCTAATTGCTATTCCCAGGACTTAACATTCTTTTGTAAAGCCCTATTCTGTACATATAAATTTGGAAGCTTAATAGATTTACTGATTCCACAGGAATAAAGGGCTAGAAAGGGTCTCCTAAGCCACTGAGGCCAAAATATCATCCACTTTGATTCCTCTCTCTCTCATTTCAGTCATAAAACAAAGTCAGAAACATCCTACAACATGCCAAAGAGGGGAAGGTGCTGCCAATATAATGGGAGAAAAGTTATGAAGTTAGTATATGGTCAGATTATCCTATGATTTTTTGTGCTTCTCCTTTCTAGCAGCCATTCTTTTTTTGGCATTCATAACATTTGATATGAAATCAAAGAGTGATACAGTACAGAAGGGATCTAAGGAATAATGAATATAATGACTCTTAGGCAAATGAACATAGATACATATTGGATAAAACTGCAGACAGTTAAAGTTTGCAGAACCTCCTTTGCAAATGCTATACCTTGCTTGAGGAGTGAGAAGACCTGCAAGGTAGCCTCCTGCAATCTAATTTTGAGACCTCATCAAGCAAATGAAAGATCCCAAAGTGGAGGAGTTAGCATCCTGGAGGTGTTCCTAAATGGTTTCACAATTCCATTGGAGACGACACAGAACATATGCAACTTGGCTAAACTCTTTAGCATGTCTTTATTGCTTGATGTATCACTATCATCAGCTGTATAACACCATACTGATCACCAGACAAACTTATAAAAATGGAGTATTTAATGATACATGTGCTCAACCAGTTGTGGAAACAGGTAGCAAGTACAAACATTATCATATAAAATTATGGTTGGAAGAGGCCTCAAGCAGTCATCTAGTCTAGTCTCCTGCTCAAAGCAGAACCATCCCAGCCAACACTTTATCCAGCTGGGTCTTAAAAACCTCCAAGAATGGAGAGTCCACACCCCCTCTGGGTAACCTGTTCCAGTGTTATACTACCCTGCTTGAGAGAAAATTTCTTCCTAATATCTAACCTGAACTTCTCCTGATGCAACTTCAGACCATTGCTCCTTGTTCTGTCATCTGTCACTACTGAGAACTATCTAGATCCATCCTCTTTTAAACCATCAGGTAGTTAAAAGTGCTATTAAATCCCCCCTCATTCTTCTCTTCTCCAGACTAAATAAGCCCAGTTAACTCAGCCGGTCCTCAGAAATCATATGCCCTGGCCCCCAAACCATTTTCACTGCCTTCTGCTGGACTCTCTCCAATTTGGCCCCATACTTTCTGTAGTGGGGGGCCTAAAACTGAACACAGTAGGACAGATGTGGCCTCAACAGTGCTGAATAGAGGGGAATAATTACTTCCCTTGATCTTCTAGCAACACTCCTACCAATGTTGCCAAGAAGGCAAGTGCCATACCGGGCTAGAAGGGCACATGGTTGTCTCATATTCAGTTTTCTGTCCACTGTAATCCCCAGGTCCTTTTCTGCAGGCCTGCTGCCCAGCCTGTACTGGTGCATGGGATTGTTCCATCATAGGTGTACAACTTTGCACTTATCTTTTGAGGATTGTACCAAAAAGAAATCTCATGAGGCTCAACAATTTATGTAAGTCTCTCTGAATCCTAGTCCACCCACCAGTGCATCTATTACTCCCCTGAGCTTGGTATCATCTGCAAATTTGCTGAATGTACACTCTATGCCACCTTCCAGATTATTGATAAAGATATTCAACAAAACCAGGCCCAGGACTGACCCCTGGGGCACTCCACTTGATACTGGCTACCAACTAGACACTGAGCCAGTGATTACTACCCTCCGAGCCCGATGCTCCAGCCAGGTTTCTCTCCGCCTTACTGTCCATTCATCCAGCCTGTATGTCCTTAGCTTGTCTGCGAGAATGTTGTGGGAGACTGCATTAAAAGCTTTACTTAAAAACCATCCACCAGTCTCCCACATCCACAGAGCTAGTCATCTCATCATAGAAGGCAACCAGGTTGGTCAGGCATGACTTGCCCTTCATGAATCCACTCTGACTGTTCTTATTCACCTTCTCCTCCAAGTGCTTAGAAATGGATTCCTTGAGGATCTGCTCCATGATTTTTCCAGGGACTGAGGTGAGGCTGACTGGCCTATAGTTCCCTGGATCCTCCTTTTTACCTTTCTTAAAAAATGGGCATTATATTTGTCCTTCTCCAATCATCTGGGAGTCATTGCTGTAGTAAATGCTAGAAGACCAATCCCCTCCTCCCCCACAAACATTGCTTTTGTTCTAAAGCATGTGTGAGCAAGGGCTACTTGCAATAGTCAAGTTCTCAGGTTTTTGTTGGCTTGCTTTGGGAGACTTTACGTTTGTACACATCAGCTGCTAGTTATCCTCATATGCAGATCAAGTAGTTACAGTACTGTAAGCCTACTACAAGATAAAATAGTCTAGCCTATGGGGAAAATCAAAGATAGTCCACTGAGCTGCATATTCACAGTTTCTTCTATAGCACATACAGCCTGTAGGTCCTGTCACTCCTTCAGAGGCACTTTTGAAGTCAACTATCAATTCACTAGTGCCAGACCACAACAGTACTGTTCAGTTCTAATGGCATGTCCATACTGCCTTTTCTTTTTCACCGGTCATGCAATATAGGACATCTGCTAATCCTATCACTTCAAATACTGCTGTTTTGATGTCTTTGGACTACACTGATTGCTGTCCTCTGTCATTTTAATGATGTTTAAGATCCAGAAAATGAATCTGCTGAAAAAAAGGTGTGGCTAACCTCCACCCAGCTCTTTGCACTATGATTACTGCTAAGAAGAGGAGGTCATTACTACTCATACATAAGATGATAGACAGTTGTCAAGGTAATCCCCACCAGGTGAAAATTTCCTCATAGGAAGGAGTTAAGTCACTATACACTAAAAGCACCTTGAGAAGGCTGAGTGCTTTACCTGGGTTATCACAACTACATTTGTTATGCATTTAAAACTATTTTTTGTTTTGTTTTGTTTAAAAGCCTTATTGGGAAAGGAATTGAAAAGGAAAGCTGTGACCCCAAATGAGAGCAAAATTTCTCTCAGAAAGAGAAAAAAAAACTTTAGCGACTAAAAAAAGCTGTTGTGTGCGCTAATCAGTCTGGTGTCTGTGCATCAGTCAGCTTAAACTGAAAGAAAGGCAAAGCAGCAGTTTGTGAGGATACAGAAGAGATAACTTGACCAAGTTTTCTGAAAGGAACTGAGAGGTAGTATAAGCCAACTGAACCTTAGTACATTTGATAAGCACACACACGTGAGAGAAATACCTGAGACTGTATTACTGATTTCTGCTCCCAACAGGAAACTGGCCTGCAAATCCCTGAACATTTGCTACTACTCAGGCAACACTATATCTGAATATACTGAACATGTGCACTGAACACATGTGCACGTGTGTGCATGCATCTGTGCACGCACACTGCTTTACAAAAATGGTGACCCACTGCTGGAGTCACTGACAAAATACATGTACTGAGCTGCAACTAGATACTTGCAGAGTCCCACTAACATCAACAGAGCTCCACAGACATTAGAAAAGCAGAGTAGCTTTCAGACCTTAACCCAGACAAGCAAATACAAGATACACAACAGCAACTCAGAACAAACAGTAGTAGTCTGAGTAACACTTGTGAAGTGGCAAACAGTGGAAGACTACAAAGCAAGCCGAAGGTCCCCACGGAAAGAAAACACAAACCACCACAAAGATGCTATCAGATAGGCTAGCTTTTGAAATCCACAGTGGACAGGAACTTCACAAAAATAAGAAATGAACTATTTAGCTACCATTTATAAAACACCCACAAACAAGAAGCACAAAAGGAAGTTTTTCTTAAGCCTAATACAAGCTTTTTTTTTTTTTTTTACATTTACTTCTTTTTTACATTTACCTTGAAGTAGTTACATATACTGGCTCTCTTCCTTTCCACTGCTTCTGCAAAGCCTGGTGCCTCCCAGGCCACCTGTCGCTGTTCCACCCATTGCCCACGGCTGCACCTGTGAGGTTCTGTTAGCCACAACTACGCAAAAATAGATCCAATGAATCCAATGGCCAGAAAATAAGTGGCTAATACATTCTCCCTGATCTCATTCAGAGGCAATTACCAAAAGAGGGAATTAAAGCAAAGCAAGCTTTAAAAAAGGCTGCTTTTTTATAAAAAGATACTATTTTGCTTTCAGTCAAATTGCATTTGACCATAAGTAGGAAAGAAGGTTAAAAAAAAAAATCACAATACAGCAACTAAAAAGCCTTTCATACCCCACTAGTACCACATTCAAAGAGAAGGAGGAAATCCTACAACAGGGGAGAAAGTAAAACAAGCCTGAGAGAGAAAGTGTGAGGTACCCAGCCTTCCTGGCAGCCCCGACTGTCACGAAAACAGAAGGGAAAGAATTCAAAGTCAATGAGCGTTCTACTTTCACAGCTGAGTATTATCAAAATTTGTAAAGTGCGTAAAAGACCTCCTCTTAAACTGTCTGGACCTCACTGGAACTTGTTTGCAGCCCCTGAATGATGCGGTAGGGTCTTCGGGGTGTAGTATGATGCAGTTTAGAACGAGGGGGAGAAAGCAGTGAGACAAGAAGACTGAGAAGAGCCTATGATGTGATAGATAAAAGAGTTTTTAAAAATGGATGCAAAATTGCTCAGTTAATACAGCTGACACTGCATGTTTCAGGATCTCCCAGCACTAAGGCAGGAAAACTTGTGAAGGGAAGAGCCACAGAAATCTAACTGACCTTCCCTAAATCTAATCTGGAGAAATGGAGGCATGTCAGGGTTTCTGTTACAGGCTTAGTCTCCTCCATCCTCTTGTTCCCTGTTCACAGACCTCATTATTTTACAGGCATATTCCTGTCTGCTTAAGGAAGTATGTAGTGCTACCTTACTACTAAGAAAAACTATTTTGGATTCATGAGTACACCTGGGAATATTCCTGATTTGCAACATCACATAAGCAGTGGTAGAAATGCCATACAGTAGATTCCTATGGACATGAAAAGGAAAATGAGCATCAGCTTATGTTGTACTGTGGCGATTCTCTCTGCTAGCCCACAAAGTGTGTCTGTGAGATTTGGAAGGCTGCAGTTCCTCTTGCCTCAAAAGTTGTATGCATTTATTAATACAAACGGGTCCAAAAACACCTTCCTTTTTGATCAAAATAAAGAGAGGGTTTTTTTAAGTTTCTGAAGAAAAAAAGTTGAAAAGCTATTTTTGAAATTTGTTTACAAAATAGTGTATTTATTTTGCAAACACTAACTTTTTATTGAGGAAAATAATCTGCTAATAAAACAGTGGCAGAAAGTGGTTCTTACCCAACAAAATGAAAACAGATTTTGAATTTTTTTAATACTGAAAAATGTCATTCAAACGGTTTAGCACTAAATACGGTCTTAGTCACGTATTAAAAGCAGTAATATGTACATTAAAATCCCTGTGTCAGTAGAAGGCACATAACTTGATTGACTGCACAGGTACAGATTGAGAAACTTCTTATAAAACATTCATAAAGTTTATTTTGTAAACGTTTGTATGGATTGGAGTCCTTTATAGAAATCCATAATTTATTCTTTCCTAATTTTCTGGAAATAGTGTTAATCTCTTCTTTATTCAAGGGAGGTATACTTGGCTATTTAGAGTGATTTTCAGGTCTGTAGAACAACTTCCATGAAAAATCTTCAATTTTAAATTTTCAAACTCACGTAATTTCTAGTTTAAATGTATTAGGTAATTACTTTTTTATTTTTATGTGCATTTGATTTCCATGTGAAATATTTTTCATTACCATAGTTAAAATGTACATGCATATAAAGTGCACTAAAGTAGCAATTCTGTTATGCTTGAACAATTTCTATCACAGGATCCTTCTATAATGGAATGGGTAATAGGTGATTCCTTCACCTCTTTTCAATCACATCATGTTTGCAACAGCATCTTTTTGGGGAGTGCTAGGTGATGTTTGTTTCAGTTTGGGATTGAATGGATTTAATAGGTAAGGAAAGAGAGGAAGAGGAACAACTTTGAAATAAGTTTTCAAAACAAAATCATTCCACAAGAGAGGTTGAATAAGTAAATAAATGTGGATTCAATTTTTTTTTAATTGTTTAGTTGGCTCTACTAAATAAAGCCAAACTTCAGGGAAGACTGAAGTTTTTGACTCCTGACAGAAGGTACGCCTTGGCTTTCAGGAGACTAAAAGGCACCACCTCATGAACAGCTTTTTAAAAAAAGGCTTCTTTTTCCATCAAGCTCAGTCATATTGACCAAAAAGATAGAACTGTGGAGTTTAAAGTACTATAGATAGATGTAGATTGTTAAAAATATCTGAACAATACATCCTTTGGTAGGCAACGAGGGGATAAGAAAGCAAGCAAGAAAGAGGGATTATATAAGAGATTGCCATGATGCTCTTCAATGGACAGCTGAAAGAAAGACAGGTGGAAGTTTCACTATCAGAAGTTTCAAATACCTGGCAATGACAGCACAGACTGGTCTTTTTCTTACATGCCATGGAAATGGCAGAAAGGAAAGCATGGCAAAAATCAGTCTCAATAAGAACTGACATGAGCATTAGGAATACAAGTCACAATAAATACATGAATTGGGGAATGTAGAATTCATGTAGTCTGAGAGAAGAAACAACCTCCCTTGACTTTGGGAACCAGCACCCAACACAACAGCGAAGAGCAGATCAAATACTGAAAGCAACAGCTGCAGTGAAAAGCACACTAGTAATCCAGAGGCTGAATTGTTTGTACAAACTAGTCATTGAATAAGTCTAAACAAAAACAAACCGGTCCAAAAGCAAAAGCATGAACAAAATAAAGACCAAATTTGTTAAATAAATCCTAGATCCTGCCAACACATAAGCATGTGCAGACCCCCATGGGGTCAGTTACTTACCTGCACAAGTTTCCAGGTTTAGGACTACAATTATTCACTGAGCTTCATTTCCCCAGCTTTAGTCGTATCTCAGTTTGAAGAAAACTAGGAAAAAAGATCTGGTCTTTGGTGAACACAAGATAATTGATGTATTATATTTATAGCTTGGGTAGAGTGATGTCAAGGACATGAACATTAAAGTAACAGACTTCTTCCACAAATCTGTCAGCATGAGGTCTGGTTGCAAGTGTCCTTTTTTAAGTTGGGAAGGCAAAATATTCCTGGCCAGAATTACCATACAGAGCAAATCAGCACAGGAATCTGAATATGTAATTGCAAGTCTCTGAGGTAATTTATATATAAAAAAGACAACCTACTGCTTTCATTATAATTTCCTTTCCAAAGGTGTGCTTCAGAACTTGCTTTTCAATAGCTGACTTGTCCACCAACACATTTACTGAGCACATGGCTCCTTCTGCAGTTAGTTGAGAAAATGTCCTCAATCAGGGAGAGCAAGACTAGCATTATGTGCTGTATGTTCCTTAAGAGTGTCTCTATTTTACCAGGCTGGGCCCACTCTCACAAATGGACCCTCTTGTCCCCCCTCTGACTGGGTGCCTGGATCTGCTGCCCTGGTAGCCCACAATTCAGTACACTACTCGATAGTTCCCTCGTAACAGGCTGCACACAATGCTCCCACTCAGCTATCACCTAAATATGAAAACGCCAAAGCCCAGAGGTGACTAACTAGAGCTCCACAGGTTCCTCTGGTGCCTTCTCCTGGGCATGTCTAGAAGTGCCTCTGTCTTGGCAGGGCTGATCATCTGTCATGATCTGCAAACAAAGTGCTCTATCCATTAATGAGCTTGTGGTATGCTTTCTCGGACCGCCCCTGTCATATAGAGCTTGTTGCTATTCTTGAAAACATAGCCAGAAGATGAGTCGTTCCTGTTCCATTTCATCCAAAATGTCAGTGGTGAGAGCATCCACACCCCATTTTCTCAGTTCTGCCATTAATTTTTTGGAAACATTCTGTTCATCTTGGATAGGGCTCTTGTGCCGAATCCACAATCCCTGCAGCTGTAGCTAAAAATTATGACCTTTCACTTATTTGGTAATCTTACATATTTGTCTGTAGCGTTTCAGAGTCAAAACCAGAGGAAAAATATACCAATAGCATCGCAGAAGCCTGTCATGTCCCAACACTCACTTTATCTACAGTGAGAGTACTCTATGCATTTGTTGGGTCCTGTCCTTATTAAACAGGATCAGGGCAGCAATCAAGTGCTACGACAGCATGTGGAAAGGGGAAAAACAAGGAGAAAGTAAAAGAACAAGAGTGGGGTAGAAGCTGACTATAAAACATTAAGCTAGTAACAAAGAGTCATCTGAGAAAGTGTAAGTGTCATTTTTCTGCCCTCCAGGCAGGAACAACAGAAGAAATTGAAACTGGATTGAAAGAGAGCACGCACTTTATAAATGGATTGCCATTCAGAGGAGAGTGGCCAGAGTAGCTGAGAGGGGAGAGTCTTGTTTATTCACAGAAGAGGAGGAGCACAATCAGTGGTATGGCTGCTACCCTACATAATCTTGTCCACAATTTTCATCCCTGTCCTTAAAGGAGAGCTTTTGTGAAATCCAATTCTTAGCCTCTCTTCCTTTGCTGAGGCTGTCAAAGAGGAGGCTGTGATGGTTCCCAAGGTGTAACAACAAGGCTCTGTGCCCTGGGTGGTGGTGGCAAGGGCCAGACTTGCTGTGGCAATTAGGCTGGCAGAAGTTGCTGTTCTTGTGCCCTTCTGAGTGGGTACCCAGAGCTGGTTTGGCTTAAGCTTGGTACATTATTCAATGGCTCCATTGTAACAGGCAGGCAGGCATCTATCCACCAGAAACTGATTTCTATAGTAATTCTAATCACTGCCAATATGGGATGGACTTAAACCAGCAACCTAGAAGTGAATGGCAGCATGTCCCATTAACAATTCCCTGAAGTGCCCCATCTCCCACTCTCAATGGGGTACTCTGTTACATTTTATTGGTGACATGTTACAAAATAAGTCATATAGGCATAAGCCTTCTGTTAACTAACATTCTGTATTTGACACAAATATGTCTCAAGAAATATAGTATTTAAAATTCATTCCACATGGCTGCACAGTGGGATACTATATGCATGTTTCTTTATTATGGGAAGAAGGAAAATGGTCAATTTATTCTTAAAGTGCAAAAAGTCCCCATTATACAGGGCTTTCAAGTGGCTGAACAATTCAATGATAAAAAGGGGATGCAACCAGAATCCTGCTGACAGTTGCAGTGCAAATTGCTCCTGCTCTTAAAAAAACCTTTTGATGGAAACAAGTAAATGAAGTGCAGCTTTTCTATTTATCAGCTTTCAATGCTTAGAAATGACCTTTTATCTCCCTGCCAAGGTAATGAAATACTTGAAATAGCCATGTGCACATGCACAAATTCATAGCTGTACATGTTTTTAAAATTGCTGTTCCACTCAAGGTAAGTCCTGTTCAAGACTATAAACAATGATTTAAATAGTCAAATTTTATAGATCTTTGAAGAAAAGTGTAGGGCCCCAGCTTCTTTTGCATAGTTGTGAGAGAATAGGTTGCAGAGGTTTACGATTAAAAAAAAAAAAGAATTATTTTATTCCTTTTGCCTTGTTACATTTTAGGGTATTTTTTCTTAGAAAATAGGGTGCCTCTTGATTGTTAATCTCCTGTTCCAAATCATGGACCATGGGGACTTTTTCTTTTATCAAACGTGAGATTAATAAAAAGTGTTGAATAGCATAGTCTCTGCTTTGTTGTTATCCTTCTGACTGTATTTATTATGGTAAGACCTTTCATGAATAAAAGTTTCCTTATCACATTTTAATAAGGTTACATCATATTCTATACATCAAAATGTATGTATTTTCTTTTTATAAAATCACCAGGTGCATCTGCACATGTACTTTACTGCATAGACTAATTAAGTGTGCAGGAAAGAATCACTGTCTACGCGTGCATGGCAATTGGGCTAGTGTAGGCTAATTTACAGTGCCATCAGATAGTCCCATCAGACACAAGCAGTATCCAATAACAAATTAAATTACTGTGCTTAGATGAGAGGCACATGTGGGAACAAAAAACTGTTCCCCACGCTGCAAATTTGCAGCACAGGGGAAAATTAGACCCCTATATCCAGGGGTCAAAAAATACCCTGGGGAAAAAAAGTGGGACAGGACATAGTCCAGGACTGTGCCCTGAAGCAAACTGGAGGCTTGGGTCCTGTCACATGGGACCAGTGCTGGGTACGGGCTACATCCAGCACCAGAGAAAATTGCTGCCTCCTCTCATTTGGCATGCAAATCCAGGATCACACACCCCCAGGAGGGCTGCTGGGCTGTGCCAGACTCCTCCCAGGGGTACAAACTCCTGAATCTGCATGCCAAATGAGGGGAGGTTGCCCCTGCTGTCTGGGACAGGCAGCAGCAGCATTCTCTTGTATTGGGCACAGCCTGCGCCCAGTGCTGGTCCCAGGTGACAGGGCAGTCTCCCCACATCTGGTATGCAGATCCAGCAGCTCACACCCCTGGGAGGACTGCTGAGCTTTGCTGGACTCCTCTCAGGGTTGCAGGTCCCTGGATCTGAATGCTGGATGAGAGGAGACTGCTGCTGCAACCTGGGAATGGCAGTGAAGCTAATGTAAACCCAGCTTTGAAATTTGAAATGTTTTGAAACTTTTCAAATGTTTCAAGTGCCCTCATTTTGTTTTGAAGCTGTTTCAAAGCCTTTTGTTTTGTTTCGATTTTGCTGTTTAAGCTCAAAATGCATCCAAACAGCTTCAAAACAAAACACCCAGTGAAATTTCACATGACACTAACAATTAATGTAATTACTTGGATGGAAAATTTGTTGGAATACAATAAAAGACACCACATGTAGAAAGTCAGGGTGATCGAGTCAACAATTTCATCTGCAGCTCTGAGTTTCCCATTTATTTTACAACAATAAACAATAAATGAATTTGTTTTTGTAATTCCAAGTACTTGAAACATCACCATTAGTACAGAACCCACTTAAATATCCCAACAAAGAATATTAATTAATAATGTCAAGAGAAAAAGTTTTTGTATAATGAGAAAGTTGACCTTAGCATGTTGAGGTACTGCCAATGATGCTAAACAGATACAAGGTCAATGATAAACTGGCAAATGCCTGTATAAGGCCATTACTGCTGTTGCCAACTGCCCAAGGAGTATATTGCTGTTATGACATGAATATATTTTTTCTTAAATAGTACTTGTAGTCCAACTTTATTTTATTTCTCAAGAGCTAGAAACCAGACATAACTTTTCCCTAGTTGTCTGCATTTTCCCATGAGCCACTCGCTCCCTTGAATGGAAAGGTAATTGCATTTTTTTAATGTTAGGAGCAGAAATACAAGCAGAAGAACCTAAAATATATTTATTCTGCACAATGGAAATGCAAAGGGGACAGTGACAGCTCCAGATAGGTTTGATCAGCAAGAGGATTCAAGGGTTGATATCCAGACAACTTCCTTTCTGCACCTATATTCTAGCAATATCAGTTTGGTTATTCCAGACTTGAAGATGTGAAACAACTAATACCTAGCATA
This sequence comes from Crocodylus siamensis, assembly GCF_052110815.1. NCBI lineage: Eukaryota > Metazoa > Chordata > Crocodylia > Crocodylidae > Crocodylus > Crocodylus siamensis. Next base: position 21,374,858 of record NC_143403.1, read on the forward strand.
AAGGAGGTCTCCCTCCTCATTCTCCTGATTTTCGTTCTTCTAAATTACTATTATGTATACTTTCCATAGTATCTTTCTGCAAGTCACACATTTCTGCGCCTTTATGTCTATTAGAATTTATAATTACCATCACTAAAATCTGGGCACATATAAAATACAGCAAAGAAAATAGATATTGACCAGTTGAATGGAACCCAAGTTCCTTCAGTGCCATCCTGACACATCCCATTCTCTCTGACATAAGCTGTATAGTGTAAGGCAACAGGGTTTCATTGTAGGAGCTGCTAAAAAAAAAGTGAGCCAGCTGATCTCTTGGTACAGAGGAAAAGAAGCAATCAAACTACTTGCATAATTGTATTATACCTGCAAGTGAATTGGAAGCCACTGTCAATTTAAGTAGGCAGCCAAACTCATTCTACACAAACTGAAGTTTACAATAGTCTTCTGTATTATACATAACCTTAGATAAGAAAGATATATATAACAGGAGAAGGTTCTACAAGTATATGTCCCATGTCTTCACTTTAGGAGCATAGACAAATGGGTGTCATACAGTAGATAATGGGAATGTTTTCCATAAGGCAGAAGACCAAACTTAAGGCATCTTCCTCAAAATCCAGGAAAACCTGTTAAGAGCCATATTTTGAAAGAAGTTGAATTTGTGGTGAATCTGACATTTGCCATATGTTCACACACAACTTTCTTCACTGCATGTACAGTATAAACACTTTCAGTGAAACTCCACTAATTAAATTAGAACAGAAATAACAAATGGGATGAAGAGCTGATGAAATGCAATCCACATCTTAAGCACTCATCTTAAATCCTAATAGCACCATCTGATGGAGGATCATTACAAAACTATTCAGCAAATATGTGAAGAATTATAAAAGTTGACTAAATGGAAAATGTTTTAAAAACATTTAAGAAAATTTATGTTAAATGAGTTGTAGATATGAGATGAGGGTGCTGCTGTTAGAATATAGCATATTCTCAGTTTAGTAAATAGACTTTAGTTGGTAAATATTAATGGCATATGGATAATTTTATCAAGAACAGCTGAAATATTTATCCATTTGAAATCAATAAAAGTTTTGCTTCAGTACAGCCAGGGTGCATCTCAGTGTATATAACCAGGGCTGAAATGACTCAGAACAAAAATGTCTTTATTCTCAATTCTCTATGGCTTCTTTATATGGCCTTGTGGCCCTCTCTACATGTGCAGGTAAAGGCACAATTAGATCTCACATGAGGTCCACACAATTGTGCCTCCTGCTATGCTACATGCACACAGCAGGAGGTATGATTGCTGTATTACACGTTAGATCCAATTCTGCCTTATTGCCCGATCCTGGGCTCCCTCTGCACTGGCAAAAAGCAGGATTCTATGGCTGGAAGTATCCTTTGCTGTGAATGAGGTGCATTCGGGGCCAGAAGCCCCATCAATTTTTGGGCTCTACGTCCCAGCTATGAGTGAGAAGCATTCATGACCAAGAGCCCCAGGTGTACTGAGGGTTTCATGCACTCCCAAGCCTTGGGATCACAGCAGTTGTGATTGCCCAGGGTTTGAGGGTTTCACTCTGGGCATGGTGCACTCCTGTGGCTGGGTGCCCTCACATCTGGTGGGGCTCCTGGAGGCAGGAGAGGGCCTGCTACATGTCCAAATTAAAGCTCAATAACCAGTTATAAAGTTAGTACACGTTTTCGAGGTCTAATTTTATAACTACTTGGAGCTTTTTATCATGTGATAGCTACAGGGAACTTCTGGTGGGACTAGACTTGTTCAAATCAGCAGGTCCTGATGATCTCCACCCCAGAGTGCTGAGGGAATTAGCAGAGGTCATTGCAGGACCCCTAGCACAGCTTTATGAGCACTCACATTGCCCTGGTGAGGTGCCAGAGGACTGGAAAAGGGCCAGTGTGGTCCCCATTTTCAAAAAAAGGAGGAAGGAGGACCCAGGAAACTACAGGCCCATTAGTCTTACCTCAGTCCTAGAGAAGCTCTTTGAGAAAATTATACAGGAGCACATCTGCGAGGGACCAGTAGGGGGGATAATGCTTAGGGGCAACCAACATGGGTTCATTCAAGGCAGGTCCTGTCAGACCAACCTGGTGGCCTTCTATGACCAGGTCACAAAATCCTTGGATGCAGGTGTCATGATGGACATAGTCTTTCTGGACTTTAGGAAGGCCTTAGACACTGTCTCTCACCCCATTCTCATTAAGAAATTAGGCGGCTTTGGCATCGATGCCTACACAGTCAGATGGGTCACAAATTGGCTGGAGGGTCACACCCAGAGAGTGGTGGTGGATGGATCTTTTTTGACCTGGAGGGATGTGGGCAGTGCAGTCCCCCAGGGCTCGGTCCTCAGGCCTGCACTGTTTAACAATTTCATCAGTGACTTGGACAAGGGGGTGAAAAGCACCTTGTTCAAATTCACAGATGAGACTAAGTTGTGGGGAGAAGTGGGCATGCTGGAGGAGAGGGAAAGGCTACAACTAGATCTGGGCAGGTTAAAGGGGTGGGCGGATGAGAACAGGATGAGTTTCAATACCAACAAGTGCAAGGTATTGCACCTGGGGAGGAAGAACCAGCAGCATACCTACAGGCTGGGGAACTCCCTTCTCATCAGCACAGAGGCAGAAAAGAATCTTGGAATCATTATTGATTCCAAAATGAACATGGGCCACCAATGTGGGAATGCGGTCAGGAAGGCTAACTGCACCTTGTCACGCATCCACAGATGCATCACGAGCAGGTCCAAGGAGGTGATTCTCCCCCTCTACGCAACACTGGTCAGGCCACAGTTGGAGTACTGTGTCCAGTTCTGGGCGCCACACTTCAGGAGGGATGTGAACAGCATCAAGAGGGTCCAGAGGAGGGCCACTCGCATGATCAGGGGGCAGCAAGGCAGGCTCTACAAGTGGAGGCTAAAGAACCTGAAGCTGTTCAGCCTCCACAAGAGAAGGCTGAGGGGGGATCTGGTGCCCATCTACAAACTGGTCAAGGGGGACCAGCAGGCTGTGGGAGAGTCCCTGTTCCCCTGAGCCCTACCAGGACTAACAAGGAATAACAGCCATAAGTTGACTAAGAGTTGATTCAGGCTAGATATCAGGAGGCACTACTTCACAGTCAGGGTGGCCAGGATCTGGAACCAACTTCCAAGGGAAGCGATGCTCATTCCTACCCTGGGGGTCTTCAAAAGGAAGCTGGATAATCACCTAGCTGGTGTCATTTGATCCCAGCATTCTTTCCTGCCCATGACAGGGGGTTGGACTTGATGATCTACTTAGGTCCTTTCCAACCCTGCCAACTATGAAACTATGAAACTACTTTGCATATGTAGCTGGTCTTAAGGTAACTGCTCAATTAGCCAGTTAAGTGTGCAATACCTGTAATGTATAGATAGGGCCTGACAGGGTAAAAGAGCCTTAACAGGATGCAAATGATACCATCCATTTTAAAGGACATTTAGGGCTCAAATTCATGTGTTTTAATATATGAATGTTTGGCCTAGATTCAATCCAAATTATATATTCAGCTGTGAATTTCTCAGAACCTTGCTTACAAGAAGATATAACAAACTACATCAGAATGTAATAGTAGCAGCCTCTACATATAATAATGGAAATTGGGAGTGCAAGGCTGTATCTGACATATTTCCATCTGAAAAGATAGTGTAAAGTCCAGAAAAATCAATCCCATGGGACAAAGCACCCTATGTCCAAATTACATGTATATAAACAACTAAACAAAGGTTAAAGCAGTTTAGACTAGACCCAGTCTGAGAAATTTGGATAAAACTGTGTTCAGGCAGAATATGCAGTTTGATTTTAATGAAAATGTTCTGCAACTTCATATAAAATTTGCCAGAATTTTGTTTTAAAAGGAAGCTGGGGAAAGATTTGAATTATTTTTCCCCTTTGTTTTTGTTTCAAAAAGACTTAATCTCATTTTTTTTTAAATGTAGTATTATAAGCTATATAATTTGGTTTACCTAATTTTTTTTTTTAGTTTTCTATCATGGAAAAATTTTTTAAAAATATTACATTTCATTCCTATTCAAGCCAAAGATACATTTTGGAATCTTTAAATCTTTTGCAAAACAGAACATCCATTCTCTGCATAGCGATAGTTGGGATTTAGCCTTTTAAGCACAAACATTAAAAAAGCCTGAGCCTGAATTGATTCAGTTTTACAGGTTAGTTTAACCTGGATGGGATAAATCACTTTGTAACTGTACAGACATCCCAGAAATGCAGGTGCGTGCCTGCATTGGCTCAGGCTACAAGCAGGGAGGCATATGGCCCTCCCTTCTCTTCTACAGGGCTGAGCTGATGTGGGTGTGGCCAGACCCTGGTGGGACACTGTGATTAGGGAGGGGTCCCCCCCCTTGATAACAGAGCATTTATCAGCATTTAACCCCCTTCAGATAACAAAGCCTTGCTCATTACAAGCTCTTCTTAAACAGCTTTTTCCAAAGGAAGGAATGCAGGGGCGTTACCATCTGAGCTATTGATTACCTCCAAAAAGCCCTAAGCTGGCACTGTCCTATCTGCCTTGCACAGCATTAGTTAGCATACCACAAAAGGTCTTGGACAGACACTGCATAAACTGGTTCGACCCAAATCAGTTAAGTCTAATATTACATTCAATCAGGTTCATCGCAAACTAGTTTCAGCCATTTTCAAACTAGTTTATGTGCACTGAATATCTATTCTGTTACAGGTTTAAACCAGTTTCTGATCACTTAAACCAGTTTATGTGTAATGTCTGTCCTTAGTCTTAAGGCTGAGGTAATGCCATTGCTAGAAGACTGACTTTACAATGTTAAAATAGAGTTGGAAAATAAAAAAAAAATCTTTCCATGATGTAGGTAGGATATTCAGAACTAATAAATAGTTAAAAAAACACAAAACAAGAAGATAAAACTTGCAAAGCCTATCTAATGTTTAGCGCTGCTTAGTGGCTCAAAGGCAATTAATACATAGACCAAATGAATGAATGAACAAACATACATAATGTTTCTATTTATTTGAATGCATTGTACTATTAGAGAAGAATTTAAGAAATTCTGCAGAATGTTTACTAAAATAAAAAGCAGTGTTGCAACATCAGTTCTGCAGCTACATTTTCAGAGTAGCTTAATCACTAGTATGCATTAAAGCAGAGAGGTGGAAATTCATAGCATAATAGTGAAGTTCTGCTTTGTACAAAAGGCTCCAGTTAAACCAGGCACAGATCATCCTGCAAAATGACAGATGATAAAATCATACAGGATCCCATTGTGATTAACTGAAATCACTAGAAGTTTTTTATTACTGATTTCAGGGCAACAGCAGCAAGAATATAGGAAATAAGATTTATCTAGACATTTTCTGGCTTCCATTCAACTCCCTGTTGTTTTCTCTGCAGCTCCTGAAGCTCCTTGATTAATACTAATCACCAGCATTTCCCTGCTACTGTTCTCTCCTGAGAAAACACTTTGCTGACTTGCCTGTCATACACAGCCTTCTCTTTTTCCTTTTCAATGCTCTGAACTTAAGAAAAGCCAAGAAGTCTTCCATTTCTTGCGTACCAGTTGGCCAACCTCTGTTAACTCAAATATTTCTAAGTCCATCTTAAACAGTTTACACTACAAATAAGAAGTGATTCTTCTTGTTGCAACATCTATGTGACTGCTAAACTATGTTGTGTTGCATACAATTTAATACAATGTTATTTTAATGTGGTCGAATTTAATCAGTGAATCACTTTGCACTTTAAAGAAACATTTAGCTGACTATATTATTTATATATGTATAACTTACTAGGAATCCTACCTATTCAACTAGAATGGAGCCCATCACAACTGTCAGAGCCTCTCACTTGTGAACAGTAACAATCTCCTCCTTTTACTTCTTTTTTTTCACAAATTACAGGCAAAGTTAGTTGATTTAGTTCATAGAGGTTTTTTGTTTCATTTATGCTTATTTTCTTTTTAAATTTGTGAAGAATCAATTTAGCTAGATTCAGAAGCACTGAATATTGTATTTGCAGCTGTTTGGATTATTGTCGGTCATTCCATGTAGAGTAGGTAAAAGATTTTGACAGTTTATTTTTAATTTAAGGTTTCAGACCATTGTAAAATCTCTTTTTGTACTAACAGGGAAGACAGGGATGGAGGGCAGAGGTGAGGACACAATACAGAAAGCCATGCATTTACATATCTCTTATGCTCCAAATGCACCAAAGGCCAGAATCTCTAGAACACAGATGCCACTCTGCTTTGCATTAAGTTTGTCATGAAACAATCTTAAAAATCCATAGCCCTTAAAGGACTCCTTAAGTAAGGAAGAATTATACTTATACAGCAACCTTTTTTCAAAAAGAGGGAAAAGCCGCTTGAGCTGAGATCTGAGAATTGAATGTGAGTGGAAAGGGTCAGGATGGAATGGAGCTCCACTATGCTTCATCCTTGAATGGTATATGTTATGTCAGAGCCAAACAATAGACTCATCTAACTTGGACATCTCCCTAAATGTGCAGGCTAATCCTCTGAAAAGTTATTTCAATTTCAGTCCAACTCCAATCCAAGAGATGCTTCAATCCAACTTAATTTGCCCCTTTTATAGAAGTAGGGGTCCAAGAGTAAGAGTTTCATCCAAACCATCTGCTCTGCTACTAAAAATGACAACAAATGATGTACTGCAGGACTTAATTGGTATGGGTATTGATGTCTCTCATGAAAATATTAACTAACAACAAAATGAAAAATAAAAAGGAAATGAAAAGCTGGAAAGAACAAAAATAAAGTAGAGGAGTTTCTCAATCTGCCGCCCCGATCCCTTAGCCCGGGAAGTCTGCTGCTTCCCGGGGGCCCGCATCCGAGACATTGCGGAGAGGATCCCGCAGCTCCTCCGGCCCACAGACCACTACCCCATGCTCCTTATTCACGTGGGCACCAATGACACGGCTCGGAGCACCCCCAGCCAGGTCATGAGGCGCTACAGGGAGTTGGGAGCGGGGCTTAGGGGTCTGGGAGCTCAGGTGGTGTTTTCGTTGATCCTCCCAGTCTCGGGCTATGGGCTGAGGAGGGAGAGGAGGATCCACATAGTGAACCAAAGACTGCGGAGCTGGTGTCATCGGGAAGGCTTTGGCTTCCATAACCACAGCCCATTCTTTGGCGAGAGAGGCAGTGAGCTGCTGGGAAGAGATGGCCTCCACCTCTCCCCCCTGGGGAGGAGGCTCTTCTCAGCCAGGCTGGCTGACCTGCTCCACTGGGCTTTAAACTAACCCCGCTGGGGGAGGGGGGGACTACTGCCACTGCTGGCCCACTGACCAACCCTTGCAAAGCCAGCAGACCAAGGCACTTAAGGGACCCCACCCCTGCCCCAGCCCTGGCACAATCTGTGGGCAAGGCAAGAGCCCCCAAGGGGACACTTGCCTGCCTGTACACTAATGCCAGGAGCCTGGGCAACAAGCAGGACGAGCTCTTCCTCCTGCTCAGTGCAAAGAATTATGACGTCATTGGAATAACGGAGACCTGGTGGGACTCCACCCATGACTGGACCATGGGTATAGAGGGCTATACCCTGTACAGGAGGGATCATGTAGACAAAAGGGGTGGGGGTATAGCTCTCTATGTGAAGGAAAGCTACATGTCCCTGCAAGCTGATGTTGACAACCAGCATGGACAGCTAGAGACCCTCTGGGTACAAATTTGTGCGGAATACGGCACAGGGGACACAATGGTGGGAGTCTACTACAGACTTCCCACTCAAAGTCCTGAGCTTGACCAAGAGTTCGCTCAGAAACTGACTGAGGCTGCTTGCTCCACAACCTTGGTTGTCATGGGTGACTTCAGTTACACGGACATCTCCTGGGAAGATCACTCAGCAAAATCCGAGCGGTCGCAAAGCTTTCTCTCGTGCGTGGATGACCTCTACCTGACTCAAGAAGTCTATGGGCCAATGAGAGGCAAAGCGCTGCTCAACCTGGTACTGGCTATGGGGGACAACCTAATCGGCGACCTAGTGATCAAAGGGAAGCTGGGTGACAGCGACCACAAGCTGATCATCTTCAACATCCGCCGTAAAGCTGGCAAGTCAAACAGCAACACAGAAGTCCTTGACTTCAGAAAAGCTGACTTTGACAAGCTCAAGAGGCTTGTTGGTCAGGCCCTTAGGGACCATGACCCCGGGGAGATGGGAGTTCAAGAAGAGTGGTTGCTTCTCAAGGAAGCAATCCTCAATGCACAAGCTAAATCTATTCCAACACGGAGGAAAGGCAGCAAAAAGGCACAGCAGCCCTCCTGGCTCTCCAGGGACCTAGTGGACCTCCTACGGGTAAAAAGGAAAGCCTACAAAGGATGGAGGATGGGATTCACCTCCAAGGAGGATTATTCTGCACTGGTCCGGTCCTGCAGGGAGCAAACCAGAAAAGCTAAGGCTGCAACTGAACTCCAACTAGCTTCAAGCATCAAGGACAACAAAAAGTCCTTTTTCAGATATGTGGGGAGCCGGAGGAAAAGCGAGGGCAACATTAGACCCCTGCTAAACCAGATGGGGCAACTGACAACTGACGCCCAGGAAAAAACCAACCTATTAAATAGGTACTTTGCGTCAGTCTTTCATCAGTCCCATGGGACGCCCATGCCTGGTATGGGACAGGGAGATCTGGGTGACGGGGATCCCCTACCCTCCATAAATGCTGACCTCATGAAGGAACACCTTGAGAAGCTGGATACCTTCAAGTCAGCCGGCCCTGACAATCTGCACCCCAGGGTACTCAAGGAGCTGGCGAGCGTCATAGCCCAGCCCCTGGCACGGATCTTTGAAAACTCCTGGCGCTCTGGTGTAGTGCCCGAAGACTGGAAGAAGGCCAATGTGGTGCCGATTTTCAAGAAAGGGAGGAGAGTGGATCCGGCTAACTACAGGCCCATTAGCCTGACTTCTATCCTGGGGAAGATCTTAGAAAAGTTTATTAAGGAGGCCATCCTTGATGGACTGGCCCAGGCTAACATCCTAAGGGATAGCCAGCACGGGTTTGTTGCGGGTAGGTCTTGTTTGACCAATCTCATTTCCTTCTACGACCAGGTGACGTATCACCTGGACGAGGGAGAAGAGATTGGTGTTATATATCTTGACTTCAAAAAAGCTTTTGATCTGGTATCCCATGATCACCTCTTGGCCAAACTGGCCAGTTGTGGCCTTGGCTCCACCACGATCTGCTGGCTGGGAAAATGGCTCCGTGGTCGGACCCAGAGGGTTGTAATTGATGGCAGTCACTCATCATGGTGCCCTGTGACCAGTGGGTTCCCACAAGGCTCTGTCCTTGGACCCATACTGTTCAACATCTTCATTAATGATGTGGACATTGGAGTCAGGAGTGGACTGGCCAAGTTCGCCGATGACACCAAACTTTGGGGCAAAGCATCCACGCCAGAAGACAGGTGGGTGATCCAGGCCGACCTGGACAAGCTCAGCAAATGGGCAGATGAGAACCTGATGGTGTTTAACACCGAAAAATGCAAGGTTCTCCACCTTGGGAGGAAAAACCTGCAGCATCCTTATAGGCTCGGCAGTGCTACGTTGGATAGCACTACACAAGAAAGAGATTTGGGGGTCATCATTGACCACAAGATGAACATGAGCCTGCAATGCGATGCTGCGGCCAGTAAAGTGACCAAAACATTGGCTTGCATCCATAGATGCTTCTCGAGCAAATCCCGGGACGTCATTCTCCCCTTGTACTCGGCCTTGGTGAGACCGCAGCTGGAGTACTGCATCCAGTTTTGGGCTCCAGAATTCAAAAAGGATGTGGAGAAGCTTGAGAGAGTCCAGAGGAGAGCCACGTGCATGATCAGAGGTCAGGAAAACAGATCTTACGATGATAGGCTGAGAGACATGGGGCTCTTTAGCCTGGACATAAGGAAGAATTTCTTTACTGTTATCTTATCTTGCTGGGATCCTATGACCCCAGCTGACTTCCTGCCCTTTGGGCAGGGGGCTGGACTCGATGATCTCCCGAGGTCCCTTCCAGCCCCGATGTCTATGAAATCTATGAAAGAGAAAGATGCGCCTGTAAATGGATTCTAGAAAAGTACATGGGAGCATGCTGAAGAGGAGAACACTCAGTAAGGGAAAGAAGGATCCTTACAAAAGGAACTTCCATATTACATGGTCAAGGGTATGGTATTTGTTTGACAGTAAAGTGAAAGATCAGCCATAGATTGGTAGGTCCAAGGGATATGCAATAACCTGAATTTTCTATGAATAGGCCTTTTGTCTCTGGTCCCTAATAGTTCCTCCAAAAGTTGCAACAATTCTAGCACCCCCAACCTTGGCTGTCCATAGAGATCTCTTAGACTGACAGTTTTTTCAAAGCAGGTTCTCTGAAGTTAGAGAGGGGATGATATGATTCCTCTATAGAATTTGACTCAGCATGGATAACTCTAAAACCAGCTACACTTCATCTACCTCCAACACATCATGCAATAGACCAGGTTTGTGAGAAGCTGGCAAAATCCCCTTGATTTAATTAATTCACCTCAGGAGAAGTTTCTTGTTTCATGCCACTGATTTGAAGAAGGATTCAGAAGTTTCCATTCCATTTAATCTGAAGTTAAAGTCCCTTCCTTTGACCGGTCCAACCTTGGCTAATCATAATGACACTCATCGAGAATTTAAAACCACCTACTTAGCACAGGGATGCTCAACCCCTGGCCTGTGGACCAGATTCAGTCCCTGGTCCTGTGTCATCCAGCCTGTGGGGCTCAGCATGGAATTGTGGAGAGCCATGTTGGCCAAGGCTTTGTGTGCCGATTGGGTGCACAGGGCCCAAAATTGGCATATGGGACCTGGGTGAGTGCAGTGCATGCCTTCCTGGCTAGGCAGAAGTAGTGCAGGTCCTCCGGAGCTGGGTCCTGGCCACATGGAGGCACCGCGAAGGGCCCTGGGGCCCCTGCTTGTGGGACACTGCAGAGCCTGATTTGGCTTATGAACTGGCCCCATGCAACTCATGTGGTCCCTAAGAGCAAACCCATGGGAACCACTGCCTTTGCACATATCAGTTATTATTAGGGGTGTGCGAAATGGGATGTATCTGATTCGAATTTGGATTCAGCCCGAAACAGGGACAGTGATTCAATTAGTTGATTCAGATCACTGTTCCTGATTTGATTCAGCCAAATCTGAATCTTAAGATTCAATGCTGATTCAGAGAATCAGTGATTCAGCAACAGACAGCTTTAAATGTTTTTTCTACATACCTCGAGGTACCAGGCATAGCTTGTGAATGCTGTGATGCTGGGACAGATTGACTGTCCCACAAGAGTGTGAGTGGGTCCCCTGAATGCTCAGCAGAGAACTCAGAAGTACTTCTGATCCACTTCTGGACCCACCACCAATCGTGCATTCATGAGCTGCCTGGTACCTTGAGGTATATAAAAAAAACAATTAAAGCTGTGTCTATGTCCAAATCATCAAATCTTTCTGAATCTCTCTGAATCGATTTGGAGGGTTTCTGATTTGATTCAGAGAGATTAAAGGGTCTCCTGATTCAATTCAGATTCAAAGATTCAGCCACCAAATGAGGCCAAATCTCCAATGAATTGAATCAGTGACTGAAACATCCCTAGTTATTATTGTTAGCATTTGTTTTCACTTTACCCCATTTCCAATTAAATATGAAGTATTTTTAATAATCTTAAAATTCTGATTGATGCCATTTATTCCAAATCAAATTTCTTCCACAAATACTTTTTAAAAAGTTAAAAATATAACTGCAAGGAAAGCTTAACATGGAAAGAAAAAATTAACTTGCAGCTTTGAAAGATGTTTGATTCAAGACATGACTATTTTCTTAAATATTCATATTCTACTGAGCACAGGAGTCAAAGGTAGTAAGCGCTGCTACAAAGCAGCCCTGAACATGAATTGCATTTGATCTACTTAAGTCAAAATTGTCACCATTAAAAAGAGGGGACAGAGTGAACAAAATCTGCCTTGAAAATTAATCTAATTTGTTTAAAACAGACATTTATTATATTAAACAAGATAAGTAACAAAACTGAGGATTAATTAACAATGTTTTGGTTCTATAGGAGAGCTTCAAAGAAAAAAGAAACATTTAAAAAGGAAATCTTTCCCCAAAGAGTGAACAGGCAGAGTCAAAAATCAAAATACTGATTTTTTAAGTGGCCATTGATTAGGAAATGAGGGTAAAATTATGAATTAAAGGAAAAGATAATGAATCAAACTCTTAAATGAGACTAAAAACAACTATTCAATTTGACTCCACCTAAATGGTACAGTGAAGAATGAGTATTCACACTTAACAAAACACTTCAGTTTATCTACTTCCTGGGACTTCTCAACTTCACCTTAAACTTAAGAGCAATAGGGAGAAAAAGAAAAGGGAAAGGCAAGCTAAGACGCAGTAAAAGCATCTGTGGGTGCTGACAGAAATAACATTTGTTGCACAATCAACCCCTCAAAAGTGCTCTACAGCCATGTCCTGACAGAAGTGCATGGCTCCAGAGTTCTTTGAAAGTATCCAATCATGTGACAAATTAACCATCATGTAATGAGGGTTCAGACAAAGGCACTTGAAAGTGGAAGGCCTTCATTAACTTCCGTCTTTCCCTGTGCACAACTGAAGCTGGGCTAATGCAGCCAGGCCCCTGCCCCAGGTGCTGCCTGAAGGAAGGGAGGTGAAGAAAGGAGGGAAGAAGCTCCAGGCTAGGGTTTGCCCAGCCTGAGCTGGTCAGGGGGGGCATGTGGATTGTAGCCACCTATCTCAGTGGGGCTCCAATACATGCCCCCCCACCCCCCGCTCCATCCCAGGATGAGCAAACCCCATCCCAGAGCTCCCTTTCCTCCCTTCTCACCCCTCCCTTCCTGCAGAAAACACTGTAGCTGGGGAGGGGAGGGGAGGGGAGGGGGCAGGGCTAGAGGAGTGAGGCTGCAGAGAGGCAGCTCCTCCTGGATTGGGTCCAAAGTGGAGCTCCATTCTCCCCTGCCCCCCAACCCAAGAGCAAAGGTTTGTTGGGTGGGGGGGTCACTAACTCATGGCGCTTTATGTAGAGTGCCATAAGTTAGAGTTAGAGCAGGGAGCTGTCAGCACCCTGTGTTAAAAAAAAGATTTTAAGGTATTTCACCGAAGGAAAGATGCCAGTTTTCCTAGCTAGGGACAGACATTACACATAAACAGGTTTAAATGATCAGAAACTGATTTAAATCTGTAACAGAACAGAAGTTCAGAACACATAAATTGATTTGAGATAAACCTGGTTGAATGTAATATCAGACTTAACCTTGCTAAACTCATCACCAGAAGCAAACTCCCTATGCTGCAAACCACATCAACAAATGGATCCAGACCATGCCAGGACAAGAAATGCAAAACCTGCCAACATATCTCCACCACCCCCGCTATAACTACACCCCACAACAAAACCATTGCCATTCCTGGATCTTATAGCTGCACCTCCAGAAATGTTATATATCTCATCCAGTATACCAAATGCCCTGAGGGAAAATATGTAGGAGAAACCAAACAACAACTGCGCACCAGAATGAATGTGCACTGAAAATCTATCAAAGACAAGAATACCTAACTACCTGTGGGTGCACACTTCTCACAGGACAATCACTCCCTCTATGATCTCTCAGTTCTAATCCTCAAAGGGAACTTACAAAACACCTTCCATAGACAACCCTACGAACTTCACTTCATAAATCTACTGGATACTAAAAATCATGGACTCAATATAGACATTGGTTTTATGGCAAATTACAACCTGCCTGACATCTAATTTACCAGGTACCTGCCTGACAGCCTCTTTTCTACCTTATACTGTATCATTGCACTGTCTTCCTTCAACCCTGCTGTCTTCCCCCTCCCCTTCCCCCCCGCCTCACCTTTTGTCTTTCTAATTCTACCTATTTACATTTTCACTAACATCCTGCCACACCTTTAGCTTCTTTCATTTCTTGGAGTTTCGGAACAGCAGAAACTCCCCATGCCTCAAGAAGGGTGACTGTCTGAAAGCTTGCCAAGAAATGTTTTCCAACTACTCAGTTGGTCTAATAAAAGATATCACATCTGCTCAAAGAACCTTGCCTGCCTATGTCATTAGATCAACATGGCTACAACCAAATCTCAGTATCAGACTTAACTGATTTGGGTTAAACCAGTTTATACAATGTCTGTCCCAGACCCCTTGCTGGTTTAAGATAAACCAGAACCCTCCAGCACCCTGACATGCTCTTTAGGCTCTGGGGGGAGGGGTCACTGTTCCATAGCAGGGCTGACCCCTCCCATCTGCTCCCTGACTGGAGCTCTAGAGACTGTGAGCTGCTTCCCGCTTCCCCATCACCATTCCATGCTAAGCAGGAATTCTTCCCCCTCCCCCTCCCCCCACCTTGCTGCGGAGGTGTCTGTGTATTAGCTAATAGACAAATGCCAGCTATGGTCTGTGAATCAACTGGCAGAATCAACAATGGTAATGTCCCTCTGTTGCTTTCTTAATTGGGTGATAAACACTGTTATCATTTCCCCGCTAAGCTAATCAGAACTCCTGCAGGAGCTTGGCCATGCCCCCCTCAGCTCCATGCTATGGAAGGAAGGAAGGGCTGCTCTAGTGCCTCCAAGCTTCTAGCCTGAGCCACTGCAGGCATGTGCCCGCATTTCTGGGATGTCTGTTAGGGCTGTGTGAAGCTTCAGTTGCTGATTCGATTTGGCAGAGATTGGTCCAATTCAGTGGCCAAATCTCCAAATCCAAATTGAATCAGAGGATCCTTTAATCTCTATGAATCAAATCAGAACCCTCTGAATCAATTTAGAGAGATTTGGAAAGATTTGGAGATTCAGACATAGAGACATCTTTAAATGTTTTTTTTACATACCTCTAGGTAGCAGGTGGCTCATGAGTGCTGCAATGCATGGAGTGTCCCACAGAAGCCTGGGTGCAGGGCCCGGCCTGCTTGGCTGCAGGCCCAGAAGTGGACCAGAAGCATGGGGACCACTCAGGGAGGGGGGGGCCCTGTGCTCCCCCAGCTCTGTGAATAGTGCCTCCCGAGTCTGGGGGGAGACTCGGGGTCCCCCTGCAGCTGATCACTGACCCAGGAACACACGGTGGGGGGCAGCATGTTCCCAAGCAGACTCAGGTTTGCTGCTGTGGGATGCTCCATGCACCCCAGCACTGCAGCATTCACAAGCCGCACCTGCTACCTCAAGGTATGTAGAAAAAACTCTTAAAGCTGTATTTATGTACGAATTGCTGTTCTCAGAATCAGCATCAAATCTTCAGATCTGGATTTGACTGAATTGAATCAGGGACAGTGATCCGAATCAACAAATCGAATCACTGTCCCTGATTTGGGCGAAATCTGAATTGAACAGGGTCCACTTTGCATACCCCTAATGTCTGTCCGGTTACAAAACTTTTTAGCCTATCCAGGTTAGACTAACCTGCAAAACTTGAATCAATTCAGACTCAGACTTTTTGAATGTCTATCCCTAGACACTATGAGCAAAGTTCAAGCTTTCATAGAGAACTGTTAATATGTTGTAGCCGGTAACTGCTGGGAAAAGAACATGATGACTTTAATCTTTATCTATATGCTTGAAGTCAGAGAATTCATGCTTTTGTGATAATCAGAAGTGATGTTTCAATATCAGGTAGATATTCTGAAAGCAGGAAAGCTTTTCTTTGCTGTGATTTTTATTGGATTTGATATACCTTTAGTTTGAAATTCTAGTCTGCACAGATTTTTCAGGCATATTCTAAAGACAATGATTTTATTATTTGTTTTGCTATAACTGGTAATACTTTTTTAACATAGTAGCACTGTTGAAACACAGTTTTGACCTTCATAGAAGGTGGATATTTATGTATCTGTTCTTAGCAAAACAGTATCTGTTTTTAACAATGTATTGGCTTTTGTAAGTATTAGTGTAACCAATCCTCTCATTTGTCCTCCAGTCACTAGGTCACATAAAGGATTATTAGCAGTTTGCTGCAACCTTTGCCCTAACAGAAATGAGTCTTTTAGCTGGAAAGGTAAGGTTTTCTGCATTTATAGCTAGATGTTCTGTGTCTGATCCTCACTGGTGATGTCAAATCCACTGGCATCATGTTACATTATCCAAGTGAATTTTAAATCCATCTAAGTGCTTTACAGTCTGAATGTTGGCAGTTAATTATGTTGGGAAAATAATGTACCTATTCAAGTTGATAAGGAGAAAGAGTCTATTTTTACAGACTTCTCACTCAGTTTAGTAAGACTTGGTCCATAGCCTTTTATTTTTATTTTTAAGGCCGGCTGACATTTCAGTTACCTGAAAGAGTAATGCAAAATGTGCTATCCTGGGTTTCTTTATTATGTCATGTCAGCAATTCATCTCAAGAGCAATAGCATTGCTAAAAAAAATCTTCTTAAGCTTTCACTGCTGCAAGAAACTTTGAAATAATCCCAGGAATTTCAAATATTTCATGACAATATATTTAATTAAAGATGATAAAGAATAACTTCTCAAAGCAATTTTTACAAAGTATTCCTCAATATCTGTGGTTTTTGACCTTTTTTCATTTGCAGACCCCTAAAAAATTTTGGAAATTTTGAATGGTGCAGACCCCTTTGAACAGTAAGTGCTGATATTCACATACTTCTGATTGATCATAATCATCTTTCATGGACCCCTCAGACAGTTTGCAGGCCCCCAGAATTTAGTCTAATTCAAACTGCAATAAATGTTTTCTTTGCAAATCCATGAATCTCACATAATTCTGCTATTTCCTTATTCCTTAATGATAATTCAGTATGGGAAAGAAGCATATACAAAGGTTTCAGCTGAAAAATATTAGCTTCTGGTAAAATATAGAAAATTTTCTGGTGAAAACAAAACACAGTATACTACGATTGTCTCATGTATTTAAAGTCTAATCTGTACCAACCATAAAACTACACAGATTTTTTTTTTTTGCAAATATGTTAATTAGTCTAAAGGGGAAGGATTTTGTCCAATTTTGAGCCAGTTGCTTATGGGAGATGTAGTAGGGCTGTAAAAGCAGACTGAACTGTAAATGCCTTCATGAGGGGATATGCATAGTGCGCAATGTGGTAGCTACTTGCTGACTTATAGACCGTATATTAGGTAGTAACATAAAAGGTTTCCATGCCTGTAAAAAGAAACTAGCTTTTTATAAGAGAATGGTTTAGAAAAATACTGTAACTTCCAGCCATGAATATGAAGACTGGTTTCCATATAACTCTTAGAAACTCTTTGCTCCTGCAATCTCTGCCCCTCCCTTCGAATTCCATGGAGATTTAAAATCTTACTACATCCTACTCGTACGTAGCATCTTCTTTATATCCACTTCTCATGCTCTTGTAGGGAAGGGCATCTCAGAGCTTTACAGAATAGTGTATGGACTGTCCCTCTATCTCTTGTTGCACCCTGAGTGGAAGAAACAAATTAGTGTGACATCACATAAGGTATTCATTGCCTCTGAATGGGAAGAGGTGGGAATTCCACAATTCATAAGGTAGCTGCATTCTTTTTCACATTTTAATACTAAGTGCAAAGCTGAATTCAATAATATACACAGACACAGAGGCACATTCTTCTCATACTCTGTGACTATGGTGTGCTTTTATTATTTCTGTGTATGTTATAAAAGATAGTATACACATTAAGTACCAGATTTAAAGGTATTTAGATTCCCAAATTCTCCTTGAAAGTCAATGGAACTAGAGACCTAAAAAAATACGGACCGAAATCTTAAGCATCTGCTGCATACTTGTATGTGTTAACTGCTTTTAGAGAGAGTCTCCTTGCTAGCTGGCCAGTAGCATAACTTAGAGTAGGCCAGGAGTACCAGCCCTGGGCACTCAAAGCAAGTGCCTCAATAGCAACTCTGCAGGAAATCTGTGGTGCAGGAGCAGCAGCAGCCCCACATCACAGCTATAGTAGCAGCTGCTGGGCCCAGGGACCCTGAACCCCTGCTGTAGCAGGAGAAGCAGCACCAACTGAGCCAGACAGGCTACTCTGTGCCAGCAGTAGACAGGCAACTTGAGTCTTCTGGGCAGGTATGACTGACCTGTCACCTACCCTCCCATCCTGGGTGCTCAAGATCTTCCCACCACGGTTTTGCCTAGGGCTATCCCCATTCCTTAAATAGGATTTTGCCTAGGATGCAAAACCTACTAGTAGTTATATCTCTGTGGCTGGCATTTGTCCCTGCTTTCTAGACAATGAGTGTGCTCTTTCAATAGCTTGCTCTGCAGTATTATCATGCTAGAAATTCTCTCTGGGTAAGCCCTCTGTTAGCAAATTAAAGCAAGAATGTGCAGGATTTATGTCTGAATATTGTCTAATATCCCAAAAATTTTCATTGTAAAAACAGCAATGTGATTTTCTGCCTAATCCATGAATGATAACTGCATGTCATAGATAACCATACATTACATAGCTCTTAATCTACAGTGGAACTTCTACTGATACGTTTGTGAATTCCTTGCACAGAGCCAGAACAGCATATTAGATTTTATATTTTGATTTTCTATTTTTATTTCACCTCTCAGGCTTTCAAGACTCTTAGAGAATTAAAAAATACAGTCAATCTATCAAATTACAGTACTCTAGCAAAAGCCAAAATTTAACAGAGCATGGTTATATTTCACAGGCTTTGTTGCCATGACAGTTTACGTAAATTTGCTTTACTGTAGCCATGTACTAGCAGTTCTAATTTCTGCAAAACTATTTCCCATAAATTATCATTTGCAGTAGCAAAGTCAATCAGTTTTTTTAAAGTTCAGTACTACCAAAAAATGTACTTTTGGAGAGTGACTTCACTTCATAGCAGTACATTTGTCCTCTCCTTGGCTAGTAAGTCTGGCAACTTTCCAAAAAGCTCTTTCCAATTGGGTACCGAAAGTGATATAATGGCCATTAAGATAATTTGCAGAAGTTCCAACATCATTCATTAAAACTGTAGTTCTGCTGGTAATCTATGGAACTGAGACTTGTCTAGGCAATATTTAAGCATGGATTCAGAATACTTTACTTGAAGATGAATATCTGTGTTTTGTAAAATTTGAAAACAGTATCTTCCCTTTGCTGTGTTTCACATTTCCCAGATAGCAACAATTTTCCTTTTATATGAGTATCCTTTTAAAAAAAATGTTTTAATTACTTTTGCTCATGTCAGTTGCCTGAAATGCCTGTTCTTACCATTTGCAGTTTTTAAATATGCTGACACTTCTATATTACTATAACAACTAATATTTATAATCACTTATTCTGTTTTTCTGCACAGTTTCAGAAGTAAATTATGTTTTTAATGCCTAATTGTTAGGAAGAAATCTGAAAAATTGAAAAGATGGTTTTAATCATAATAAAAACTTGTAGATTTCTATTAAGATTTCATTTTATTCTTATTTAAATTTACAGAGACATAACGTACAGCAACTATGTTTCACATAAAAATGGTACTGCCAGCCTAAACAGCTGGGCCTTTCAGACAGTATCTGACTGAAGGGTAGAGCAATGAAAAAGAACTAACAACAGAAATGTAAATAATACAACCAAGCAGACAGCATAGTAGCAAGATGCAGAGAGTAGTAAAAATCATGGGTCATTTAACCTATGGGTAGCTGATGAATGTTTGTATACCAATTAGACCAACAATCTGAGGTAGTCAGGTTGCCATTTGAGAGTTACAAAACCAAGCCCAAAAATTAGCTTCAGATGCATTTTCTAAATGATCTGAACTAATCTTCAACTGGGTCAACAGAACATGTTTAGGCTTATTTTCTTTTTCCTTTTTCTGAAGAACCATAGTCTAGCTCATCTCATGGAGGCCCATAGCCTCAGGCCCCAAAGGGTGGGGGGAGAAATGGCTCAGAGGCCAATCCAGGAACTGGCTCTTTCTGAGCAAAAAAAGGCATAGTCAGAAGAGCCACACAAACCTCAAAGCGAGTGTGACATGGGACTCTGACACTTTTTGGGACCTAGGGTCCAAAAGCCTGGTGCTGACAGGGAAAGATGGTTTTATGCTGTACTTCCAAAAGGGAATATTCCTGAACCCTTTATACTTGATGTTTGTGAACCCCTGAAAGCACCATATCTTCACAATGCTGGGTGGGCAGAAGACCTCAAGGCGCTGGGATGGTGCACCGCTGCACCCCAATTCAAAATGCAGCTGTGGCTACTAAGGGTACAGTATAACCCAGATCAATTGAGGAGATGTGAAATGGTAAACATGCTTATAAATTACTTAGCTAAATTATGTGACTGCTGCAGAACAAGGCACAAGCCTCAACAATTGTTCTGATTAAATGTGTACTGAAATTAATGTTCTATATTGCACATAGTTCATGTTGCTCTACCATGAAAGCTGTCTTAAGAGCGATGAGGTAAGTACTGGCACGCAATACAAATTGTGGTCTGACTTACTGTATGTTCTTACACTCTATTGCAGATAGTGACTAAAAAAGACAGGATTGACTGTACTAAACTGGCCTGTCAGGCTTTGCAAGTGGGAAAACTTAACATATAGGAAAGTGCCGGTGAACTGTATTGGTACTGAGAGATCATGGATAAGCTGATTACCAACAGTGAAAGAAAGGACATGAAAAGGACCACAGGTGAATGACCTGAAGTCAAGAAATTAATGTACTAGGTTTATATTTATAAAAAAAACATTTTAAATCTTATTTTTTGGGCAACTGCTACATTCAGTGTGGAAGGTAAGGGTGTCCCTAATGCCTACCTCCTAACAGGTGAAAAATACTATTGGTTTCCCAATTCATCAGAGGTAAGTGGGTAGTGTATAATGTCCACAAGGAGTAAAATATTAGGGCTGTGAGAAGTTTTGGTCCCAAATCGACTCAGAGGACACTTTAATTTCTCCAAATCAAATTGGAACCCTCTGAATCGATTCAGGGAGATTCAGAAAGATTTGGTGTTTCGCACATAGACACAGGTTTAAATGTTTTTTCTACATACCTCAAGGTAGCAGGCAGCTTGTGAATGCTGCGACGGTGGGGCTTATAGAGTGTCCCACAGAAGTGCGGTGGGGAGAGGGGTACTTCAGGGCTACTTCCCAATTCACCGCCAAGCATTTGTGGGCTTCCCCCACACTCCTGTGGGACAGCTCCATCCGCCCCACCATCTCAGCGTTCACGAGCCACACTGGTACCTCGAGGTACATAGAAAAAATATTGAAAGCTGTGTCTATGTCTCCGAATCAGCATCAAATCTTTAGCTTTGGATTCAGCCGAATCGAATCAGGGACAGTGATCCAAATCAATGAATTGAATCACTGTCCTCCATTCGGGCCGAATCCGAATCAAATAGGGCCAATTTGAAGAAGTGCTTAGCACCTATTATTTTTATTAACTTCCCAGTATATCCCAGGAGTTATTGCTTTTTATCTACTCAAGACCAAGACCTTACCTGCATTGGCAATGTTTAGAAATGGATATGTTCCACACTGAAACTGCTATAATTTGCATATACAAATTGAACTATTCCATGCATGATCAAGCAGTAAGAAAGGTCATTTATCCAATTTGGGTTCTCAGACATGCCAATGGAAGTGCTTGCTGATATTAATTAAAGAAGCTCTTTGAAAATATGACCAATTAAGTCATAAGTCCTGTATACACTAAAGCTTGTAATTATGGCTAAAGTATTTCAACTATGTAAGTTTATTTATTCATATTTATTCTTAATTTTTAGCTACATTTGTAACTTAAGATAATTGTTGCTATATCTTGTCAAGGCAATTCATGGATATTTTTGTGATTAAAAAGCAGTGAGTTATTCTTTCCCTGTAAATTTAGCCTCTTCATTTTTTCCCTGTTTACTTTGTGGCATCATTCTTATGAGATTTTTCTTCTCTTACTAAATGACACCAGGCTACACATCACTATATCCAATTATGACCTCCTAGATACTGAGACATGGGGGTTTCTGTAGACAAACTGAGGATTCTGCTCCAGTCAACAACGATAGTGTAAGAGTGATATTGTAGCCACGATGGTCCAGAAATTCTGTGAGAGGCAAGGATTTCCTAGAGTGATATCTTTTATTGGACAACTATGTAGTTGGAATAAAGTTAGACAAGTTTTTGAATATAAGACTTTCTTCTTCAGGTCTCTGATTGTAGGAAGCTAGGCAGAGCAAGATAAGCACAGTACAGGGGAGGGGCTGAGATAAATTCTCAGGTATAGCAGACACAATTAGCAAAACTCAGCTTCTTTTTTTTTGCTAATTGTGTGTCTGCTACACCTGAGAATTTCTCCCAGCCCCTGCTTCCCTGTACTCTACTAGCTTGCTGTGCCTAGCTTCCTATAATCAGAGACCTGAGGAAAAATGTCTTAAGGTAGAGGTGGGCAAAGCCCAAGCCATGGGCTGGACAGGGGCATGCAGGCAGTGGATCATGGCTCTGTCCTTCCTCTAGACCACACTGTCACCACAGCACGATCCCAGCTGCTGCTCCCAACCAACCGCACACCCTGCCAGAGCTGCTGGGGCCGGTCTCCATGGAAACCCTGGCCCTGCATTGTCACAGTATTGCCACTGCTGGGGTCTCCATGGAAACTGGCTGCAGCAACGTGGGCAGGAGCTGTTGGGAAATGGAGTTTGGCTGCCAGCCAGATTTTCCATTTTGCCCACCCCTGTCTTGGGCCTTGTTAAACACTGCACTTTGAGCTGCTCAAATGTTGATCAGCATTAGTGCTAACTTAAGTTTGGAGCAATCACACATTCAGGCTAGCAGGGGCTTTGAGGACTGAAAGGTAAGAATCCACCTCCTTCCCCTCCTCTCCCATTCCTGGCTTCCCCCTGCCCCCCCAGGGCTTCCCCGGTTCCCCTTGATCCCCCACTGCTCCCCTCAGGTCTCTCTCTGTCCCTTGGGGCTCTCCCCTGCCTTTGCAGATCAGCCATGCCCCCATGTCCCCCAGCTTACTTGTGGCTGCCCACCCAGCCCAGAGAGTGGCAGCAGTGGCAGTGGGGGCTGGGCAGGCAAGTTCCCCTTCACGGCCTACTCCCCTGAGACAGTGTGGGCAGGCAAAAGTAAGTTGGGGGGAGTGAGTTGGTAGACATCGGGATGATGGGCCTAGGCCTGAAGAGCTCCAGGAGCTGTAAAATGAACATGTAAACAAGCTCTTTACATTCAAAAGCTTGTCTGACTTGAAAACGTCAAAAGCTTGTCTACATAGTTGGTCCAATAAAAGATATCACCTTAAGAATTCCTTGCCTCTCCCAGTCAACTATGACAATCCAAGACAAATGAATGAACATAGCTAGTTGCAAGCAGGATGTGAAGGAAATCCTGTCATTTAAAATAATTACAAAAGGGATTGTTAAAAAGCTTCCAAATTAGTTTTTTGCAATGGAGAGTGATAACTTATGAATGGCCATTAGCTTAGAACCTTCAGCTACAAAAATCCCAGCTCATTGGCGGATAGGGGCAGGGAAAAAAAGAATTTTAAAACCTCAGGAAACTACTCAATCAGGGCCATTCTTAATTCTCCTGCTGGGTAGCATCTTACCATGCATGTTGTTCCTTTGAAATGAATAGGAATTTCTCCAGGAGTAACATACAATTTGACATGAATAAAGATTATCATTTTGTCTTAGTAGAGACTCAGGCCATGAACTGACAGTGCAGTGATATGTACAAGTGCCAAAATTGTACCACAACCCATCTTAAGCGTTTTCCTTGATCTAGCATCTCACACAGTATAATACAAATTGTGACACTATCCTAGTGCCCTCTGGTGACTTTTAAAAATGTTACAGTTAGGAAAAAATTATGAAACAAATATTACAGACAAATTAGTAACTTATCCTTCTATAACCTTGACTCCTGAAGGAGTACGATGTAGTTTGAACCTTTGACAACACACACGTGGTCATGCATGCACCACAACACACAAACACACACACACACACACACACACATATATATATATATGGTGGTAAAATAGAAAATTAATTAAAATGAATAACTTGTACTCTACTATTAGTAAGCAATGACAACGCGTGCATTAATCCAACAGTGACACACTACTTGGGCACTGAAAATGAACAAATGGGACTAAACATACAAGAAGCACAAGCCAATGTGAAATGTTGGGATTTGTTGCTGCAGTTTTTAACAGTTTTAATTGCCATATTTTAAAGCACTTTTAGGGCCTAATTCTAAACCATTCAGGTCAGTTGATTCATAATTGTGCAAAAACAGACCCTTAGTGATGTTCTACTGCCCAATTTCCAACCCAAAAGGAATATAGAAAGATGGTGGGCAGCTGCTGCTGTTCAGCTGATCTGATTTGTTTGTGCTGTGGCAGTAGTTCTGGTGGCCAATAGGCCTGTGCAAAGCAGCTAGTATTCACCTTGGATTCAGATTCGGCTGATTCAGAGGGCAGTGATTTGAATCATTGTTTGAAATCAATTTGGCCAAATCTGATTGGGAGATTTGGCCATTGCTGAATTGGCTAAATCTCTGGAACAAACAGGTCCCATCCTCCGCCCACTCTCCGAGCCCTGTCTATGGCTGCCCCACCCGACCCCAGCCTCTGAGCTCTTTAAAAAAAAAAGGCTAGGACTTGCTGGCTGCTGCCAAGCAAGGGGGTGATCTTCACTGTCCCCCAATGCCCTGCACTGTGTGGGGGGCTCTGTCACAAATCCCCCATCCCCTGCTTGCTCTCCCAGCCCCAGGGTCCCAGCTCTTAAAAAAAGAAAAAAAGAAGCGCTCACTCACTGGTTGCTGCCAAGTGGGAGGGGGTGATCCTCACTGCACCCCACTGCCCCACACTGCATGGGGGCCTCTGCCATGAGCTCCCATGAGCTCCCATCCCCCAGAATCACCCCCCATGGCTGCCCCGCCCAGCCCCAGTGTCATCTCTTTAAAAAAAAATCCCAGCAGCAGCCAGTGACAGTTCTGGGGCCGGGGGGAGGTGGGGCTAGGAGAGCAGGTGGGGGTCAGGGAGCACTCAGGGGGGCTGAGGGAACAGGCAGGGGATGGGACCTGGTGGGGGTCCCCCCATGGTCCCCTCACCCTTCTTCTAGCTCCCCCCGTCCCCTACTTACCAGCATGGAGTCTGAGTCCAGTTCCCTGCCGCAGTGAGCAGAGACTGCCTGAATCTCCAAAGCTCTCCAAATCTTTTCCAAATCAATTTGGAGAGCTTCAGATCAATTTGGACCTTTTTGTTGGTCTCCTGGTTTGATTTGAATTCAGAGATTTGGCCACCGAATCAGGCCGAATCTCCTCTGACTCAAATCAGCACTCAAAGCTTCACGCAGCCCTAATGACCAATTTCTACCTCTTGATTTTTTCCAATAGCTTTTCTCAGGCCAGACTTATCAAGTGGGTCATAAATCCCTTCCTTTGTTTTTTCATCATGACATATAAAATACTATACTCTGACAAATATTCATTAGTGCCAACAGTATCTTCTCACCTGACTTTGCAGTGTAAAATGCCTCATCAAATGAGTTCTATGCATCTTTCTCTCACCACTAAGCTTCTGCAACATACAAACGCACACATCAATGAGCATAATTGATTCACACTGAATAGTATGTATGATAAAAACTAAATTTGGCATGAGGAGTCTATTTTGTGACCATAATTTTGGAACAATTTATGTAAGAAATAGAAAATCAGTGATTGAAAATCAAGCTCAGATAATTAGCAATTAGAATGAACACCATAATAAATGATTGATTGGCATTTGTGTAATTATGGAACCAAAGAGGAGCAATTAATCAGGACACTTGGAATAAATATTTGGTTGAAGGTCTTGTACAAAGAACACTTTAATTTCACATGACAAGTTTCTGAACTAGAAAATTCAGAAGCGGGAGGGGATGCAGATTCAGTGATGGCCTATTTCTGACCATGCTGACATAGCAACACCAGGAGTTAGAACAATACCAATGTCTTCTGAAAACACTCCCTTAAAAAAATATCATATATGGTAGAAGTACAGCATTGCATGAGAAATTATGAAGTTGGAGAAGATGAAAATTAAGCGAGGTCCCTTAAGGTGGGTAAGGATCTGCCTAAAGGGGAGACAGTGACAGGCAGGGTTAAAGAGAAAGTATCATGCTGGAGCATGGTTACTAATAGAGTTCCTCAATGATCAGTCATGGGGCAAAACTTGTTTAATATTTTCATTAATAACCACAAATTTTAGGAGTGGGCTGATGGAATGCACTGATGATACAAAGTTAGAAAACACTGTCAATAAGAAAGAGGATTGGGATATCACATGGCAGGCGTGTCAAAGATATGGGCCACAGGCCAGATCCAGCCTGCAAAGCTGCTCTATATGGGCTGCTGGGCTCCAGGCACTTAACTAGAAGTTGAGGGGAATGGCCACAGATGAGTGGCCTGATGCAGAATCTGGGGCCCTTGGGCCCCAGAAGACACAGTGATTAGTGGCAGGAACATGAGCTAGGGCTGATACAATTCTGGTTGCCTTCTGGCCATTTCGTCCATTGCCACTGCTGTGGCCCCACCTCCTTGGCTACTTCCAGCCCCACTTCCACACTATCCTAGAGTTGCTGCTGCTATACCCCTGTGTCACAGCTGGAGCTGCCACTATAGCATGAAACTGAGGCATATGGCTGGAGCTGCTGCCTCCAACCCAGAGCCAGCCTGCAAGGAGCCCTGCAGTCCAGATCTGACCTAGGTCAATGGCAAGTTTTCATACCCTGTGACACAGAAAGAATGAAAATACCTTGAGGAAAAACATGAAATCAAAAGAAATTCAAATTGTACAAAATGCAATGTCATGCATTTTTCTGATAACAAAAACTTCGGGCACAGTCTAAGAGCTCATCAATTGGAAATCACCAGGGAGGCAATAATCTAGCTTTACTAATCAGCTACAAAATGACAAGCCATCAATACAATGCAACTGCAGAAAAGTCAAATGTGATTCCAGGACATGTAAGAAGAGGTTTTTTCTAGTAGAAATAGAGGGAAGGGCCGAGTGTAAAGACCCTGGTGAAACCTTATTCAGAATAGTGTGCACAGTTCTGAACCCCTGTATTCCAGAAAGATGAACTGAAACTAGAACAGAGGCAGAGAATCACAACGGTATGAGCCAGGGACTCAGTTTATCTTCTAACATGACATTAGATGAGTTTGACTTATTTAGCCTACCAAAATGAAAGCTGAGTGAATGCCTAACTGCTGAGAATATATACATCAGGAAAATAAACATTAGGGAGGGCAAGGAATTATTTTAAGCTAGGGAACAAGGTTGGTGCAGGAACAAATGGATATAAACAAATAAATCTTGGTTGCAAATTAGAAGTCCCCTAGTCCCAGCCATTAAAGCACTTAACCTTATAATTGTTGTAGTGGGTGCAAACTACTTACCATGGAGCTCAGGAAGTTTATAGAAAGGGTTATATAAAGTGCAGCCTGCAATAGCAATAACAAGACTAGATGAGCCAGGAGATCCAGTCCAGTCCTGCTTCTCTGTGGATGCTTTGGCAAGTTATCACAGAATCATAGAATAATAGATCATTTGGTCCAGCTCCCTGCAAGCCAGGATCATTCTAGGCTAAGCCATCCCAGTTATGAAAAGAAAGATATAGCATAATTTTAAAAATAATAAATAGGAAGTAAAATTCATTTGCTTAATTATATTGGACAAATGGAAATATATATGGATATAATTGGAAAAATGAATTAGGTCAAAATAAGAAATAAACTATTTGCATTTTTTTATGTTAAGGAGAATATAATTAATCTAACCTCGATTGAAAATATATGTTAAAACCTACTGTCCTTTGTTCATAAAATAAAATCTACCTGCTAATTGCCTTAATTATTAAATGAAAATGCATAGTTCAGTAAGTAGAAGCCTAACTTGGAATTAGAGATTTTAACTGGCTGCTGCATGTTTGGCATGTCACTAAACCAATGTATTTCACTTTTTCCCAGTTTTAAGTGAAAATAACTTCCTTGTTGG
The DNA here is from genome assembly GCF_052110815.1 of Crocodylus siamensis. Lineage (NCBI taxonomy): Eukaryota > Metazoa > Chordata > Crocodylia > Crocodylidae > Crocodylus > Crocodylus siamensis. The sequence goes on from NC_143403.1 coordinate 21,402,851, forward strand.
CTTAGAAATGGTATTTAAAGGCCTGTTTTTTTAGTAATTGGCTTTTAGGTATAGATATATGCATTAAAAGGATTTAAGATGGACAACAGGGGTTAATTCATTTCTAAGAAGCTTAGATCTCACATACGAAGTGTCTCATGGCCCGGGAATCAAACAGGCTGTTTAACACAACAAGGCCAACGGATACAAACACAGTCTGGGAACCGGGAGTATGTCCCATAACATGAGGTAAAGTGACACCAGCAACAAGGCGGGGGGGTAGGGGAGTGCGGGGCTGAGTCCCAGTTTTGAGGGAATGGACCAAATTAGAAGGCCCGGAAGGCTACGTGGATGTGTGACCACAGGGAGACAACCAACCAGAGATAGCCACAGATCAAGAGTCAAGAGGGAAAGAGAATATGAAAGCAAAGATTTGAGTCCTCTCCCTTCATCTCATCTCTTCCTGCTCCTTCTCCTCCCTGAGAGGGGTCCCTATCCCCATCCTTGTCCCCATCCCCCAGGAAGGGTCCCCAAGGCTGCAATGAACAGAGGGCATACCCATCTCAAACAGGAGGGGGGAGGGGGGTAGACATAGGCATCCCACCTCCATACTGCTGACACACTGACATCTGATACCTAAGGGCATGTGTAGATGGAACAGAGGCCCTAAATTGAAGCGGTGAGTTTTTAAAAACACTGCTTAAATTTAGGGCTCTTTAAACCCCTGTGTCATGCACACACCCAAACTTACCTGCTTTTCTGGCAGTGGGGAGGGAAGGGTGAGCTGCCGGCGGGCAGAGCAGTCCCTGGGCTGCGGGCAGAGGCTGGTGCTTCTCTCCACAGCAGCAGCAGCCCCACGAGGTGGCACCCACCCACAGGCACCCAGCTTGGGCATGGAGGCAAGCACCAGTTAGCCTCCTGGGGGGCACCGCAGCCACGGAGGCTAGCACCAGTTCCCCGTGCAGCTCAGACAGGCTCCAGGGGAAAAATAAAATAAAATATTTTGGATGGAACCTGCTTTCCCAGGCTGCTGCCAGGCTGCCTGCATGGGCTTCCTGCAGAGCCCCTGAGCTGCAAGGGGCCTGGTGCTTCTTCCTGTAGCCATAAGGCAGCGAACTAAAACTTGGACGAGGAATTTTTGTTTGCTGTACCCCAAGTCATTTAAGGCCCATTATGCTGCTGAATTTCCTATAGCAGCTGGAATTACTGCACAATGCACCACCAATGTGTGCAAAGACCAACTGTGATGACAGCCCTAGGATTTGGTTGTATTGTTTCCTTTCTGTTATCACTGTGTATCAATAAATTTGCCTGTTATCAAATGGAAAGGCCACGGTCAGTCTGAGGGTGGGCTGACCATGACCTTTCCATTTGAAAACAGGCTGCTGCTGCTGTGGAAAGAAGCACCATCCCCCGCCTGCAGCCCAGGGACTGCTCTGCCCGCTGGCAGCTCACCCTTTTTAGGACCCAGATAACTTGTTTGCAATACAAACAATCAGGCAATTCTATATATCTACCAAATCCTAGGGCTGTCATCACAGTCAAAGTACATCTGGCCAGGATGCAGTCTTCAATTTGAGGTTGTTTCTTATCATAGAATCACAGAATCATAGAAGTAGGGTCGGAAGGGACCTTGTAGATCTTCTTAGGCTGTGTGTAGACGAACCGAGGGGCATGAGTGCATGGCACTTAAAAGCAGGTTAAATGCTTTTGCACTGCTTTAATGGTGTTGGTCTTTGCACGCATCAGTGGTGTATTGTGCAGTAATTCCAGCTGCTATAGGAAATTCGGCATGCCTTAAATGACATGGGGTGCAGCAAATGAAAATTCCTTGTCCAAGTTTTAGTTTGTTGCCTTAAAGCCGCAGAAAGAAGCACCAGGCCCCTTGCAGCTCAGGGGCTCTGCAGGAAGCCCATGCAGGCAGCCTGGCAGCAGCTTGGGAAAGCAGGTTCCATTCAAAATATTTTATTTTTCCCCTGGAGCCTGCCTGAGCTGCACGGGGAACTGGTGCTAGCCCCTCCCAGAACAAGTTATCTGGGTCCTAAATGCAGAGCCAACATTCCCCTCAACAGGAAAATCCTCTGGGAAGTGCTGTATGAATGCTTTGATGTTGTTATACGACACTACTAAAGAGAAAGGGTTGAGCGCCTGACGCAGGCTCCACCCAAGGTTTGAATCAGAATGGACATGCTGCTCTTGTAAACTGAAATCAGTCTAAAGGGGCAGCAAAAAAAATTTGCTCAGTGAAGTTAATTTTGAGACTGAATTGTACTGAACCCACGGATACTAGCTGAAACAGTCTCTATAGAAAGGAGCTCGCCTAATTAAAGTTGTCATTTTTACAGGTTTCAGTGTGGTTGTAAGAACATACATTCAGAGCTAAATGATTCTTTCAGATTTTCATGAGAAAAAATGTAGTAGATTGGTTAACTTTTGCATTGTGACATTCATATTGGGTCAAATTCCTCTCCTGAAATTCTTCTCCTGAAAAGTATGGTCCATTATGAGAAGTGACATAAAGAAGCATGACTGATTCCATGTGTTATTGCACAGGTGTCACTGTATAAACCTCAAGAAACAGTTTGGTGAAGTCAAGTACTGAAGAGGGAGTGAGAGTTTATGATTTGAAAAGACCTTGATATTTCCCCTAAAAAGTCTTATATTCCAATATAGTTAAGGTTAATGACCGACTGATTAATACTATAGAACACATTTACTGTTGAAATATCTCTCAGGTTAATCTCAGAGATTTTTGACATTTTTTTTTAATGTACACCTTTCTTCAGTCAAGTGTCTTGATGGGTGGGCTAAAATCAGCCCTTTGTCTCCAGGGTACCTTTAACATGCTTATACAAAATCTAAAAGCCTATAAATGATTCTTCTTAGGAGCATCTTGAAAGAATATTGTTAACAAAACAGAAGTAGTGTTTTTGACACCACATAATACATTTATTACAAACCTGTACAATACTAATAACAGGATGGAAACCTTGGGCTGTAGCTGAATCTGACTGCTGGCTAAATGAAAATAATAGTCTGAGAATAACTAAAATAGGAAGGATAAAATACTGTTCTAGATCACAGCGTATTTTCCAGATGTTCTCTGTGAAGAGAACTGAAGAAAGAGTGCTATTATGATATTTCTGGATCATCTTCTGCCTTAATCACTTCATCTCAGACTTATCCACATGAAAGAGTCATTTTTTGGCATGTTGCATCAAAGTTCCAGCTTCAGCTCTCTTGGAAACCAGACTTAAGGACAATTCCTGCCCTTAGATAATCAGATTCAAGTCCCATTGAATTCAGTCAGAGCTGAGCACAAGTAACCAAAGGCAAAATTTTATTTTGGTATGAAGCCACAACCACAACACCCCGCTGCTTTGATGAGTATTTCAGTATGAAGCCTCTTATTAGACCATTCTTTAGCTATGTACAGACAGGAATTTGTCCTCTTTAACTAATTAACTCTTCCTCCAGAACAGCAAAGACGAGGAAAGATACTGTACTGTCAATTCAGAAAGAGACTCAGACCTGTATGCAGAAGAAACAAAGAGAGAAACGTCAGCCATGGAGGCAATAGGCCCTATGCTAGTAACACAGCAGAATTATCTTTTCTCTGCAGTTACAGGCTTTGCTTGAGAACCAGGGCTGTCATTTTACCTCTTCAGAGTCTGCACTTATAAATTCAAGCACCTAAAGCCATATTTAGGCTTTTAAAAAGTGTCCTGATTTCCAGAGTACATTGGATTGAGGATCTGAGAGGCAGGGACCTGGTTGCTATGCTGGGAACCTTAATAAAAAATAAAGTGATGCCCTTTTCTCCTTTCCACTAACTCCCTCCTGCAAAGCCCACCAGTATGAAGGCTTGAGGCTGCAGTAGCTTGAATATGTGTGAACAGTGGAAGGTGAAGCTCCTTACTGCGGGGTGGGGACTGCAGGATTGTTGATGGAAAAAGAGTTTCCGTAAGAGTGTAACTAGGAATTTGGGTGGTTGGGAGGGGGGAGAGTTGAGAGAGATTACCAAGCACCAGAGAGTATGGGAGAGGTGCTGAGTGATTACCTCTTCACACAAGGGCTTCTGCTGCCATGGCAGAAACTCTGCAAACACTCAGCGGTGACAGTGGAGGCTCCTTGTGGGCCGCTATTCTGGACCCCCCTCTAAATTGGCCCCTGGGGCTAGTGCCCTCCTCACCCAACCCTGTTCTACTGACTTTACCAGAAGAGGGTTCAACAAAGGTATCAGTACAGCCAAGGACTGATAAAGCTGTCCCTTTACTAGACAGAGGTTCAGGGGACCACCTCTGATATATTTGCTGCCATCAGACCAAGCAAAAGCCCAGCTCCTTGCGTCACTTTTCACCACCTCGCTGCAAGTGGTTGTAGGCAAAGCTATCCTCCCAGAAAGAAGAGGAGCAGTTCAATGTAGCTGTACTTATTAACATACATTTCCAGAAGTTTGATGTGTTAGAAGTTTCTTTCATTTCTTTACTCTGTTAACTAGCCAGCAGGCCTGTGCACAGCATTCCCAACACTAGTGAATTCAGGCCTCTTTAGGCACACTAAAATAAAGCAAGTAAGCCTCCTGAATTTTCTAATACTATCCCAAATTTTGAGGATGTCTACAGGTGTTCCCAAACAGCCCCTGAAATGGGACTTTTGTCTCAAATTCGGAAAATTGGTCCAGAAGTAGCTACCCACCTCCAAACATCCCCATGGTTCCAGATAATGTCCCATGCTATGTTTTCTGGAAGGCAATGCTAATTAAGCTACACACAACAGTATGTGAATGAGACTTGCAAACTTCTAGTCAGGATGCTAGCCTAAATCTCAGAAATGGAAAGCAAAAATGTCATATTCATACTAAACCAACAACACTTTACTGGTGTACATCAGAAGTGATACAGACTTCGTTCTATTCTGGAAGTCTGTGGAGAATCCAGGGCTGCTGGTTTAGTTCAGATAGAAATTGTATGTTGGAATGTTGTTTTAAAACAAATGGACTAGGGTCCATGTTGGATCTATACAAAATAAAGAAAGAAACATAATGCTGAACTGATTAGGGACCCAGCCCATATCTCATTAAAGTCAAATGGCTTTGGTTACTGAGAGCATGGGAGTAGGAATTTGGCTTCAATAATCACAAACTCTTAATACAGAAGAAATGGTGAAAGGGATACTTGTGTCTGGAGGAGGGCATAGACAAATGGAAACAAGATCTAGATTTGTAACCTTCACATTGTTGTTTGGAGCCTCAGTTTTGATTTAGCAATTATTATTAAAAAAAGATTCAACTTGGAAGTTCCGTTATCAATTCTTAAAACCTGGTCTGGATCAGGAGTGATTTTGTCTATGGTTTTAGTTTGAGTCAACTCCCTTTTTAATGGTATGAATATTAATAATTAGTTTCAGTCATAATAATAGCAACCACACCTGGCACTTTGAGAAGCACCACCTAGAGGGAGATTATAATGGAAGTTTTTCTCCAAAGCTTTCTGCCCTTCCAGAATTTATTTGCTGAAAGAATCCTAAATAATCTCCTGATTTCCTTTTCATGGAGACGATGGAGGTTATTTACCTGCACTGCACACTTCTGATAATTATGTTATTTGCAGTCCTGTAATCTTTACCTCTTCCCATAACCTTGGCTTTCTAACTTCCTGCCTGCTGGGCCATGGAGACCCATGAAGGGTAGGCAGCTGGACGGGGAGCCCCGAGCACAGCAGGCAGCCCAAGGCAGGCAGCCCATATCCACCCCTTGGACAAATCTGGCAGGGACACATGCCCCCCCGGTCCTCACTTCCAAAGAGTGCACGCAGCAGCTGGCTGCTCCACCACCTCTCAGACAAACTGCCTGTAACTCCATTGGGATCCCCTAGCCAGACCCCGCAGCTATGCATTCCCAGTTCCCCCTGAAAATATTTTCTCCACAAATTTATCCAAAGCACCTTTTCTGGCTAATATTAGTCAGTCACTGCTAATGCTCAGATCCTAATTTATCTTGACAAAAATACCTAGCTAAAGCCTTTAACCTTTCCAGAAATATTTATTTATACCTGCTTGTGACAATGTTCAGATAAGTGACAGAGAAACCAGCTCCGCAAAAACTTGGTGGTTCACGAGTGCCAGGAGCTGCACATGTGCTGAGAGAAGCCCTACGTGATACAGCTGGGCTGGGCTGGCTGTGTTCCTTGCCACCATGTGCAGCTCTGGCCAGAACCACATGCCACCAGGAAGCAGCACCTGTGCAGGCCACAAGTGACCTGAAAGCCCTGCCTGCTGTGGCTGCTGCTGCCAATGGCGGGGGCTATGCGCCATGACAGGGAGTGTGTAGGGGGGATCCCTACACTCCCACACCCTCCCTCACACTCCACAAACACCACACACCCATGCTCTCCCCCCATAACTCCCTCATATATACACACACCCTGCAACATACCTTATGTAGTTTACACACACACACTCACAACCCCCATACACACCCACCCCCTTGCACCCCACCCACCCCAAACACACCCCACACACTCCCCCACACACAATGTAAAAGAGTAAGACTTTATGATTTAACTATTATGCAATCACCTCCATATACACAACACAAACACAGATCATGGCAAAAATATTTTTTGTAATAGATTTAAAATGTTATAATAGGTGTTTGACTTTTAGTGAATGATTTAGGGGAGGGGGGTTCTGGTTCAAAGATGGCAAGCCCCTGCTTCCAAAAGGAGTACTTCCAGGGAAAGGGAGGGATCTCCAGTGGCAAAGGTAAGGGGTTAGGGATGGGACTTCCAGTCAGCAGTTAGGGGTGGGACTTCTGGTCCCAAGGTGCTGACCAGGGGGAAGGGCACCTGTCAAGGGATGGGGCTGCTCTTGTGGCCCTCAACAGCTCACCAAAACTCATTAAGTGACCCTCCAGCCAAAATAATTGCCCCCCCCCGCCATATACTAAGAATTTTCCTTTTTCTTGACCAGGGTAACTAGAAGGGACCATTTGGCAACTGATTTCTGATACTGTACTGTTTCCAAATGGATAGAACTATATTTACAATACCTATTCATACAGAAGACAACCCCTGAGGACTACTTTACCCTTCATCATTGGCAATATGGGTAACGTCCATTCAGAGTTTATATAGAGATGTTCCTGTAGATGTTAAATTATACTGTTTGATACATACAAACAAACCCTTACATTCTGAAAGTAAAATCATAGAAACATAGGGCTGGAAGGGATCCCAAAGGCTCATCGGGTCCAGCCCCCTGCATAATCAGGAAAGTCATCTGGAGTCAAGTATCATAGTAGCTCATAGTAGCTAGAGTCGGAAGGGACCTAGGTAGATCATCTAGTCCGACCCCCTATCCAGTCTTCTCTTGAAGACCTCTAAGGTAGATGATTGCACCACCTCTGAGGGGGAGCTTGTTCCATAGTCTGGACACCCTAGTTATAAAGAAGTTTTGCCTAATATTTAGCCTGAAAGTATCTTCCAGGAGTTTGTGGCAGTTGTTTCTAGTTTTGCCCCAGGGTGCCCTGGTGAACAGTTGTTCATTGATCCCCTGATGTATGCCTCAGACATAGCAGTAAGCTATAATCAGGTCCCTTCTCCATCTTCTTTTCTTTAGGCTGAAGAGTCTGAGATCCCTCAGCCTTTCCTCCTACAGCTTGCCATGCAAGTTCCTGATCATGCATGTGGCCCTTCTCTGGATCTTCTTGAGCTTTAGCACGTCCTTGTTGAAGTGTGACAACTAGAACTGGACACAATACTCCAGCTATGGCCACACCAATGTTGAGTAAAATGGGAGAATCACTTCTTTGGACTTCCTGGAGATATATCAATTGATGCATACCTGAATTTTATTGACCCTAGCAGCTACTACATTGCATTGCCGGGTCATTTCATGCTGGGGTCTATTGTTACCCCCAGATCCCTTTCATTTGTAGTGCTGGTCAGGTTAACGATGCCCAGCATGTAGGTGTGCTGGGAGTTCTTCCTTCCCCGATGCAGCACTTTGCATTTCTCTATGATGAATCTCATCTGGTTCCGTGCTGCCCAACATGCCAGCTTGTCTAGGTCTGCTTGTATCTGCAGCCTATCTGCGGGTGTGTCTGCACAACCCCATATCTTGGTGTCATCCGTGAACTTGGTCAATGGGCTTTTCACCCCCTCATCCAAGTCATTGAGGAAGATATTGAACAGCACTGGACCAAGTACTGACCCCTGAGGTATGTCGCTTCCCACATTGTGCCAGGATGACACCAATCATTCATTTGGACTCTATGTGGCCTATCCCACAATGAGTTTCACACCCACTTGATGGTCCTGCAGTTGAGCCAGATATCCTTCAGTTTTCTAATCAGTACCTCGTGGGATACCAGGTCAAAGGCTTTCTGGAAGTCAAGGTATATTATGTCAACCACTTTTCTCTCATCCAGGTTATGAGTCACCTGATCATAGAAAGAAATGAGGTTGGTCAGACAAGACCTGCCTGTGACAAAACCATGCTGGCTGTCATTCAGTATCATGCCTTCTGCAAGTTTGTCTCATATAGCCTCTTTGATGAATGTTTCTAGGATTTTCCCTGGAATAGAAATTAAGCTAATTGGCCTGTAGTTTCCTGGGTCTTCATGCTCCCCCTTCTTGAAGATGGGTACAACATTGGCCCTCTTTCAGTCCTCTGGGAATTCTCCAGAGACCCATGATTTTTGAAAGAACTTTCCTAGGGGCTCTGCGATTACTTTGGCCAACTCTTACAGCACTCTTGGGTGGAGTTCATCCAGTCCTGCTGATTTCTATAGGTCTAATTTCTTTAATTGATCATACACCCATTCTATGGCAATGGTGGGAACAGTGTCAATCCTGCCCTGCTTGTTCTGTGCCCTGCCTGGCATGTTGTTCCCCTTGGTCCTGTAAAAGACCAAGGCAAAGTAAGCATTTAGGAGTTCCATTTCTGTCCTGAGTGGAAGTGACCAGGTATCCTGAGGCATTAAGAAGGGGCCCTACACTCCCATTAGTTTTCCTTTTGCTCCTTATGTAGCTAAAGAAGGACTTCTCGTTGTCTTTGATTCTTGTAGCTAGTTTTAGTTTGGTTTCTGCCTTAGTTTGCCTAATATGTTTTCTCCAAGTGTGGGCCATTGTCAAGTAGTCTTCCTTAGAGGCTGCCCAAAACTTCCATTTTTTGTACACCCCCCTTTTTTTTTTGTAGGAGGGCTGCAACTTCCCTGCTTCGCCAAAAGGGTTTTTTGACCCTTAAGCTACTTTTTCTCCATAAGGGAATGGATTTTCTCTGAGCCTTAAGGATGGATCCTTAAGGAATGACTATTCTTCTCATGCTCCCTTTACCTGTGGTCCTTGGTCTCTCTCAGGGCAGTCTGTATTAGTGACCTGAGCGTATTGAAATTTGAATTTTTAAAGACTAAGACTTCAAGCTTGGTATCTGTTTTGTCAGCCTTGTGATGGACTGTGAACATAATGATTTCATAGTCACCATTGCCTAGGCTGCCCTCTATGTTTAAGTTGGTCACCTAGTCACCCCTTTTGGTCAGGACCAGGTCAAGAACTGCGTTGCCTCTAGTTGGTCTGTGCACCTCCTGAGTCAAAAAAGCCTTTTTGGTGCTGGTCAGGAAGGATCCTGATCGATCCGAGCTTGCTGAGCACTCCTTGCAGGAGCTGTCTGGGTAGTTGAAGTCACCCATGACAACCATATCCCATGCGCCATGTCCTGTGTATCAATAAAATTTGCCTATTATCGAACGGAGAAATTGTGGTTGGTCTAAGGGTTTGGGTCTGCCTGGAACAAGGTATCTGGATCATAAATTGAAAGCCAACACTGTGTAGCTTGCAACATTCTCCTTGGAAAAAAATGGTCTTATACTGCAAATCTTGCTATCATCTGTGGGACCCCCTGAGGTAGCAGGTGTTACACCCATTAGCAAGTGTTTGCAAGGTTATATCTTCTGCAGCTAAACACACTCAAGTAGCCTATTCTCCTAATCTCTCCTAGAATATTCTTGCATGACTTTAATAAATACTTTCTTATTTCATTAAATAAATTCTTATTTCATCGCATTCATAGGACAAAGGAAAGTGGGACATATTTTTGCAGTAAAAGCTTAAAAGGCTTGTTATTGCTTTCTTTTTATTACCTTTTATATGTGTTGATGTTTATGCTTCATTACTTTAAATTTTTGTTTTTACTACAGATACCAACTTATCTTTAGGGTACTAAGCCTCAGGCTTTAAAAGCAAACAGATGTTTTCCTTATGGTAGGGGGAAATGTAGCTACTTTTTATACCGTAAATAAATTTTAACTGCTTTAATTGCTTTTACAAAAAAGTCATATTTTTTTTTTTTATACACATTGAAGTGGCTAGAAAAGAGAAGAAATGGATTGCAAGTTTCTGCAGTTCATTTTATGTGAATATTAATCCTGTGTAGGCTTGCTATTAGGGTAGTCACTAATGCATCAGTAAAACGACAAATGGGTCAAATGCTTCCCCAAAACTCTCTTCATTTTAATGAAGTTATAGCAGGGAAGAATTTACCCCATGTGTTGAAGAAAGATTATCCCAAAGTGCCAAAAGCTTTACATTTCTAGTATTTATCCTGTTTTAATTGTTTTCAAAATTTGCATAATGCAAAATTATTTGTCAAGCATATGGAAACAAAGCCTTTTTTGTTAAGCCTATTAAAATGGCTTAATCTCTTATTTTCCTCAAAATTGTATTTCACAAAATCTTACAAAAGGCCACATAGAAAAGTCACCCTTTCTGATTTTAACATGTGATTCCAAACCTTTCACATGTATATTTTGTTGCTCCACAGAGCGACAAATACACACACACACACACACACACATTTGCTGTTCTATAATAGTTTACTCTTTTTACCACAGATAGGAAACACAAAGGTCTGCCACTTGGCAATTCAGTGCAAGCAGGCATCGGTCTGGGTGGTGCACATTGTAACCTTCCCTTTTAAAACCCATGCATTTAAATATGGACTGGATTCTCAGGGTTGATGCATTCCCTGGCATTGTCTTTATGTATATATGCTCTTGGCAAGCCACTATTCAAAACTGACTGACCTGAGAGCCTCACTGCTCTTTCTGTTACCACAATATAGCAAATTAGAACTGACCTTCATGCAAAAACTACACAGGATGGCCCATGCCCACAGATGATATAAATAAGTGCAGCTACATTACCTTAAATGGGGCTAGACCACTTCAACCAGCTAACAGTCTCACCTATTAGCATTTACATGGTGTTAGCTCTTACTGAAGCTAGCCATATACTTGAACTCCAAGAAGCTACTGTATACCAAATTAAAAAAGGGTATCAGTTCTTCCTACAGGTAAAAATTCTCAGAACAGTAGGAGTACCAGAAGCAAAACTGCAATATCCAGTGTTGTCAAGTCTGTCTAAATAATGTTTGAAATAAGGAACAAACTCAGCAAAATCTGTACAACAACTCCATTTTCTTTTTCCATATTAACCCTAAAAGAATTTCTAAGCTGTTGTGTTCTATGCCAAGCAAGCGCCAGACAAAAGAAGGATTTCAGACACCTAGGGCCTTCAGTCTTGATCTACTATATCACTTAAGTGGAAAAGGAACGTGAAATAAAGCAGTGTGCGTGGCAGTGTGTCAGTGAGAAAGGCGAATGAGGAGTAGCTGAAGGAACATTTCAAGATTCTTTGAAGCATGGTATGTGAATGATGTTTAATATTAACCACTCAGCAACGTAAACTCTTTTAATAATGCATATAACATTCTTTCTCCCAGGTCTCTGTTGAAAAACAGGTATTCTCCATCTTTTGGTCATCACATGGCAATATGTGCAAAACCAGTATGTAGTAAATACTAGTAAGCACTCCAGATGACAAATACTACATGGTAAATATGAGACCGGCTCTAAGGAATGGCAAGCTACATCTCCTCATTACAGGGCCATTGATTTAATTAAATGGCATCAGCCATCAGGACTGATTGAAAAATAGGAAAATTTAAATTTAAAAAAAATCAAACTTTTCAACAACAAAATCATAAAAAATGTGTTACAAAAAAATTGGACTAGATATATGAGCCATAAATTCTCAGAAATATACTAGTACAGCCATTCATAATGTGAGAGGCCGCCACTTCTTTAAATTTACATTTTAGTAGCTAGAATTGAGAGCTACAAGACAATAAAGACGTAGTTTACTAGTTAATCTGGGAGTACCAGTGGGGGAGGTCTGGCTGCACTGAGGATAAGCATGGAATGACAAAATCCAGTTCATGCCATGAACCAATTTAAATGCCTTTTCCTTTTTAAGTCAGGGCAAATATCCCCCTGGCTTTAGCGGAACTAGAACTAGGCCCTGAGTCATGACAGAGCAATACTTCTATGTGACATATTCCATAGTTTCACATGTACTAGAACTATTACAGGCGATCATTATTGATTTATGTTAGCTCTGTAATTATCACTTTATATTTCACTGAGTAGTTTCCTGCAAAATTCCCTATCATGTATCCCCTTCCACCACACTTCCATGATCAGGAGGAGTTGCAATTGTACCTGATTCTTGTGTGTTCTGTGTAAGGTGGAAGATTAATGATCAATTTTTTGCAATACCGAACATGGAAAAGGAAAAAAAATGCTTCTTGAATCATGCAAATGCTTATTTTCTGCCTTGAATCATGAAATTTGATTGTCCTTATGTCATCTAGGATTACTACAGATGTTATTAAAGATAAAATTATCTAATCATTTTCTAAAAGGTAGGTACAAGCCTTTGACATGGTGCCCTCCTGTGGCATGTTGTTACTGGCAGTACTACAAAGTAAAACAGGGATCATAAAAAAAGCACAATCTTAAAAAGGCACAGCTTATTGTTTTATAAAAACAAAACCCCCATGTCTAACATAGTCACATTAATGGAGGCATAATGCAATTTCTACTAAAAGGTTATTACCGAAGGATCCAAGAATCCTTCAGGATCCTTCATGCTAAATGGATAACAAGACAGACTTGATGTAGAAACATTTAATTCCAAAGCAATCCCATTCAGGGTGGAGTACAGCAAGGTGGGGCCCAAGGTGCAGAGTATGGCTACCTGGCACAGTGCACTGCAATGCAGAGGTATTTTATCTAGCAAAAGCAGTATTGTTTGTAATATTCTGCCCTGCCTAATTCACCCGAGCAGCAGACTGCCACTGTACCACAGCTGTACAACTTCGAGCTGCCTCAGGTTTCTCTGCCCAGTGCTGCATTGTGCCATGCAGACATACACATCTTAGCAAAAAACACTGTAACCTTTGAGACATTCCCTTCCTTGGAGTGGCAAACTCATGGTAACTCTCATGTTAAGTGGTTACAAAAATTTTGCTTCCTAAGTACCATAGGAGTTCCCTTTTAAAGTATATTTGGTTGCATATAAGGGCTGGGCCCACAGTACTCTTCATCTCCTTCTCCATCCAGTCCTCTGTTGGAGTGGTGCTAGCCAGGTCCTGAGAATACTGCATCTTCAAACTAACTTCCTGTTAAGATGTCTGGTGTAATTCAGCCCTCTAAAAAAGATATTTTCAGGTCTTTTTTGCAGACTCAGGCAGCTGATTACATTTCTAACTTTTCTTCATAACTGTAACAGCTAGGGACAACCTTCTTTCAAAAATGGAAAGCCTAATCGGTGTGAGGACTCGCCATGTACAAAATATTAAGTCTGTGGAAAATCCATAGGTAATATTATTGAAAGAAAAAATAAGTAAATTGGAATACTTTATTCCGGTTGGAATAATTAAATTAAATCAATACAAGTAATTATAAGTGAATGATAAAATATTGACTTTAATAGTACAAAGATATAAAATAAACTGAATTTTATATTGGAAAAGTTTCCTCAAATAATAATTTGGCAAGCATTAATATAAAAAAAAAACTACAGGGGTTAATTTTTTCAATGTTTACCCACCTCATTTAATATTTATTCTGAGACTGGAAATAATAATGGATGCCAAAAGGGCAAAATAAGGTTGCATTTGCTTAGAGATTTTACAAAAGTTAGGAAACCTTACCCTTACTTGATGGATTCACTTACCCAATAGGAATGACTTTCTGGTGCCTTGCAGCTTTCATAACCATTGCACCAATCCCAGATCAGTGTAAAATACTAGCACCAATGTCAATCCATGCCTATTCCTGCTTAAGTAGCATTTAAAGCACACTTTGTAAGTGTAAATGACTGCACAAGGTGAATCACAATGGATTGCTTCCCAGCAAATTTGCAAAAGCTTTTAGAGAGTTAGTTTTACTACTGAATACAGAAAATGATAACTTCTTATTAGCATATCTATAGTCCATCCTAGCAAGCAAGGGGTTAGCCCCAGTTCAGCTTGTTTTTCCTTGAAACAGCCTCAGTGAAAAGGTTGAGAAAGAGCTTTTGAAAAAGTAAGGCCCCATAGTCCAGGCCAGAGGACTGGGTCAAACAGTTCTTGGGGAAACCATCCTGCTGATTATAATTTGTATGGACATGTCATTCTGCTGGCTCCCAGCCCACAGATGTTTCTTTGGGGTATTTTTAGACAGACTTTAATGAGTTCACAAAAGATTTACAATAGTGATACAGGAGCATCTTGCTCAGAATGGGAAAAAAAAGCTGGAAAACAAGTCCTCATACTTCTCCCTGCATAAAGCAATATACATACTCCTCCAAATATACAGGATCATATTAGCAGAATTGAACTCAAGCTGTATACAACACACAGGCTACTAGAACTTTAATCCACCATGGCCGATCTTTGAATATCATTTATTTGAACTGCCCAGACATGAAATAACTCACCTCTGAACAGCTTCCATATCTTTGCACCCTAAAAGATGAGGTACATTGCTTTCCTAGTGCAACAATGTATCTTAAAGAACTTAATCTTTAATTCCCTCCATTTCTCCAGCATAGTGTGACACATTACAAAGCAGTTCTCTCAAAACCATATTACGTTTCCTGTCCTCAAGGTTGTAATTTTCATGCAATATTTTGGAATTGATCAATTTACAATTCCCACTTCTGCAGAAGGTGAAGAGACCTTAGTAATGTATAATGGCCCTTCCAGAAAGGCAGTTATTTCCTATGTGCAAATCCTCTCTTGCCTTTTGCCAAAATATTCAATAAATATTCACCTTTTTGCTATTCCACTTGCTATATCCAGCATGTCATAGATTATTTATCAATAAATACAGTAATTTGAGGCAGGATCTTGATTCTGAGGTAGAATAAATTATGAACAACATGGAAGAGAAGATTGTTAAAATAAGACCATACCCTTGAAAAATCAGATGCACATCTTTGTCAAGAAGATGGGACATTTTAATGACCTCAATTTTCTGCTGTCTGTGGTGTCTTCTTAATTGTACTGCCAGATGAGTGTATTTTCATCATCTGTTTATTTCAAAGGAAGTTTAGGTCAAACAATAATTGTAACTCTATTATTCATTATTTATTTGAATCTTCCAATATTTTTAAAGCTTAAAATACGTGTAGTGGTTTGGTGAAAGTATTCTTTTTAATGGTGGAAATGCTTCTAGGTTAGCCCTGATTTATTTCCAAATCAAAACTACATATTAAAAAGGAAGAACAGGTTTAAAGATAGGGAAGAGATATTCTTAACAAGAGTATATATCTACATATTTTATGTTTATTACACCAGGGATTCTTTTTATATCTTTATATTGACTAATTAGCACTGACAACAGCAGAGGTAGAGGAGGAGATTAAAGGCAACCCTTTTAGAAGTCTCTTTTTTAAATCAAGAATTCAGAAGCAACATGGATTTAGGTGACATGTATAAAACAGAATCCGGTCCAATTAATGAAACCTCAAGCAGATAAATCCTTCCAACCTGTAATAAATGCAGTTCCATTTTAATTTGTTAGAATGACCTGATAGCATTGAGAAAAGAATGGATATTGATCATAACTTGGATTTATCATTGTATTTAATTAAGGGCTTTAAGTGAAAAAGTGTATGAACATTAAGAGATGATCTACTGCATAGTCAAAGAGATTCCATTTGGTATAAATGAATCCTTATGCATAAATCCTGTGCACACATTGACTTGCAAAAATGTAAAATACTTCCATTTGTGACTGATTCCAGTGAAACATCTACAGTATAATTTAAAGGTGAAAATTGTCTTCATTCAGAAGAAAGAGGTTAAAAATTCCTTTTCCATTTGACTTCTATTGATGCAAAATTTATCTCAGTTCAAGTTTTAGTGATCTATTATTTTCTTTATAGGTAAAAGACCTGCTGGAGGCATTACTTCATTAAGAGACATTATGTGGCATTTGAAAGTGTTCCAAGAACATTCTTATATTCAGAGTCTGAAATGGGATTCTCTTATTTATATCCAGAACAGCTACAACATCAACAACTCAATACCAGCTTTATCATCAGTATCATCTATTTTACCCTCTTTCGAAACAGAGTTGCACTGTCACATTATGGTATAAACTGTCTCCCTAATGCCCATATACATACCCTTTAATTTTTAGAAAATAACAATGGATCAGATGTTATGGTTAGCTTAAAATAAAGCACTAATCATTCATACTAATCATTCATACAGAGCTTCTGGCCTAATCTACATATATAATTAAAGCTGGCTGGGATATGATTTTTTTTTAAAGATTGGTATAGTTAAAGCAGTATACTCCGCCCCCATATACAAACACAATGTTTCTAATAGAAATATGCCCTCTGTCAGTGTCATTTATTCTCCTTCCCGGGTAAGCTATATCAGTATAAGAATCTTTATACCAGTGTAAATTTGGGAGATTTTTCATTTGATCTGTACTGTAATAATCAAACAGTACAATCTTTGTGTGCAGACTTTCCAAAATAATGGTCAGAAGTTTGGCTCCCAGAGCTAGACTATCAAAAGTGCTCAGCACCCAGCAGCTCCCACTGGGGGCACCCCTATTAGGATAGTGTATATGAAGAGTTTCCTTCAGTATTCCTGAGGGTGCTCAGTTATCATTTTCACACAGTAATTCATTGTTTTTATAGCCAGTGAAATGGCAACTTGCAAGAAATCTCGAATGCATTATATGTGACCTAACACTGGATTATTCCATCTCATTCCAAAATACTTCTATCCTGGTCTAAATAAAAGTCTAGATCTCTAATCCATCTCTAGCTTTAGAAGCATAGGAACAAATGACTGGGCCTTGTGGGTGATCAAGACCAGTCCCCGGACAGTAGAACTTTTCACATTTTTTACTAAGCTAGTAAACCTACTGCATTCACTATTGTCAAAAGTCCAAGGATTTAAATTTATAATTCAATAACGCTTGTTTATTCAGAGAGCCTTCTTAGCCTACTGATCCGCTATTCTCTCCTGCAATTCCCAGGGCCAATGTAACAACACTCTTAACGGTATATGGAAATCTTTCCCCTTTGCATGTAACATATCTCCATGTAATACTAACATTAGAAGGTTGAACCCATAGTTAAAGCACATTTTAACAGGTCTCTATTAGTCTTTGTATTGGCTTTTTAGTTCTAGGTGATCTTCTCAGTTTCTCTGCATTCTCAATCCTTATTGGTTCAGTTCTTGTTTGGTTTCCTTGTTCAGATGATTCTACTTCTGTTTCATTTTCAGTCTCCTCTGTTGCTTCTTGTTGCTTTGTTGTTTCCTTTGATAAATCTCGCAATGCTTCTTTTCTCTCCCTTTACGAGCTGCAAGTGCTGTCTGTTCCTTCTTAATGCCTATCTTTCTGGTGCAATTACTTGATAGGAACTAAGAGCTACTTGATGGGAAGCTAGTGCTTTTTGTTTCCACATTCATACATCTGGAATAACCACCATATCATTGCTGCGCAGTTGTGGTAACTACCTGGAACCCCTGTCATAGTACCATTTTTGTTTCAGTTTGTCAATTTTTTTTTCATGTTTTTATGTTTTGCTTTTCATTCTGATGAGCATCATCCATAAGATTTGACAGCCTGGTTTTGAGTTTCCTGTTAAACAGCATTTCTCCTGGGAACAATCCATGTTTCATGGGTGTTTCCCTGTAATTTAAGAGTGACAGGTAAACATCAGTGTGTGAATCTGTAGGTTTTTTCAACAAGTTATTCACTATTTGTACTCCATTTTCCACCAGATGATTGGATTGTGAGCATTTAGGACATGAAATATTATGACTGAATTTATATTTGTTTACAAACTCTTTAAAATTGAGACAGTTAAACTGATGTCCATTGCCTGTTCTCACAATTTGTGGAAACCCTTGTCTATCAAAAATCAATTTGATGTAAATTATGACATGCTTTGCTGGTGTGCTTTCAAGCAATGCAGTTTCAGGATATTGAGAATAATAATCCAGCACTAATACATATTTTTTCCTGCATGCATGAATAAATTAATGCCCACTTGATACCACAGAGCTATAGGTTCCTTCATGACCATCATGGGCTTTTCTCTTTGCACTTTTTTCTTTCTGTACTTATCCATGTTGTAAAAACCTTTACAGTTGCGAAGCTTCAGCCAGTGAGTCGATTCAGAGATTTGGCCTGATTCGGTGGCCGAATCTCCAAATCCAAATCAAATTAGGGGACCAATTAAAAGGTCCAAATCAATTCAAAGCTCTCTGAACCTTTGGAAAAGATTCAGAGAGCTTTGATGATTAGGGCAGTCCCCAGTGGCTGCAGCAGGGAGCTGCACCCAACTCCAAGCTGGTAAGTACTAGAGGTGGAAAAGGGGAGGAGACCATGGAGGGGACCCCTGCCAGGCCCCCCCCTGATTCTCCCCTCCCTCAGCCCCCCCATAGCTGCCCCCCCATCCCAGCTCCCAGTAATTTAAAGAAAAGCCCTGGTGCTCACCAGGTGTTACCGGGTGCGAGGGCAATCCCTGCTGCCCCCCCCCACACTGCCCCACGCTGTATGGGGGGCTCTGCATGAGCCTCCCAGCTCCTCTTCACTCCCCCAGCCCCCCATGGGTGCCCCACCTGGGCCAGCTGTGACCCTTTAAGAAAAAAAAATGTAGAAAAGCCCCGGGAGTCACTGCTTCTGCAGTGGTCTCAGGGCTATTGGGGGCTCATGCAGAGCCCCCCCACATGGCATGGGGCAGTGGGGGGCAGCATGGATTACCCTCTGCTGGCAGTAGTAGTGAGTGGTGCTTTTCTCATTTTTTTTCTGAAAGGGCCAGAGCTGGGGTGGGCAACACACTCATGGGGGGAATGGGGGAAGTGATAGGGGGTTGGGGGGGCTCATGCAGAGCCCCCCATGTAGCATAGGGAAGTAGGGGACAGCAGGGATCACTCCCCCCACCCAGCAGCACCTGGTGAGCCAGGGCTTTTTTTTTCTGAGCTGGGGGGATGGGCATAGCTGATTCGGAGATTTGGCAGCAGCCAAATCTCCAAATCAGATTCGGCCAAATCAATTCTGGACAGTGATTTGAATCACTGAATTAAATCACTGTCCCCCAAATTCATCGAATCCAAATCTGAAGTGAATACTAGCTGCTTTACACAGGCCTACTTTACAGCATCTTCTATGTCATAATCACGTATCCTGGTTTTCTCTGATTTTAAAAAAATCTCCAATTTTCAGTTAAAAAAAGGAACACCACTAATTCACATTTTCCCATGATTTAAATGAAACACCACTAATATTATCAAATTTATAAAATGATAAAGTTTGTTTATTTTGAGAGCCTTCTTAGCATACCAATACGCTGTTCCCTCCTGCACTCCCTGGGCCAATGTAACAACTTATACATAACACTCTTAAAGGTATCCACACAACTATTAATATGACTCTTTATCAAACTGCTAAGAATGAATTATGGGTAAAAAGGCCTATTGTATTTTGGCTATTATATTTTCTGCTGTTGTGCATGATCAAATATAGAAGTATGTTTTGACTGTTAAAAAAAAGTATAATATATACCCCTGAAATTTTACTCTCATACATTCTTTCTGAATTTCAAAAGTAGAGCAAATCAGCATGCTGGAAAAACAGTGTCCTTAAGTCTGACCTTGTAATCACACACAATAATCAAGATTTTTCCCATTACCAAATCTTTCAGTTCTATCTAATCACTGCCAATATGAGCATGGATACTGATATCTCAAAGAGTTTACTCTCAGAAATAAAAGATGACAAAATATCATTTGACAGAACGGCTAGTATTCCTTGAAATAATTAGCACTTTCTCAAATTAAATTCATGTCACACCCATTAAACTAAAAATATAAAATAGGAGCATGATTAGGAGTATGGCCAGTATAAAGGAGGGTAAGGCCATGTTCACACAGTTAGCTAACAGTGCCCATCAGTGTTGCAGGGTACTAGATGTGGCTGCTCCATTAAGGGCAGAAGCAGCCTAACCAAAGAGCTCTGCAGGCTAGGCAGAGCTCCAGAGCTGCAGGTGCTGGCTTATGAGGTAATTAGGGGCTGGAGAGCCTGGCACCAGAGGGGTACAGAGACACAGAGGCTGGAGAGCACAGTGCCGGAGGGGCACAGAAACACAGGGGCCTGGCACTAGAGGGGTGCAGAGACTCAAGGGCCGGAGAGCCCAGCACCAGAGAGGCACAGCAGAGACCTAGTACCTCAAAGCCGGGTCAAACACAGTAGGCCTAGGCTAGAAGGTCTAGCCACATTAAAGGGCCCATGACCACATAGGCTAAGGCCCCAGTAGAAGTGAAAACAGTCATATAACACCTGCGAGGCATGAGATGTGGTGTAGGGAAGGTTTGGAGCCATGCAATTATCCCTTAAGCCTTAAGGTGTTCCATGAGGCACTGACTTGGCCAGGACCCAGCAAGGGGCCCAAGGACCCATTGGGTCAACAGGACCGTGGCCACATAAACTCATGGGCAGCCTCCCTACTTATTATTTTTCCAACAAGATGTGGCAGGTGAGACTAGAAGGTGCCCTCAGGGAAGAGCTGGCATGCTCACAAAGCCCTAGGAACATCACAGCCATCCCTGGGTCCCCCTGCTGTGACAATCAGTAGTGTCCTCAGGCACACTGTCCTGCTACTTGGAAGCAGTGTAGCCCTGGTGATTGAGGCAGTCTGATTAGCACTGCTGAGGGACTGTGCCAATACACATACCTATCTTACATAGTCCACCTACAGTCACCACATGAATGGAGCCACAATTTAGAAGTCAGTCCACAAGGAGCAACATAATAGGTCTGAGTCACCAGTGCTAGGTGCAGGAAACCCATAAGGTGAATATGAAGTAATTGTACTACAATGACATCTGGGCATAAAAAAACCCCACTGCAACAGAAAAGGAACTGGGTACGTCTAAACTTGCACATGGGTCTATGAAGAATTTGGGCCACGATTTCACTTTTGACAGACAATGGGAAGAGGGGGCAGTAAGAAGTGTACAGAAACAAATTGACAATTGGTAGTAGATTATAGGGACATCACTGATGGCCAAGTTCTAGCTAAAAGTGTCAGTGATTGACAGGAATGAGTAAATGGAACAAGACAGAACAATCACACCTGTCCATTAACTATTTGATAAAAATGGTTCCCCATAGCCCAGCCTAATAATTGGAGCCTCAGAGATCTGGTTTTTTTAGGAGAAAATGACTGTGTGAGTCAGGTATTTCTCTGGCACAATTCCTGTACAGGTAAATAATGTATCCAAAGTCCTGTTTCCCTGAAGACAGGAAATGAAAACAACAGCAGAAAGTTTCTTTGCCCACACTGCCCAAGCATGCCAGGATTCTGGGCCAACACCAGTGCCGTCCAAAGAATTGATTGGTTTTGGTAAACTGAACCTTTTTTTTTTACGTGTTCACCTAAAAGAAAAAAAATCATCTTCTGGCCAAACCAGCCTCCCTCTCATCCTCCCCACAAAATTTCATTTGAAATACAACATTGTTTCATACAGGCTTTAAAATAATTAAATTTAGCTAATTTAATCCTGAAACACTTTGTCCCTACTCTTCCAAAATGTTTCCTTTTCTTTCAGCCAAAACTATTTGTTGAACTTAGTTCACATTGGCGAATGGCTTTGGTTACTCTAAACATCATTCTTTGGAAAATAAGATACATATTTCACCTAGTTCTACTATTTGTCTAGCTTTCTGCTGTTTTCTCTTGCCATTCTGTTCACTTTTTGACCTCATTCTGCTTCTGACACAAACATACACACACTGAATTGAAAACAACTAATGCTACAATCTTTGAATTTGGAGTTGCACGATTCATCTTCTGTTCAGGTTTTGCTATGCTGACCAGTACCTTGGTAGATGGTGCCTATAGGCTCAATTATCACCGTACAAAAGTGCATTTAATTGCTTCTTCATTTAACCTGAATAACAAGTGGCTTAGACACCCACTGTTTAACATCCTCCATCATTCCAGTGTAGCAACAGGAAAACAGTATTTATGGAGTGTTTACATACGGAGTGTTACACAAGCTAGAGATTAGATATTATAACCTCCTTCTTATTTACTCTTTATGGAGAAATTCAAAAGAAACAGAAAGAAATAGAGAAAATACCAGTCCTACTATACCCTGGCTCAGAAAATGGAAGAGTTGAGGCTGAATACTGACTAGTGTGACTTTCATGCCCTCATCAGATAATAGCTAACAAAGAGGAAAAAAATCCCTTGATCTTTTTCTATAGAAAATGTTAGTTTGCAGTGATGAGGAATCAAACTAGTAGGGTAACTCTCAAAAGCTTACTACAGAGGAGCCCCAACAATAAAACTACATTTGTGATTCCTGTGGATTTATTATTTGAACACATCTTTTGATCTGAAAAATGTTTCACCAGGTCCTCTTGATTTTACAATGCAGTGTGAGTAATCGGTTTTTTCAATCTTCCTGGTTTTCTCTGATGACCTATTGATTTACTCAAGTGACTTCTTGAAACATCTGGGGCACACAGATATGGAACTGAGCCATCTGAGGGAGATAGGATTAAAGCTGAAAGTTTAAAAGTGACATCTCATTCAGGAAGATCTAAAAATATTGGGTACTTCCCCTTTGACAAAAGTATCAGTGCAGCCCAGCAAAAGGAGTTGTGATGATGAATCTCAACAGGATTTGGAAGTCCTTCACTTGATTTTACCATTTATTGTATGTGCTGAATTAAAGCATTTTTTACAAAGGCATGGCTTCTGCATGATTTTGAAAACTGTTGTGCCAAAGAATCAAAGGAGAAGGTAGGTGGTAAAAAGTTTGAGAGCTTTATGCTGAGAGACTATGGAACTAATCTGTAGAGTAAAAATCCAAATTCACCAATGTAAATGAGGAAGATAATGGAGATTATGGGCATTCTTTCAGTAAGAGACACTCATCCAGAAGGAGCAGCTACTGTGCCTGAGACTGTCTACTTCACCTGAAGCAATGAGATGGATCACATGCATTAAAAAGTGTTTCCTGGAATCGAATGGGACCAGCTGGAACTATACAATGTGCTGAATGTTTAACACAAGCCTATACACAAAAAGTATGTCAGATGCCAGTAGAAAGCAATGAATCCTGGAGAAGGGGCCCCAGTAATGTGCAAGACATTATCCTTAAAGTTCAGTCATATTAAATAGGAAAATGTAAACCAAGGCTTCAAGAACTGATGTTGGGAAGAATAAGCAACATAAATTAAATGTAAATTAAACATAAATGTAATAGAAGGAACACATTCCCTTTCTAATAGATCAGAAAATACAGTCTTAGTATTTACTCTTAATTTTATGCCAGGCAGTTGGAATCTGAAACAGAGGGTACTTCTTCACTTATTTGAAATCTTTTAAAATGCCCACTTGAATCCCAGAAATCAAACATAGTGTGGCTAGTACAAGTTCTTTGGACATAAGCAATGTAAATTTTCCTTTGAATAGTGTAAATTTAGTGGAAGTCCATGAATAACTGATTTTTCAGTTTGGTGGCTAAACTGGAAAACAACAGGGGAAATGAAATTACTCTGGGTCAACCCAAAATGAGAATGATTAAAAAATCTGAATAACATTTTAATGCCAAATTCAACAAAGTGTTTCATGCTTTTTTATTTACTTTTTATTTTCTTAAATTCTGATAAACTTGATCTCCAACATCATTTCAGAAAGAACAATCAAACCTTTTTGTCTAAACTTTTCTGGCTTTCCCCATTTATGAGGGACATATTTATTCCCTGAATTCAAAGCCATTTGCTGAATATAATCTGAATTTGTTAATAGTTCCAATCTCCCCCTACTTCTGACACTACATTCCTTGGCAATAAAAATTTCTCACATCTCTATATGTAGTCATAAGTTTGAGTCCAACAGAGATTCAGGTTCTTATGTCCTATGCCGAGTTAATTAAAGTATGATTTTTTCCATTCATTTCCTGTGGGCATAGAGGCTAGGAACAGACATTCAAAAAGCCTGAGCCTGAATTGATTTAGTCTTTCCAAGTTAGTCTAATCTGGCTAGGCTAAATCAGTTTTGTAACCATACAGACATCCCAGAAATGCAGGCACATGCCTGCAGTGGCTCAGGCTAGAAGCTGGAGGGTGCTAGAGCAGCCCTCCCTTCCCCTCCAGTGCTGAGCTGAGGAGGGTGTGGCCAGGCCCTGGCAGGATGCTGCTATTAGGGAGCATCCCACCCCTGCTGAACAGCCCAGCAGGGGATGTTTATCACCCTTAACTCAGTGCTTATCACCGCATTACTAAAACAGAGGGGCATTACCAGCTATCTGTTGATTCTGCCTTCAGCCTCTGCTCCACAGCTGGAAGGTAGCCAGCATGTGGTCTGCTAGGTAATGCTGAGAGGTGTCTGTGAGGGGCAGGGCAATGCCTGCTTAGCAGAGAGTATCATGGGGAGCAGAAGCCAGGCAGATCCCTGTAGAGATTGCCAAAGCTGCAGCCAGGAAGCAGAGGGGAGGGGCCAGCCCTGCTGTGGAGCAGAGAGCCCATCCCAGCCAGAGAGCATGCTGGGATGCTGAGGGAGTCTGATTTAATTTAAACAAGCAAGGGGTCTGGGACAGACATTGCATAAACTGGTTTGAGCCAAATCAGTTCAGTCCGATACTACATTCAGCCAGGTTTATCTCAAACCAGTTTCAGCAATTCTCAAACTGGGTTATGTTCTGTTACAGGTTTAAACCAGTTTCTGATCACTTAAACAGGTTTATGTGTAATGTCTGTCCCTAGCCAAGGCGAGTTATCACGGTGGACCTGAAAGTGAAAGTGAATGTGCTTCAGAGAGGATTTGTGTGTTGGGGTGATGGAGCACTAGCAAGCTATTATGTAAAGCACAACACACTGTATAGTGGTGTGTGGTCTTACCCCATGACTTTTAGCTTATACCCTGAGGAAGAAGGAGAGATCCCCAGGTGTTCCAGGGGAGACAAGAAGACTAGGGGTGTAGGAGATAAAGAAGGAAACCTGGAGAAAGGGAAAATTCTAGGGGAATTTCAATTCTAGGGGAAACTCAAGGTGAAAGGAGGGGAAAAGATTCAGGGAATAAGGGGTGTACAGAATGGTGAAGAATACATGGAACTGATATGGGCACATATCCAAATGAGACCATGAAGATCTAGTAATATTCATAATGGTGAATATCACATTTCTGTAAAACCTCCAGCTGTATTGCTTGTCCAAGAATGAAGTTTTCCCTTAGCTCAAGTAGCAAAACCTTTACTGCTTGATACTGGAGACACCAAATTCAGAACCAATTGATTACTATAGGTTTGATATGTTCTGATGGAAGATTTTTTTCCTTCAGAAATGCTAGTTCACTGAAAGCATAACACGTTACAGAAATGTGCTGATTCTGACAAGCTTTTCATTGGAACTCAGATGCAGAGTCCTGATAGGAGACTGCTTGCCAGGTGGGTTTCCATTACAAAAGGCCCTAGTTTTTATTGCCAGTTTGCCCACCTGGCTCATAAACAGCCTTGAGCATCAGTAGCTCTAAGGCATTATCCTCTGTATGAGCTGCCTCTGAGCTAGAGATATGTCTGCTTTCAGAGTCCTGCGCCAGCTCGCTGTCTGCACTGCCTGATTCTCACAGCCTGTAGCCAGCTGGCCATGGAGTCTGGCGGCCTTGCTGCCTCACACCATCTAAGATGCCGGCTCTGTGACAGGGAGCTTGGAAACACTGGGGGCTCTCAAGACAGCTACACAACAGCGACACTGCTAAGTCACTCATGCATACATGATTTGAGGACTGGGTCCCAAGAGCTGAAAGATGTTTCTTGCTTTTGTCATGAGGCTGCATCCAATAGCATTTGAGTGTTCAAAATTCTGTAGCTGATCCTATGTCACTTTGAAATTCACAAGTTTGCAGTGATACAAATTCGTCACGTTAAGATGAATTAAATAGAGCTGAGCCGAAAAAGGCTATTCAGGTAGCGGTTTAAATACTAAAAAATAGCATCAATCAATTCACAGCAATCACTGCCTTGTCAAAATTTCTTTACTGGAACATAAGAAAGAACAAACAAAAGAGAATGTGAAGGACTCTGCATCAGAACTTGCACTTTGGCTTGTTGAGATTTACTAATTGGATTTTTGTCCTTTGATCCCTTTCTGCATCTTCCAAACAAAACTTGATCCTTTTATCAATTAATCCCCCATACTTTTCTTCCGGCTCCCCACATTCTTCTGCTTTCATCTTTCTAAAGTTTTGACCTCTTTTTCTTCTCTCTTGCCAACTTGGTTCTATTTTATCTTTCTTCCACAAAAGATCTTATAGTTGTTAACTTCATGTCACTCTTTTATAATTGCATTAGAACTTTTGGGGGCTCCTTAGATTTTCTTTTTTCCGTTTCTTTAGGTTGATCCATCTCTGATGAGGCCTTACAGGAACAACATTCTTTTATGAATATCATTCCATCTGAATCCCCAAATCCAAATTAAACAGAATAATAGCAAGTACATTGTATGTTGGGACTTTCATGTCAAATCATGCTCTTAATTCTCTCTCTTGTTGCTGGGTAGCATAGGTTCCAACTCCAGAATGCTAACAATTAACAGTTAAGAAAATACATTATTGAAAATATATTATTTATTGCACTTGAATCTCTCTGCTCATTTTTTACTTCTATCATATGTATGGGGTTTTTTTTATTATTATTATTATTATTATTAGCAATAAAGCCCTGCTTCAACAAGTTGAGTTCAAGAAGTCAATTAATACAAGGGAAAACCCTATTCATTTTCAGAGGTGCTGAAAATGAACTGGACCTGATTGTAAGGCAGCGCTAGACCTGTGGTGGAACCAGAATTTTCTTTCTGTGAGAAATTATTTGATTTCAAAATGTTTTTGGTTTGAATGGAAATAAAAGCAAAGCATTTCAAAATTTGCTATGAAAAGAGGTTTGTGGGGGAGAAAAATCTTTAGGGTTTTCAAAAATGTTTGAGTTTGATTTTACCCTTTAAAATTTTTTCAGTTTCATATAGTACATATTTTTAAGGATCTTAAAATAAAAAGTAATTTTGATGCAATGTCAAAAATGAACCTTTCAACATAACTGAAGCTCTTTCCCCATCCAAATTTTACAGCTAAAATTCCATTATAATTGACACATTCTTATGTGTTGTTTATTAATTAAATGGCATTTTTCAGGGGAAATATGCTCTGCTGGAATATTTTTTTTTCTATCTCTAATAAGAGATAGACAGCAGAAGAATTGATTTGCCATGCACTGTTGTTAGAAAACAGTATACAAAAAAATCTCAGCAACCCCAAGCCACAACTTAAAGTGCATTCTTTTCTTAGCTATACTGTATTCTTGTAGTTCCAGATTATAAATTAAGGAAACAAGAAATGATCCTTTGCCCTTAAGTATCCTTTCACAGCCAGACATGACTGCAAGGAAGAAGTGTTCTGGCTACATCCATACACTCAACCCTGTCCTGACACCAGTGTAAGAGCACACGGATAAAGCTGTGGTTACACTGATCTTCCACCACCTGGAAACTTCCCATCAAATATATTTATAAGCCACAGTATCGCAATTTATGCCATTTTTAAGGAACTAGTAATTTTGATTAAGGTTTGCAATGTTGAAAACAGTTATTTCATGCAGAATGTTCATATACTACTCTCATGTAAGAAGAAAAACACAAAAGGTGGTTTAGCAGATGTTGTTAATTGTGCATTAAAATAGCTTACCATTCAGTGGAAATGTAACATGGTAATTTGAGATAAACACAAACAAGACACAATACAATATGAAAGCCTGAATGCCTAGGAGTCTAGAAAGAAATTAGCCACATTTTGACAGGCTTTTACAAAGTATTTATTTCCCTTTATTTGTTTATGGCTATGAAATAAATACTTCAACAGCACTGTCTATTTCACAAACATGGCATATTTATAAAACCCAGAAGTCAAGGCTATTTATCGTAAGTGGAAATTAGTTTAGTTAAGAGTTCATATAAAAGACTTCTAATATGAACAATATCAGAATTCAAAATATCATAAGATCAATTTAACATTAAGGGATAGCAGATCATGACAATTCTTTAGAGATGAATTAGATTTGGAATGAACCTCTATATCCTTGAAGAGATGGTTCCTCATAGACTTTAATGTTAAAACTTTATGATGAAGTCTAGCTGTCAGGTGTGTCAAAGAAGCAGTGTTCCACATCTTTTGAAGCCAGTGATACATATTTGGTAGTCTACCCATCAGATTTTAGTTGAATTAATAATCAAATAGTTTCTGCTGTGCAAGCGACACCGGCCACAAGCCAGAGTACTGAATCCAAAAAGCTGGGAGAGTTAACCTATCCTATACCATGTGCCATTCAGCTTAACCATAGAGGTACATAATGTTGTTTTCAGAACTGTGTGCGTGTTATGTGACAGCATTCTCCTAAGCATCCCTGCAGGGCAGCAGAGGTTACCACAGTGTTCCCTTGAGGTCACAATGGGCAGTGGTGTCCCACTAGGGTAAGGGTACCAAATGTAACCCATGCCCGGGGCTAGATCCAGGCCCCATGGCAGCAGGGCTGGTGGTGGATGTGGTAGGTACATGACCTCAGGCCAAGAGACCACAGGCGAGTAAGGCTGTATTGGCAAAGCCCATGCTCACCCATGCTACCAATGGTCATATCCAATGAGTCCCTGGTTTCTGTAGCAGACCCTGCCCACTACTCATTCCCAAATTCCCTGACCTGCTAGAAGACATGTGAGCAGAAAGAAATGAATATGTGGGCCAAATCCAGCCTGTTGACTGTTTAATACAACAGCAACAGGAAAAGAGATATTTATGGAGACCTCCCTCCTTCTCCTGTTTCCCCAGTCCCTCCTCCCCCCACTGCTGGCTGGCCCTGCCAACTTTCCTGTTAAGAGGATCCAGTTTATAGTTTCAGTGGAACAACTGTGTATTCCCAATGATCTGTGGGAGACCAAGCCCATCTACTCTGAAGCAGTATATCCATCATTCCCTCCACCAAAAGACCCTCAGAACTTGGCCAGTACAGGTCCATTGGAATAGCACACTCAGGGACTCAACTTTGTTCTGAAGATTTGCTTATGCCACTTCTGCATTTAACCCCTAATTGTTGCACAGACTCTCCTTAGAGAGTCCAGACAACAGGTAAAGTAGGATTCATTCTTTAACCATATCTATCTGACAATATATGTGAAATTCACTCTCTTGTGCTGTATTCTGAGGCATTTAAATGCTGCAGACTGCAGAGGCCACTTAGTGTACTCTGCACAGGGATCAATTTCAGTCATAATCCTATTTCATGGTCCTTTATATATCCTGCAAAAGAGTGCAAATTCAAGCGGAAGAATCATCTTGTTACAGCTCTGGGGCTACAGCTTGGGACACATGGCTGTCATACACCTTCTACATAAATTTTGACAAGTCACTTACTGTCTCAGATCCTCTTCTGTAAAATAGAGGATAGTTTTCCCTTTTCCGATTGTCTTGTCTACCTAAATTGAAACCACCTCAGGTGAGGGACCTCTAGGTGCCACTGAAATGCTAACAACATGAATTGGTCAAAAATGTTGAGACAAATCTCCCTTTGAGGAAAAATGCAGGTACCATGAAATCAACATTTTTTTCCTGGAAAAAATAATACCAACCTAGTACCACAAATATCACAACTAATTTGTTGTTTTTTTCTTTCCCCCAAAGTTAAACATTCCCCCAAAGTAATACATTACCCTCAAGTACTAACTCATGGGTTTTAAACCTTTTTTAAGGGGTGTACCTCTTCTGGGTACACTTCTGGTGGAGCAGGAGAGGGAGGTGAGGGTGGCAGCAGCTGGATACAGAGCAGGTGGGGAGTTGCCAGCAGCCAGATATGGAGTGGGGGATGGGGGGAAGAGGCTTGGATGCAGCAGTGATGGATGGTGGTGGCAGTTCAGGGTGGTGGATGGTGGCAGCGGCCACTGCCCTCGCCACCCGTGCTCCTGGGAGGCAGTGGTGCAGAGTGGTGGGTGCCATCCACACCCACCCACGTGTACCCTCTTTCTCCTTTCTAAGTACCCCCAGGGGTACATGTACCCCTGGTTGACAACCCCTGCACTAACTCATTGCACTGTGTTTTCTTTCCTTCTTCTTTCTTTTTGGGCCCTCTCAGGGGACATGGAATTTAAATATTTTTTGCCTCCTGTTGCATTGGCCCATATTAAAACATTTTGGAATGTCCAATCCAATCAAGCAATTTCATTTGGGTCTATATGATATTAATCCTGTTTGGTTTTGTTTCAAAATGGAGTAAGAAGTTGAAATGTTGATTCCCTTCCTCCCCTCCCCCCACCCCAGCTCCAAAATAATTTCAGTTAAGCCATGTTAAAACAGTTCAGTGTTATATCGTGTCTGACTGAACTACAACAGTACATCATGGGAGCTGGAATTCAGGTACATCAGGCTCTCATTGTCCTCTCTGAACTGTACCTCTCATGCACTTGGGCACTGCAGTCTTCTCTCCGACTGACCAGCACAGAGCATCAGGAGCATTCCACGAGTCTGATCATCATGGGAGATGTAGTTCAGCTGAGGATCCCAACTTGTAGTGAGAAACCCAAGTCTTCTAAACTACCTTTCTCAGGATAGCTAAGGAAGTGTGAGCTAGGTGAGTGGACTGTAAGTTGGATAGCAAGCTGGCTGGAGCATCTGACTCAGAGTAGTAATCAATGGTTTGATGTCTAGTTGGCAGCCAGCATCAAGTGGACTGCCTCTGGGGCTGGCCCTGGGGCTGGTTTTGTTCACTGTCTCCATCAATGACCTGGAAGATGGCATAGAGTGCACCCTCAGTAAGTTTACAGATAACACCAAGCTCAAGGGAATAGTAACTCTGCTGGAGGGTAGGGCTAGGATTCAGAGGGACCTAGACAAATTGGAGGATTTGGACAAAAGGAATCTTATGAGGTTGAACAAGGACAAGTGCAAAATCCTGCATTTAGGATGGAACAATCCCATGCACCAGTACAGGCTGGGGGCTGACTAACTGGGCAGCAGCTCTGCAGAAAAGGACCTGGGGGTTACAGTGGAAAATAAGCTGAGTATGAGCCGGCAGTGTGCCCTTGTTGCCAAGGAGGCTAATGGCAGACTAGGCTGCATCGGTACGTGTGTTTCTAGTAGGTCAAGGGAAGTGATGATTCCCCTCTTCAGCACTGGTAAGGCCACATCTGGAGTCCTGTGTTAAGTTTTGGGCCCCCCACTACAGAAAGGGTGTGGACAAATTGGGGCAAATAAAATGAGGGGCAAATAAAATGGCAAATAAAATGGTGAGGGGGCTGGGGAACATGACTTTATGAGGAAAGACTTAGGGAACTGGGCTTATTTAGGCTAGAGAAGAGAAGACTGAGAGGGAATTTAATAGCAGCTTTCAGCTACCTGAATGGGGGTTTGAAAGAAGATGGAGCTAGACGGTTCCCAGTGGTGGCAGATGACAGAAGGAGAAGCAGTGGTCTCAAGTTGCAGTAAAGGAAGTTTAGGTTAGATATTCGGAAGAATTTGCTCACTAGTGTCAAAGATCAAAGTCTTTGATTTCAGATGCCGATGGCAAAAGGTCAGATGGCAAAAGGTCAGAAGCTAACACAACAAACTCTGTAATTGTAGTTTATCCCTCTGTATTAACAGTGTTGCATATACACACCCCTATCTGTGCCTCATTTCAAATCGCTTGAGCTTCTCATACGAGAGAGAGAAACTGACCTTGACAGCCCAGCATGAAAGATAAAGTACCTATTGTAATGAGATTAGCTGACTTTAGTAAAGTTGTAAAATTAAATAATATACTATGCGTGCCATCCTGTGACCAAACAGAACCAGTACCACCCAAGTAAAAATAACCCCCCTTTTTTCTGAAACCTGAGCAAGCAAAGAGAGCACAAGTGCCAACTCATTAATTATTAATGCCTAGTGTATAGTAATTGGTCACCTGTGAAAAGTATAACTTTGAAAGAACTTCCACCCAAAGCAGAGAACTGCGTATACACTCAAGAAAAACAGATCGTGCACGAATATTTCTCTCCGCCTATGTTATCTTTCTGGCGTATCCCCGGTTATCTCTCTATCTCTGTTGTAATCTTTCTTATCAAGAGCTCTCAGTAATCTGCAGACTGCAACGGCTTACGTGAATCACTTGGAATCTGTAACAAGCAACTCTCTTACCCACCCTGTAAATGCTGGGTAACTTATGTGCATGCTGTAACTGAATAAATCAACTTCTCTGCCTACGTTGCAGCACATCAGTAGCGTAAGTAAAATAAACTTTCTGTATAACCAATACACTGTGTTTAAATCCTCCTGACTCCTGCTCACCATTATCACCCACCTGTCTGGTTATAAATCCCCCTCCTCGCGTCAAGCCGGTCCTGCCGACCCAGGCTTGCAGGTCAAGGGTGCACTGGCATTAGGGGCGCAACAACTAGGAGGGTAATGAATCACTGGAACAAGTTACCTAGAGAGGTGGTGGAAGCTCCATCCTTGGAGGCATAGGTGACTGGTAAGGAGGCATGGCGGGGGGCACATGCCTCTCCTGAGATTGGCCACTGCCACCAGCTTCTGTGGGCAGTCACCCCTTGCCACGCCGCCACCACTACCAGCTTCTGTGGGCAGTTGCCACTCGCCACCCCAACTCTCCCCACTGCCAGCTTCTGAGGACAGTCACCGCTCGCCACCTGCCGCTGATGCTGCCACCCACAAACTGTGCCCCACTCCCCAGTCTCAGAAGGCACCAGTCACCCATGCTTGGAGGTTTTCAAAACCCAGCTAGACTAAGTCTTCGCTGGGATGATCTAGTTCAGGATGGTCCTGCTTTGAGCAGAGGGTTGGACTAGACAGCCTCCTGAGGTCCCTTCCAACCCTAACTTTCTATTATTCTATGATTTTTTTTTTTGCAGCACCTGAACCAGGCATAATACAATATTGAGCTAAATTGAAATGAAATGCTTTGACATATAAATTGAAAAATTCTGGAGATTTCTATGAAAAAATTCAGTATTTCAACTTTTCATCCCAGTTTAGGCCAAAAATAAATGTTGAAATAACGGCGTTTCCCATACAACAGACATTTTACATCTTTTAAATAAAGTTATGTTGTTATCTGGACATAAATATTAAAGGGTAAGCAGACACAGGCCAATGTATTAATACTGAAGACAGTTTTGCTATACTTGTTTATAAGCTTTTAGTAAGTAGAACCTCCAGCACTTTAAATCAGCATGTCAGAGAGTCATTCCTGAAGATTACACTTGTAATCAATTGTGATTGCTAGTCTTCCTGCTGAACACCCTTTTGCATTTAGCCTTTGAAGTGGTACATTTGCTTAAGGCAAAACAGAATATAAACTGCAAAAGAGATATATTATCCATACTCATTGACCATTTTGTGTCACACATCTAATAGAGATGGATGCATGGAATATTTGGGGGCAATTGTTTTCAGTTTCCATTCTGACCTTCCCTGCAGTCATTCGCATAGTTAGGCACATTAAAGCATCTTGTAGGAAAAACAAATGGTAGCGCTGTTGGTTTAAAAGTTTTAAGAAAGTAATTGAAGACAAGAACTTCAAACAGTTGAATGGAAGTGTCATTAAAAGAGGCAAAAATGTCATAGCATCAGAAGTGTTACCAGGGTCAGCAAGTACAAAGAGAAGTTATTGAAGGGATTTGCATACAGCACCACTGTTACAAGTCTATCTCCTGTCAAAAGTTTAATCAGCGTTTTGAAAGCTGCCTGACCCTGGGGCTTAGGACATCATACTTTTTTTATCTTTAGCTTTTGCCTTCACACTTGTGGCACTCATTTCTTGCGCTTACAAAAGGCTGAGTACAGTGATGAAGTAGTAATAAAACACTTGCTAATCTCTTCAGGCCCCGGCTGTCAGTGGCCTGAAGTATATACCTACTGATCAGGGACAAACACACCAGAAGGATCATTTTCCTGCTTAAAAGCTTTGTCTCATCTTGAACAGGGTAATGCAACATTTATTCAACAGGCCACTATAGGGGCTCCCACTGGGTTGCAAAATTAGAATCTAAAATTGGAGGCCTGGTCATTAAAGTACTAGAAATTTGGGTCTGCAAGAACCCAAAATAGAATACCCCAAAAGTACGGTGTACATAGTGTATGCACTAACTACACTCAGTGTCTTCTCCATGACACAAAAAGGAATTCAATAATATTTCAACCTCAATTATTTTCCTTTGCCCCTGCTATTCATGTGAAAACATTTGTAATGGGGTAAGGTTATGGAACTCACAAGATCTCACTTTGAGATTTAACAAATCGGCACGTTCTGTTTATATAAATTTTCTAACCTTGGCTCTAGCCTCAGGGGATGCACAGACATGAGAGAGGAATCAGCACACAAGGTTGCATATTTCCTACCATTAAGAAAGCACATTTAACAAATAGAAAACAGACATATTTAGAAAAGGAAGGAGAAAGGAAAGGAGGGTTTGCTTGTTTTGTAAAGCTTCTTTTCTGTCCCATCAATACAGTCAGTCCAGTATACTCTAAAAAATGCTGCACTGATCATTGAATAGAGGGTAGCCTGTTGTTTGTTATTAAGCCCATGCTTGCTTTAAAGAAATGTTGTGCTTACAGAGGAGTTATCACCTGAACACCAAAAATTAAAAAGGAGAAATTTCATTTTTGAAGTCTGACAGTCTTAGAAAAAAGGATCCATTTCTAAAGTCTCAGTCTCTTCACCTTAGCCTCACTCCACACCTGCCCCTCAAATCTTTCTTCCCTCCTTCTTCTTACCTGACCCATCCCCCCTAATCCCTCTGCCTTCCCTTGGCTTTGTGCTCAGCTATTTCCTCCTAACCAACCCCATTGCCCTACCACAATTACTGGATGAGTTATGTGCAGCCATCACATGGATCCTTCTGGTTTTATTATATCCCT
This sequence comes from Crocodylus siamensis, assembly GCF_052110815.1. Taxonomy (NCBI): domain Eukaryota; kingdom Metazoa; phylum Chordata; order Crocodylia; family Crocodylidae; genus Crocodylus; species Crocodylus siamensis. The sequence continues at coordinate 21,438,151 of NC_143403.1, forward strand.
TTTCATATGATTCATAGGATTAGTTATTATTCTTAATGCAGAAGTGTGGATAAGTTCCAGTCAAAAGCACTGTTTTAGGGGCAGAATAGTCAGAAAAGACACAAGAGCAGTGAAGGAAAGATTATAGATGTATCAGTAGGAAAGTCCTGTGAACAGTTAAATATAGGAATGCAGTTTTGGAGGCCAGTCCTGGCTGGCTGGTGAAAATTAAAATGAGAATCCCAGGCATGGGGCAGGAAGGCAGAGCAGTACAACCTGTGAAACAGGAATTCTCAGCAGATTAGTAGAATGACCATTAAAAGGGGGAGATGATTGTTAACATCTGTGATGTAAATAACAATGGATAATTAATGGGACACTGACTCCTTTAGCTGCCTAAATAGTAATACTAGAGCTGTGCCATGCTTACTCACCCACACCTCTGCCTGCAGCAATGTCACTGACTTGTGAGCAGGCCAAGTGGGGAGGCAATGTCCCCGATTTCACATTGTCCTATATAGTCACCCTGTGCTTAGCCCAAAGGCTTCCTCATCCAAGTAAGGGCCTCTTTATGATATTCAAAGATAAGAATTAACAGCAACAATATGCACACAGGATATATTTTGTTGCGAAGACATTATGGTTAGGGACATAAATTATACATAAACCAGTATAAGTGATTGGGAACCAGTTCAAATTTGTAACACAATAGAAGTTTAGTGCATATAAACTGCTTTCAAAATGGTCAACATGGTTTAAGATAAACCTGAATGGATATAGTATCAGACTTAACTGATTTAGATTAAATTGATTTATTGAACTTCTGTCCCAGATCTCCTCCAGATTCAAGTTAACTCACAGTTCCCAGCATCCCAGGATGCTTTGCACCTCCCTGCAAACCCAACTTGCAGGGTGGGTGGGCTAGCCTTGGCACAAACAGTCTGCTCCACTTGAGCAGGGAGACATGTTCTAGTCTCCCCCTGCTCCTCGCCTGAGCCACTGCAGGGATGTCGCTGCATTTCTGGAATCAAAGGTGAATTTCTGTTTGCTTGCTTATAGATTCAACCTATGCAATTTAGAGTAACCTGTGAAGAGTGAATCAATTCAGCCTTGATCTTTTTGACTGTCTGTACTTAGCACATGAAACATATAAAAATCAGAAAGCCTTTGTGACCAATAGTTTTATCTGCTGTCAGCTGGCAATTTACAGGCGATATCTTAGCCAAAGTTGCTCTTGAACAGACAGCTAGAGTACAGGGTAATGGTTTTACAGATTTGTTCAAAGGAGGTCCTGTATGAGAGAGAGAAAGGATGGAAGAAAGAATTGTTGTTCTAAGTCCTGTCCAGTTATTGCTCTTTGGTCAAGTGCCACACACATGCAGAAGTTATGCAAATTAACTGCAACAGCTTTTTCTCTCCAGTACTCTGACTTGCCCAGAGTATATTTACACAAGTTTAAAAACTGACTGATAAATAATCAAAAACATGTAACTCTGGAATCCATTAGTTTGATTTTTTAATTTCTGGATCAGCCATATCATGCTTTCCATTTCCAGTTAACAATAAGAAGTATATTTTCAGCTCCCAGTAATTAATACCGGCCTTTAACTGAGCACTCATAGACCAGACCATGTTATATAAATACTCAGACAGACAGATACTTTATATTGGGCACATATGCCTGTGCAAATGCCGTGGGGTGGGTTTACTCTAGAGTACATTACTCTAAAGTAAACCCATGCTGGTCAGGTGTCTGCATGTGTGGGGATTTGGGAGCAGATTTGCTTCTTCTGGCAGCAGTCTGCTCCTGCCCCCTCTGGCTCTGCACCAACCCCCTGCAGCAGCCAGGGGGAGCTCTAGGCTTCCCCTGGGGGCTATCCCAGGGGCTGGCAAGGAGCATAGGGCCAGGAGACAGGTGTCTCCTGGCAGGAGCTAAAAGATTGCTCCCTGCTCCTGGGAGCTGGCTGCTGTTGGGGTGGGCTCTGCCATGGGAGCCCAGGCAGGGAAAATGTCCCCCTGCTCTGGGAGAAGGGAGTTCACAGACTCAGCTCCCTGATCAGGGACAGGGGGCTTTGAAAGAGCTGCAAGGGAGGGGCAAGTTCCATCCCCCTGCCCCAATCTGCCAATAGGGCAGCTAGCAGTGAGCCCCTGGCTGGACAGGCCATGAGGCTGGGACCTGCCCCTTCCCTGCAGCTCTTTCAAAGCCTCATGCTTCAGTAGCCTGATCAGGGCATGCAACTGGGAAAAATCTGTGGGACTGTAGTAGTTCCTGGCCAGCCCCAGGATGTGCAGGGAAGTCTGTGCATGCAGCCAGAGCTCGCCAGGAACTGTCCCAGTCAGGGGCAGGTCCCACCCAGGTCCAGGCTGGGTGGGGAGCTCTTCCCATGCAGGGAACTCCCAGCCAGAGCTCCATGATTGTGGAGCACGGGCTGGGATCTCCCTGCTGCCTGGTCAGGGGGACTTTGTTCCTGCCCAGGCTGTGGTGGTGGAGCCCACCCTGGGAGCAGGCAGCTTCTCAGGGCAGGGAGCTATCTCCCACCCCTGCTGCCCAGCTGACTGAGAACAATTTGATTACCCCTAATTTGGAAAAGAATTACCATCATGTACAATGTAGTGTGATTTGTAAGTATGCTTTGAGTAACATTCAGTGATATGAGGCAGAATGGCTGCAGCTTAGAAACATTCAAAAGAAGAGGAGCTGAGCTGAGTAATGAAAAAAGTAAAATAGATACAGTTCAGAACATGACTCCACATGGATTTCCCTGCAATTGTTTTCATACTATAATGCTTTAGCATTTTATTTGTACTTCTTTGATCCTTCTTATATACAAATAATGTTTGTTTTCCATACAAGGAAAAGAAGGACAGAGACAGTCCTAGGGAAAAAAGAGGTAAAAAAACCCCTCAAAAGGCAGAAGTTAATTAGCTGTAGCTGTAATTGACATACTGGGACTGGAGCTTAGAAATGTATCCACTAATATGAGTCATGGAAAATGAAAGTTAAAGCAGGGTGATACTAAATAATGGATTATTCAGAGATACCTATTCTAATTGTTGTTGTTGCTGAACAGAGATGCAGGGAGACGCCCCGAGCCAGGGAGAGATGCCTGCAAAAGCCCCACAGGGAATGCCCAGGGGGCAGGACAAGAGGGGTGGTGGGAAAACCACACCAGAGCCAGGCGGAGGGAGGAAGGAGGCGGCATGCACCGAGAGGGAAAAAAGCAGCATGGAAGAAAATTTCATAGATTTCATAGACATTTGGATTGGAAGGGACCCCAGAGGATCATCAAGTCCAGCCCCCTGCCCCAGGGGCAGGAAGTCAGCAGGGATCACAGGATCCCAGCAAGATAAGCATCCAAATGTGTTTTGAATATGTTCAAGTGGGTGCTTGAACTGCCTCAGGTGGCAGTCTGTTCCAGACCTTGGGGGCTCGGACAGTGAAGAAGTTCTTTCTTATGTCCAGCCTGAACCGATCACTGTGACCGTTCAATCTTGTAATCCCTTGAGGCGCTCTGGTGACAGTTGTTTCCCCAGATCCTGATGAGCACCCCTGACAAACTTATAGGTGGCCACCAGATCACCCCTGAGCCTGCGCTTTTCCAGGCTGAATAGCCCCATGGCTCTCAGCCTCTCATCATAAGGTCTGTTTTCCTGACCTCTGATCATGTGCATGGCTCTCCTCTGCACCCTCTCAAGCTTCCCCACATCCTTTTTGAATTGCGGAGCCCAAACCTGGACACAATACTCCAGCTGTGGCCTCACCAAGGCCGAGTACAGCAGGAGAATGACATCTCAGGATTTGCTTGAGAAGCATCTATGGATGCAAGCCAGTGTTTTGCTCGCTTTACTAGCCGCAGCATCACACTGAAGGCTCATGTTCATCTTGTGGTCAACCATGACCCCCAAGTCCCTTTCATCTGTAGTGCTAGCCAGCATAGCACTACGGAGCCTATAAGCATGGTGCAGGTTTTTCCTCCCAAGGTGGAGAACCTTGCATTTTCAGTGTTGCACACCATCAGGTTCTCATCCTCCCATTTCATGAGTCTATCCAGATCTGCCTGGGTCACTTTCCTGTCCTCAGGTGTGGATGCTTTACCCCAGAGTTTGGTGTCATCAGCGAATCTGGCCAATCCGCTTCTGACACCAATGTCCACATCATTGATGAAGATGTTAAACAGTATAGGCCCTAGGACAGAGCCTTGTGGGACCCCACTGGTCACAGTGCACCAAGATGATTGGCAAGGAGTTCAGGACAGCAGGAAGCAGCAGTCAAAGAGTCCCTAGGAGCTAGGGGATGAAGTGGAGAAGAGCCTGTGGGCAACAGCCGAGGCTAGAGCCAAGAGGAGCACCCAGGCTGGGTAAGAGACACACTGGAGGCTAGTCAGGGACAGTGGCAGCCCAGTGTCAATGACTGGGATTTTAATTTAAAAATAGTGGCATTGTTTTCAGTATAAGAAGAGTCACAGGTAGTGGTAAAAGATTAACTTTATTTTTGTTTGCTTATTTTTGGTGCAGATTGTTCTATTTTCTTTAACACCCTGAAAGAAATCCTGGGTGTCAGGTGGCATGAGGCTGGGGTGTAGGGGATGGTGGTGCAGCCCCATTTTTTTTTCAGTTATTTTTTGAGTCAGTAAAAATCCTCTTCTGTCTGGTGTTGTGGTGAACATCCTCCCATCAGGGAAAGAGAGTGTACATTTCCCTATAATAAATAAGAACAAGTATAGTTATCATCAAAGCAGTGGCAAGTGAGTTTTGAATCAACTGGGAGCAGTTAAGGGTGATATAGGATCCCTTACCTATTGTATCAGAAGAGAAGATATCGACTCAGAAAGAGCACAAGCCTTTCTGAACCTACCATCAACACTGCTATATAATTCACTTGTACTCTTACAATATATTAGTGGCACCCCTCAACCCATCTTGATTTCACTTCTGAAATGAAACATCTGGATTTACAGAAAAATAAAATATCCTAGTAAAAAAAGCCCTCCAACACTCCTTTCACATTACTTCATCTCACAGACTATTCCTTCATTTAAAGACTATTCCTTTAATAAAGATTACAGTGCATCACAGCTGACTTACCCATGTCCTTGTAACAAAACAGAGACTGCAAGAGCTATGGGCTCAGTGGAGGCAGCATTACTGATATCTGAATTTCAACATATCAGATATAAAGGAACAGAGAAACCTGCCTAGCAGTAGAAAATGCTGCTCTCAGAAATTCCTTGTTCTTACATGATATCAGTTTAAAATGGCTGATGTATCTCTTCGTTCAAGTCTTTCTTACTTAGTGGAGGGGACCAGATAAGTACATTACACCTGTCCTCTCTGCACTACACCACCAATTTCCCACCTGCTTCCAGGTTTGGTTCAAGTAACTGATTTGCAAAATCTGTATTAAAAAAAAAAAAAAAAAAGCTCACTTTGGTCTAGAACTTGCATACCCCTGAGACCACCTCTCTCCCTGGAAGGTTAGCTGCCATTTTTGTCTCCCCCACTCCATTTTTTCCTCAAACATGTGCTCTAAAGTACTGAAGAGAAGCTATTTTCAGCAGAAGCGCCCCCAGCTCCCTCCTTTCACAGCTGTGAAGTCAGGATTTCTTATTTTTCCCAGTACAGCTCAAGGCTGGTCTTTTCAGGCAGATCTTTGTGTTGAACAAGTACCAAATCAATGTGCAGTAACTCATGCTACTGCACAGTAGTGCTGCCACATAGCTTTAGTGATGCTTCCTGTACAGTAGCCTAATACTATTGCACAGTAGCATATTAGCATGGTTTTTGCCTGGCATACTACTGCGCAGCGTTGTTAGGTTACTGAACAGTTAGCATCTAATGTAGGCATGCCCTCTGGCATTTTATATCATTCTTTGGTGGATTTTTTTCTCCCATTTGCTGGCTTCTCTTTCCTGTTCCACACAATTATTAAAGAATGATTTGCCTATAAAAACACCCATCCATCTACTCCCTTTAGCACTGAAAGGCTTGATGATCAAAAAGTCAGATTAAAAAACATAGTAGGGTGCCTAATCTGCATGTGGAGTCATAATAATCTGTACACGCTTTAAGCGTATGTACATGCAAATGGTTAGTTAGACACATCCTCAAATCATTTTTGTCAGCAAATACAGTATTAATTTGCTCACTGCTGTGATAACTGTACATACATTTGTTTCCTTTTTGTATGGACATTTGCACTCCTGATCTATTGAAATACAGGCTCGATACAGGAGTTGAGAATATTTCACTAAAGTGAAAAAGTATTAAAACTATGACTATTCATTATACTTCACATAATTTTTAAATATCTTTCCAGTTTCAGCCTTTCCCACGTATCCATATGCAACATACAGAGTTCCAAATTCTCCCCATTGGGACAAAGACAGGGTGCTAATCATGATGGTAAAATTATCATTATTATTACTATTAGCACATGCACCCGTGGCTGAACCAAGCCACAGAATTATCAGTGTCAGTTTTCAGCATGCTTGACCCCCATCCCATCTGGGGACATTATCTATGATGCAAACAACAGCCTGTGCCTCACAACATCTGCAACTCCGATTGTCTTGAAAAACCTGTTTTGTCAGGTGGCAGCTCACTGGCCTTCACCAGTTTGGAAACAAGGAAGGTCCAGAGGTGATATAAATAGATCAAAATCTGTTTGGTGAATGGTAAGGTTTTGAGATAAAAGTGGGTATCACTGGTGCCAAGGCCCATTCTCTCTGCCAGTCAGATGTCACAGATAAGTCACAAAGTAGCAAAACTGTCCCTAAGGGAGGTCAGAATTTGAGGGAAGCTGGAGCATGTTTAAAGAGGCCCAAGTATAATGGAGGAGCTGATAAGCTTTCAACCTTTGCTACCATCTTGTCTGAAATGTCACAGTAGCATCATGATACTCATCTCTGATAGTCAAGGTAAAGATACATAACATACAGTCCCTGATGTACCTTCATCTATCTATGCTCATTACATGTCAAATTTTGTTAGCTAATCTAGTATGGGGGTAAGTGGGCCCAATGAACACAATATTCTGCTGCCAAGTAGTATAGACAGCAGACAGAGCTTGCCAAGTATATTATGGTCTCAACTCTGACAGGCAATTTTATCACATAATCATGGTAAGTCAGAGAGACCTATCAAGAATAACACTGGAATAGACTGAATATAGATTGTTTTAGTAGGTACCTACAGAGAAAAAACAGACAGGTACTGAGCTACAGAAACATAATGGAGGTGGAAAACAGGCGCCAATGATACTGAAGTGTCCAAATAAAAGTGTTAGTTATGGCAGTACCTGGATATAACTCCCAGACTATAATTCAAGGTGTCCTAAAGGTCCCAAAAGAGTCCAGATTTAGTGCTCAAGTGGCTGTTACCAGTGTAGTTGAACTTACAAGATAGAGTTCTGTTAAATTCAGTTCACAGCATGTGAAGCAGGAAACCGGGAATTTATTTTCATTCTTATTGTGTATATCCTCCCCCGCCCCGGGTGCGACAGAAAACTTTTGATTCTGGTTCACTGGCAATGGCTTCTTCTGGAAACTTTTCAAATAGCACCATATACTCTGGGACATTCAAGGAAAAAGCTAATTTGGGAAGTCTTCCTTATCCATGGTGTCACGGAGTGGGGCCTAGGAGCAGCCGTGATCCCTCTAGCGCCCCCCTACCGTGTCAAGTAGGTGATCCAGCACCCTCTTTTCTCGCCCGCCACGTCTTGTTGGTATATATAAGTTTCTATGGGAGGCTGCCTTTGATCCCCTTGTACACAGTGTTATGCTGATACTATCCCCAGTTCCGTATGGGGTGACTCAGTGCACCCCAGCCTTATGGGCTATGCGTGCCTCCCACCTCCCCTTTAGCACTCCCCAAGCCTCGCAGCTCTTCCGGACGTTATCAGGTCCTTTTCCTTTCTGCGCCCTGCCTAGTGCCCTTGGGCTTGTCACGCCCTCAGCGCCTCTTCTCTGGCGCCCCTGGGCTAGTCACGCAACCGGCACCCCTCTATTTGTTAGCCCTCTAGGGCTTACTAACAGTACTCTTCCCAGTTGGGCTCAGGCGGCCCGAGCCTTACCTGGCCCCTTTGACCTTTCGGGGCCCTCAACACTGGGAGCCCCTCTGAGACTCTTCCCGATTGGGCTCAGGCGGCCTAAGCCTTACCCGGCCCCTTTGACCCTTCGGGGTCCCCACCACTGGGGAGCCCCTCTGGGATCCTTCTCAGTCCACACCCCTCCTGGGGTTTCTATCAATAGTATACGCCCACTCCTGGGGCTTCGCTCAATACTTGCCCTCACCGGGGTTTCTCTCTGTACACGCCCTCTAGTGGGGCTTCCCTCAAGTACGCAGCCACTCCTGGGGCTTCTCTCTGCCCTCTCCGGGCTCTCTGTAATCACGGACTCGCCCTCTCCGGGCTCGTCTCCCCAGTAGCACCCACCCTGGGCTTCTCTTCGTGTGGCTCTCCCCTTGGAGCCTAACACAAGCCCCTGTGGGCTTCTCACTGGTGCTCCTTGCCAGTGGGGCTCAGGTGGCCTCAGCTGTGCCTGGCCCCAAAATCCTCTTTGCCCTTCTCAGGGCTGGGGTCTTACACCCCAACTACGGTGCCCTCACCGCACTGTGCCCGCCCCCCAGGGCTGGGGTAGTACACCCCATAATGTAGCACCACACTCCGGTGCTGGGAGCACCCCCACTCTACTGGGGCACTCCTAAATGAGGCCTCCTCTGTCCCCTTATAGCCTCACCCGGTCCTCCGGTGTAACAGTAACGAAACAGAACCATAAGCCAAACAGCTATAACACAACAACAAGCCTCCTGGCTATAACATGGGATTTAAGTTCACTTGGCTCTCTTGCAATGACCTCCCCGTCAGGGTTCTTTCCACCCTTACCATGCTGTAGTCGCTTGGGTGGTCAGGCTGCAACAATCAGCTCTGCTCTGCTTGGCTCTACTACAGAGCTCCCGCACCTCAGGCTGCCAGAAGGGAACTGCTAACTAGGCTCTGGCCTGGGCTGTTTATAAAGGCCAGGCCCGGCCCCTTTCTGCTCACGTGACCAGCCTAGTTGCCCTGGCAACTAACACCTGTGCTGTCTTCAGGAGTTTCAGCTACCCTCATTCCTTCATAGGAACAGGGCACCTGCGTGACCCTGTGACACATGGTATCTATAACAACTGTAAAATCATTCTACAGTAAAAGCTGTGTTATCCAGCACTTTATTAACTGGCGTGCTCTATTAGCCGTCATGCCAATCAATGCAGCAAAAGTGAAACCAGAAGTCCCACTGTGGCACTTCTGGTTTCAGCAAGTCCCACTTTGCCGACTTTGGACCATGGCCTGGGGCAAAGCAGCCTGAACAGGGCCCACCTCCCTGTCCCCCGGCACACTGACGCCAGGAAGTGAAAGCCCTGGTGCACTGGATGGGGTGGGAGGAGTGGCAGCCTGAACAGGCAAAGATGCCTCTCAGATAACCGGCATATTTGATTAACTGGCACTCCCCATTCCCCATGGATGCCAGATAACACAGCTTTTACTGTAATTAGTTTTAAATTCTATTAGGTAGTAATCATATAGTAATTAAGATTTTTTTTGCCCTCCTTCCATTCAAACTAAATATAATGCCTCATGGATGTTGGCCCTATTTCAGCTGAGATTCTTTAAAAGTCACTGGTGACGTGTAGGGGGTGTACATGGGTGCACATGCACCCCCTGAGATTGGCGATGCACCCCCTGCAGTAAGTGCAGCTGACACTTCCAGCAGCACCTGCAAGCAGTCACCACTCACCACCTCCACCTTCATGCTGCCAACACTGCCGGCAGTGTCTTTGGGTGGTCCCTGATCACTGCTGGCTGCTGCCAACATTGCCAGCAGCATCTGTGGGTGATTGTCAACTGCTGGTTGGTGCTCACCACCCCTTACCCTTACTATCACCTGGACAAGGGAGAAGAGATTGATGTCATATATCTTGACTTCAAAAAAGCTTTTGATCTGGTATCCCAAGATCACCTCTTGGCCAAACTGGCTGGTTGTGGCTTTGGCTCCACCACGATCCGCTGGCTGGGAAATTGGCTTCATGGTCGGACCCAGAGGGTTGTGATTGATGGCAGTCACTCATCGTGGTGCCCTGTGACCAGTGGGGTCCCTCAAGGCTCTGTCCTGGGACCCATCCTGTTCAACATCTTCATTAACGATGTGGACATTGGAGTCAGGAGTGGACTGGCCAAGTTCGCCGATGACACCAAACTTTGGGGCAAAGCATCCACGCCAGAAGATAGGCGGGTGATCCAGGCTGACCTGGACAAGCTCAGCAAATGGGCAGACGAGAACCTCATGGTGTTTAACACCGAAAAATGCAAGGTTCTCCACCTTGGGAGGAAAAACCTGCAGCACCCTTATAGGCTCGGCAGTGCTACGTTGGTTAGCACTACAGAAGAAAAAGACTTGGGGGTCATCATTGACCACAAGATGAACATGAGCCTGCAATGCGATGCTGCGGCTAGTAAAGCGAGCAAAACACTGGCTTGCATCCATAGATGCTTCTCGAGCAAATCCCGGGACGTCATTCTCCCCTTGTACTCAGCCTTGGTGAGGCCACAGCTGGAGTACTGCGTCCAGTTTTGGGCTCCACAATTCAAAAAGGATGTGGAGAAGCTTGAGAGAGTCCGGAGGAGAGCCACGCGCATGATCAGAGATCAGGAAAACAGAACTTACGATGACAGGCTGAGAGCCATGGGACTCTTTAGCCTGGAAAAGCGTAGGCTCAGGGGTGATCTGATGGCCACCCACAAGTTTATCAGGGGTGACCACCAGGATGTGGGGGAACATCTGTTCACCAGAGCGCCCCATGGGATGATGAGGTCGAACGGTCACAAACTCCTGCAAGACCGTTTCAGGCTGGACATAGGGAAGAATTTCTTTACTGTCCGAGCCCCCAAGGTCTGGAACAGTCTGCCAGCGGAGGTGGTTCAAGCACCTACATTGAACACCTTCAAGAGTAAATTGGATGCTCATCTTGCTGGGATCCTATGACCCCAGCTGACTTCCTGCCCTTTGGGCAGGGGGCTGGACTCGATGATCTCCCGAGGTCCCTTCCAGCCCTAATGTCTATGAAATCTACCCTCCACTGCCAACAGCACCAGGGCTGCCTGTGGGAACTCACTACTCACCAGTGCCACACTCCCACCACCAACAGCGCTGCTACTGCTTGTTGTGCTCCCCCAGCCTCTGGGGGCATGTGGCGTTCATGTTAAAAGTTGTTGCTTTCTGTGTTATATTAAAATTTTCCATCTAATTTTCCTACCAAAACCCACTATTTGTTAGGTCTCAAGCCATGGCAGCTGGAGTGATGAATTCCCAATATAATTTTTGTGAAGATAATAAATTAGTTGATATATCCAAAAGAAATAGAAAATTTGTTGATACTTAGTCAGTTGCAACATACAAATAGTTTAGTCTTGACACATCTCTAATTTCTATTCATTCCTTCCTGAAATTAGTGTTTACATTAATGTTTGCTGCAGATTTGGTAAGGCACACATTACAAAAGGCTCCCTTCAGTTCAGTTATGTTTCTGTGAAATAACTTTACGACATTCTTAAAGGACTAGTGACTTAATAGAAATCTTTTGTATATTTTATGAGCAAATAAACATTTTTAAAAATGGAAAAAAATCAGATCTATTTTATTAACCAAGACAAATAGACTCATACAAGTTTATTTCTTTGAGGTTAAGCCATTTAATAATACATAAAACACTGATATAAATTTATGCAACATGATGACTGAAAAAGTTATGGTAGAGAATAAAGACTTTTTTTTTAATGTGCATTACATTTTCTCTGCACTTAGTTGTAAGTACTGCCATGGTAGTCTACAAGCCATTCATTTATAAACCCTGATCTTGAACTACTGCAATCTGCAAGGACGCAGACCTGTTATTAGGATACATTAATCCATCCTAGACTCAGGTTTATATTATTTTGTATCTACCATCCCATTGCTCTTTGGGACAGTCAGGAGTTTCACACAAGTTATAGGATAATACCAGTGCCTGTCCATATGGTCTTAAGCCCATACATTTAAAATTTTCAGGCCTTTATTAAAGATAATTTAAAGTAAGCAGTAGCTTTCTTATAAAATGAAGTGATATTGCTATATAAGGTTAGGGCCCCTTGGGAATTGAACCCAAATCTTTCACTAATTCTTTGTGACTGAAAATACAACTTAATCCTGAATGCCCAAGCTCTCCTGCCAAGTTTTGCCTTGAGTTCAGTCAGAGTAGGACCTGGTAATTCGTCAGAGGAGAAACAAAGCAATTTGCAAATATATTCTTAAAATAAATCTGTTCTGAGAAGTAGCAATGAGCATACAAAGCAGCATCTTGGAAAAGGGTAAGGGACTCCGTTTATCCCATGACTGGATGGGAAACAGAAGGAAGGAGGAGCTGAACAGGTTGCCTTTTTCACTGCCTGGTGGAGGTAAAGGAAAAGCCTCTGCTGTCGAGTTGAGTCATCTGAGCTTTCCTTCAGCCTTATGCCCTTCCTCCAACCGCCCTTTCCTTTCACCCCTGCCCCCAAGAAAAATAAATTGGGCACAGAGACAAGGGAATGTAAGGTTGACTACAGACATTGGTTAAATCAGGTTCAAAATGGCCACCCAATTGAAACTTAGCTCATCCCAGTGCCAACCTTACCACTTACAGACCTGATCTCAGCAACTGGAAATAAGTCTAAATCTGTAACTGTACAGAAGTTCTATGTACACCGACCAGTCTAAAAAGTACAGAACCCAGCTTAAAATAAACCTGGATCTATGTAGTATCAAACTTGTTTGATTTAGGTTGAACCAGTGCCTGTAACTTCTACACACTTTCCCTGGGGCTAGGAAAATGCAACCACTGGCCCTATCCCTGAGGCAGCTCTTTTCACTCCCCTGAGTTCTGGGCTATTTTTGTGCCCCCACCAGCCCCTTGCTCCCCACTTTCCCTCCCAAACAGCCCTCTCAACCCCCATCCCACAAGCTGCTCTGGGTGTAGCTGGTTTTATCAGTGTTGGACACTGCCAGAGCTGAACAAGTAAGTCCAGTGTAGTAAGGTGTGGAAGGGATGGGGATGTAAGTTTGCTGTGGGAGACCCCACCTCACCCACGGGTCACACCTGCCCCCTACCTGTGATAGCCAGAACCAAAGAAATTAATATGCAATAAATATGTGCTTCTTGGAGACATTTGGAACTTTTGTCTAATATAAAACTTGTATTTTCGTAACCCACAAATGTAACTTGTAACTGTTTGTGGAAATGACTAAGCCTCAAAGACAAAGCTATAGCTGTGAAATTAGCTGACCTAATAGTTCTTTCTTGCTCAGAATTTAGTCTTGATGATGATAAAAACTGGATTCAACTGCCTAGCTTATGCAGCACATTCCTGGAAAAGATATCTCAAAAAGCATAGTCAGAGAGTTCTGAAGGGGCTGGATTTAGGTAGGATAATGTTAATTTCAAACATGAAGATGCTGTGTTGTAATTTGCTTATTGGATAAACCCAAGCTTGGGCAGTAACTTATTATAACAATTTCTAACACCTTTTAACCCCATAGGACAACAGCTATAAAGTAATATTATGAATGGCTATATAACTAAAATTAGCATAATTAGGATATAAAAGAACGTGCACGTCATAGTAACCCTTGGGAAGGATGGAACAGAAGGGTCATTGCTATCCCATACCCCTACAGTTCTCTCTTACTCCCTGTGAAAGCGAGGACCAGATCCTGACTGAGGGGCTTCCACCAGTTCTTCTTCGGGCAGCCCAGTTCAGAGATGTCTGACTTCGCTGATTCAACTTGACGTACATCTTCTAACCAAGGGACTATCGATAAGTTACTAACCAAGTGGGAACTCTTGGTTAATTTCTTTATCTGTTTTATTTATCACTGTCAATTTTAATCTGTATTGTTATGTTGTCTGTTTATTAGCTTAACCTTTTTATTAACTATTATATGTGCAAACTATATCTTTTGTTGTCATAAGTAAAATTCATTCTTTTTTGTAAGTGAAACTTCTCATTTCTTTCCTTTCCAACATCACCTCCTTGATCCCGAACCAAAAAGTCCAATGGCTAATAAAGTTGCAGTGCTCAGTCAGTCTGCAACTAAACTGATACACTCACAGCGCCCAGCTGGCCTGTGACACCTACCCCTCATGGGTCACACCTCCCCCCCACCCCCTTAAGACTCCCAAGCACTCACTACTCCTCCCCAGCCTAACTTAACTGATAACAAGCAGCCATTTTGAATTGATTTAACCTCCCCCTAATGCCCCTAAATGTCTGTACTTAGCTTAAAGGACCAAGGTGTGTGTGAAGAGAACAAGGACAACAACAACAACAAAAACAGATAGCCTATGCAAGGGGCAGACCCACCAGTTAAAAAGGAGTCAGAACAGCAATTCAGGGAGGGAGAAAGAGAGTGACAGAGGGGCCATGATGCTCAGTGGAACTGGTGGCTGAGAATTAGCACAGAGACTGGTACAGGACCCCAAGAAAGGCAGTGAAGAAACTTCCCCATGGATCTAAGGATCCAGTAAGGGCATTCCAGGGCAGGAGGGGATGTACATAGGAAGATAACAAGATTTGCTTCCTAAAGTTTGTTGCTAGAAGACAGATAGGAAGGATATCTGAAACCTAAGATCAAAGAAGGGCTGAGTGAACTGCAGGAGGCAGTCACTCCTAACTAGAAAACAAAATAAGAATTAACCTTTGCCTGCACTTGCACTTTAGGTCTTGGCACCAAGCACTTTGTATTAGCGCTACCACTTGGTTAGATAGTGGGAGACAGCTGCGCTTTATACGTTATGAAATAGATTGTAGTTTAACGCACTTTAGGATTCTGTGGGAAGGTGCAATACTGATAAGGCTATATGCACTTTAGATGAGGCTGAGATACAATAGTAGTAAAGCTGGTGTACTTTACATGCCAAAGGAGAGAGTGCAACAGAGCGTGGCAAACATTGGGGCTGAAGAATCTAATAAGATTGGGGCAGGCATAAAGAACAAAATACTGCCAGTAACAGGATGGAGCAACTTCAGTCAATACCTAGTGGTGGCAGTCAACTTCTCTTGCACCAGAGTAAGAGGCATCTATTTAGGAAGCACACATAATAGTGAGACTGTGACTGAATAGAGTGCAGAACTTACAGAGAGCATATTTGCTGCAATTCAAGAAAAGAACATTGACACTAGAGTCAAGATTGTGACGGGTCAGACAAACTTCTTACTAAACAAGTTATTTAACATCAAGATGGTGAAAGGCTGGGGTGTAAGGGGAGGTGGAGCCCCAGAATCTTACCCTGGAAAGCAATTCACCAATTTCCAAATCAAATGAGTTGAAGGGGGGCTATGACAGGACTGAACACCTCCTAAGTCATTTGAAATATAAAAACCTGTGGCGGGCAACTTCATCAAAATTGCAGCCCAAAACTCCCAGGATAAGGAGGCATGATGGCTTCCACTAGAACAATGATGAATTAGAAGGCAGGAAAGGAGCATCCAAGCTAATAGTGTGTCACTTGCTTCATCCCTAGGTTCAGTGATGCACCTCACCAACTTACAGGTTGCAATTACATGCTGCAAAAGACCATCCCAGCCTCCTTTATTAGGGAGTGCCCATTTTAGGCTCTCCCTAAAATAACTCAGTAGCTGGACAGCAGCCAAACTGATCCAGTTTGTTACATTTGCTGGAAATAATTTGTGCTGGTAGTCAGACTCTGTGTGGGATGCAACTTTTAATCAAGAACTTTTCATACAAATCATTGAAGAGAAGAGTTTATAAAAGCTGACTCAGCTTTAAATATTACAGTATTAGTGAAGTGAGATTAAGTTAAACGCTAATCTAAACTACTGTTATAAAAGCAGGGAGAAGGTAAAGACAATGTTCTGAAGTCTGCCAAGTCCTTTGAAGAAATAATCACCTCAGTCAAATATGAATCTGTTGGAACAAAGTCATCAGGGTTTGGTCCTCAATTAAAGTTACATTCTTAGGTCCAGAGCCAGAAAAGAATATGGTCCATTTGGTACTGATAAACTTTTTTATGAAGGGACTTATCTTACTCACAGTAAATGAGCACCAGTTTGGGACAGGGAGAACAGATAAGAAATGCCAATGCTAATGTTTGCTATTTTATCACTAGTTCTCACTGGATACACTTAGCTATGTAAAACAATAATATGTTATTCCACTATGCTACAATATCTTAGCAGGTAAATGTTTGGTTTACTATTTCCTAAAGCACATGGCAGAATATTCTTTACTGGAGACCCTTCAGTAACACTGTTACAAATGGGTCAGTGTAATTGTTTCCTGTAATTAATTTATTAATATAAATGGGTTCATTTGACAGTTCCCTGTGATTAGAATTTTCTGGATGAAAGTCAGTATTTCCTGCATTCCCCCATCAGCAGCAGCTGTCAGAGCCTAAACCATAAATGTGATTCTAACTAAACCTATAAGCACTGGTAGCAATTCTTTCAAAAGCAATGGTGGAAACCCCATCTCTTGGGAATATTAAAACCTAAACTGGTCAGAGGAAGTGAATATATTGTATGAGTAGGAATGAACAATCTTTCAGTGGTAGGCAGATGGAGTATGGGTAGAGATGCAAAAGGACTCAGTTCAATATGGGGCCAAATTCTATTCCATCTATTAGGCATGCATGTGGGGTTCACAACTAGGTGAAATAAGACTGTATTATATCAGTCATTCAATATTTGGCAGTCACCTGTGTTATACTTCTGTTAAAATATATATGAGACCAGCCTATTGCCCTTGTTTTAATCCTGTGTTAGACACAGTGAACTGAGTCCTGTAGTTCTTTCACAGGCTAAAATCTCTGCAAAGCCAAGAGGAGTGTTGGCTGATGAAAGCCTGAAAAAATACCTCAGGATTTGAAGAATGTGACTGACATTGTAAAATTAAACTAGCGGTAAGAGGGAAACAAATGCTATTTCAGCTTGTAGGTCATGTTGCAGGCATATTTCCAATTTAGGAAAAAAATATCTATGGCTCCTCTCTCTGATTATGAGAAGCACACATAGCTCAACCTGTCTACCCAGCTGATCTAAGCTTTGAGCACTCAATGGAAAAAGATGAATT
The DNA here is from genome assembly GCF_052110815.1 of Crocodylus siamensis. NCBI lineage: Eukaryota > Metazoa > Chordata > Crocodylia > Crocodylidae > Crocodylus > Crocodylus siamensis. The sequence continues at coordinate 21,455,265 of NC_143403.1, forward strand.
GTTAGAATTTGACTGTTTGCCTGTAAGTAGATATTTTACACCCAGCTGGTGAGGCAAAGCATGGCAAACCACTGGCAAGATAATAATCTACTAGAAAATCCCTTTGACTAAGCCGTTTCAGACTCAAACAACCTGGTTCAGGTTGTTTTTTCACCGTTGGCTGCTCAGTCAAAAAACTCTCTTCTGTCTTCATATTTCTAGAATATTTTTCAGTTCTCCTGTGCATTTCCATTGTTCCAGTAGAACTTTCTTGGATTTGTTTGAGTTATTATCTATCAAAGTGATACAGCACTACAGAAGTAAGCCAATTCTTTAGAAAGGGCTTGATGCTTAACTCTTTGAAGTCTAAGGGGGCTTGTACATGTGACAATGTCATGTTGTGCACTTGATTAAAATCTCCAGTCTTGTTAATTGGTGTGGCTTAATGGCATCACATACAATGCATATGTAAGTTTGGAGGGGTTTAAATGAGTTTCCTTTGTTGCAAACTAAACTGCTTCCTAAAGTAGTTTAGTTTGCAATGTTGCAAGTTGGAACATTGCAACAATTAGTCAGCTTGCCCCTCACCTGCAGGAGAGGCATGCAGGCTCCACAGGAAAAAAAAAAACCATTGGGCCCCTCACCACTTCTGCCTTCGGCAGGTTCTTGTGGCTGGCAGGACACCTGACACCACCCAGGGAATAGGCTGGCTTACCCCTCAGGCAGCACAGGGAATTCTCAGCTGGAGGGTAGCTGAGTATAGTGGTAGCTCGAGAAGGCAGCAAAGATGCTGCACAGTGCATGGGGCACAGGACCACCTGGGTAGGCTGCTAGCTTCCCTGAGCCCATCTGGGCTTCCAGTGCCCTGTGAACCATCCCTCCCACTTCCTCTAGCTAACAGCACACCAACCACCCTCCTACCACCTCCCTGAACTGCTCCAGGGGCTAGTCAGCCTGTTCCTGGGTGGTCCTAGGCGTCCTGGTGGCCGTAGGAGCCTGTTGAAGGCAGAAGTGGCAAGGGGCCTGATCCTTTTTTTTTCTATGGAGCCTACCAGCCTCTCCCACAGCCAGGAGGTGAGCTTAGAGATTAATAGCATGGATTAATGGCCCCCCAACCATAGGAGACGCAGGCAGGTTCTGCTGGAACAAAGAAAAAAGATCAGGCCCTTTGCCACTTCTGCCTTCAGCAGGTGCCCGTAGCTGCCACAACCATAACATATATACAGTGGTGGAAAAATAAAACCCACTTTTCAATTGAAAGCTCACTGTTTCAATTTAGGGGGCATAGAATGCAACTCTAAGGACTAAAACCGTGTCATATGTACAAGCACCCTAAGTGACTATTCCCATTTACTTCAAGTGGCATAGCATACAGCCCAATGTATTCAAGTTTCACATTTAAATGTAAATATTTGTGGTCATACACCAAAAAACAATATGTTAGCTCATCAGTAGATATTTGCTGCTACATTTCAGGTTTCTAACTTGCTCCATCAAAAGTATGCCTTTTTATTTAAACCATTTAGGCTAGGCATAGACATTTGGAGAGGTTAAATAACTTTTAAAATGACTACCTGACCTAACTTAGTTTTCCCAGGTGTGGACCTTACAGTTAGATCCCTGGTTAGGTCATTGTAAACATGAACTGTACAGAAGTTCAGGAAATTTAGATGGGCCTAAAAATGGCTGGCCAAACCTAAGTTAACTGTAACTTGGAGGTAGACTATACCAATACATATACTTAGATCCAATACAGCAGACAAATCTAGCTGAACTTCTGTTTAGTTCCTAGTGCAGTCCCTGGGCTTGGCAAATTCAGCCACTGGCACTAGCCCTTAGGCTGCACTTTTTCTACCCTGCCCCCTCTAGCACCAGGCTATTTGTAGCCTCCAGCCCTTTAACCCACTGTCAGACAATCCCCTGCCCCAAGGACCAACCAACCCACTGCTCCTCTAAGCCTGCCAAACTGCCCATCCCACAAGCCACTCCCAGTGCCAGTTTACAAGCATTCGCCAGTGTCAGGAACTGAGGAAATAAGTCAGGGTGGGGGGAGGGACAGGTTGGGTGGGGGGGGCATTGGTTTGTCAGGAGGGGTTGAGGGGATAAAAATAACCCCTGGTCCTAGTGGAGGAGACAGCCCCCACCCCTCCTGCCAAAACCCCCATGGAGCTGCCAGCCCCCTCCCATCTACCTACCCCTCCCCACCACAACTTACTTCAATCAGGTTGCTTGTACTGGTGAACACTGGTAAAACCAGCCCCAAGAATGGTTTGTAGCATCAGAGAAGGGGGGCTGGGATGGGTCTGGTGAGGCTTGATGAGATCAGAGAGTCTCTCCAATCCTGCTACCTCTCCAAACCCCCCAAAACTCTCCATCATGGACCCCGCTAGCTTCCCTGATCCAATGATATCCTGTAAACCCTGATGGACCCCTTGATCCTACCAAACCTTTCCAGACCCCAAGAACCCTCCACCAACTCTGCTACCCCCCAATCCCCAGAACCCCTCTTCTAGGCCTCCCTACCCTGACTTACCTTAGATCAGGTGGCTATTTTTAACTCAGTCTAATCTCCCCTAACATCCCTGAATGTTTGTATGCACCCTTAGAGAGAGAGTAGATGATGCACATTTAAGCTTTTCCCACACCCCACTGGCATACAGCCAAATAGAAGAAACTTAAATAAGCCCTTACTCTCTTACTCTTACTCTCTCTCTTCTCCTTTCAAGATTTCTTGTCAACTCCAGGGATTGAAGCAAACATATAAGGTGAAATTCTGGTAGTGTTAAAATTTCTGATCCCATTGATAAATAGTGCCAGAGTTTCACGCACAGTCGTAAGCTCTAGGTTATGGTCATTTCTAAATGGACTAAAGGAAGAAATAAACAGATGTGATCTATGGAGCAGGACCAGCTGTGCAGCACAGCTGATCTGCCTCACTGGTATTTACAGGTGTTATCTGGGGCATCACCTTGCTAATAAGAGCAATATGCTGCACCATTGCTCTTACTCACCAAGCCAGTCTCTCCTTTCAGGAGTTAATTGGGAGGGGAAAGAATCAGTTTCAAGACAGGTATGTACATGACTATCCATCCAAGAAATTAGGTCACACATTGCTGGAAGAATTATCTTATTTATGAATTATCAGTAGACACCTTTATAAGGTATGGTTGTGATATTAGATCTGTATCTAACAACCACTTCTGTCAATCAGAAATCTTGTTAATTATTAGAGGTGATGTTGTATCCAAGAATATCCCCATACTGACCAACAGTTTTGAGTATGAAATATAAACAGAAAACATTATGAGCAGTCATGATATAGTTTCTCTCTATTGGCATAAAAAAACCCAAAAACATTTTTTTGACATTGCACCACTAAGATACAGAGATCCTGGTGACTCCTAGATTTGTTTTTCCACTTCATAGTGTCAAAAGAACTGGCCTGTGTCACCTAGCTTGTGTGTTGTATATACTCTGTGTAAAGCATGTCTTGGCCCATCTGTAGACAAAGTTTTTGTCTTTTCAACAGACCAAAAACTTGTCATTGCATACAGTTTTTAAGCTTACAGGGAACCCCAATTTGTAGTTGCTATCATGAGTTTTTGAGAGTTGCATTTGCTGGATTCCTGACCTGAAGGTTTCTGAGTTCATAGTTATCTCTTAGGATAAAGAGGCATAGTTATCTCTTAGGATATTTTATAGTTATAGTTATCTCTTAGGATAATTTATATTTTATATATATGCACAACAGTTTCCAAGGAGGCCTGACGATCATAAAATACAAATGAAATCTTGGATCCTTATCCAGAATAAACTGGCAAACTCAACTGAAGCCAGTAGTTCCAATACACACAAATGAAGGATAAGTTAAGAAAATGAAAACCATTAGGAGTCGTTGGATTTTCATCTGCATGCTCTCTAAAGGAAAGGGAAACAGTAGCATAACTAAGGTGTGAAGTGAACAGGGCACCATCCCTGGGCACCTACTTTGAGGTGTGGAGAGAGTGGGGAGAAAAACAACAGCTGCTGCCACTATTGACCCAGAGCAGTCACAGCCCTATGTATTGCCACTTTCCCTGTTACACCTTTGAAGGGAAAGAATGCACATGCTCTTTATATAGGCAGTTAGGAAGAAGTACAGATTGTCCAACATAGTGCACACAGAATTAAGACATTCGCTTATGCAGCAATATGCCTATTGGAATGAAAATGCACAGATATGCAGACAGAGTTGTTGCTGCTCTCTACAAACAAGTGACTACCCTTTGCTAGTGCAATCCAAATTACTTTCTGATACTTCAGTTCATCTCTAAAATAAAATATCCTTTTTCTTGAAGCCACTGAACTATCATGTTTATTGCACACAGTGATTGAGGGTGTTTGCATTGCTCATATCTCAAATTTGCTGTCCTGGGATCAGGAGCACAATCACTGAAGAGGAGACTGTGTAACAATAAATCGCCCTGTTGAGTTTGGTTTTGTTGTACAGAAAAGTGAGAGTTTTAAGATGAGTTATGCATGAGCTGGATGTAGTCCATAATATAAATCTAGGCTTAGGAAATGTCAGGAGCAAGTGTTACAGATATATTTAAGATTGCATAGTGAGGATTATATTCATTGTAATTCAGTGGTTTTCAAATTTGCTGCTTTACTGCACACTCTTTAAAATGGATTCTTTCACCTCGTCATATGTCATCAGCCCCGCCATTTCAGGTGCCTTCTGATTCTCCTTCTATTGCTTTAGCTGTCACTTCTCACTGCCTTACTGATAGACCAAAACCCTCCAATGCATGTGATTTAAACTCTTTTATTTCATTAGATTCATTTTTAACTTTTAGAGCCATACAGCTTGTTGTCAAGAGGCAAAGTCAATAAACAGAGCAGTACATGAGCACCAGAGGATCAGTTAGCCAATTTCAGTATAGAAGTGTATCTTTAAACAAAGCCCCATAACCGCACCTGGCACAGCCGCTTTCAGCAAGCAGAAAATCCTGATGGGTCTTAACTGCATTTGCATATGGTTTTAAAGCTGTAAATGTCTCATGGCAATTGGTAAGGAAGAATGATACCAAAGTTAATGACACGGTTGTACTGTGTAGAACCCCAGTGTCTGCACTCTTTCCTCCTTTATCACATCAGAGGATGGGCTAGGAAGAGTGACATAGGCTATAGCAAGCATAAACTACTCAAGCTTGGCATCAGAGAGAGTTGAAAATCATTCCCAGTGTGATCCTGCTGGCTGCAAAGCCAGAAGACATCAACTGATTTGAGATAGAAATTGTGTCTTCCTATAAATAAGGATAGTGCCAACCATATTGGAGGCTCCCAATGTAATATCAATATAGTGCCAATGCCATTGATGATTTAGGTTTGGTGTTTAAGAGCCATTTGGGGGTCATCTAACTGCTTGCATGACATTTATCGTAAAACTCCCAATAAGAACAGACTTACATCACCATGGAGTCCCTTTGACTGTCACACCTTGTTTAAATTCTATAGGGTCTGCCCTATGATTTCTGGACTTCTTGCCTTTTCCCCACATAGAACAACAAAAAAAGAAGGGGCACAATGATCTGAAGACAAGTTAAAAGTGTAAGTGCTGGTATTTTGTGTTTATGAGAAGTTTTGAGATTCTTGCAACCTGGGGATGCAGCACATCTCTCATCTTTGTTTTATTCTGTAGCTCCCTGGGAACAGTTTCCCATATCCATATTACGTTTGTCTTATTCTAGTCAAATATATTTCAAAAGATAGTTATATAGAAAGCATATTTAAAAGCTAAGTTTATTCAGATAACTACAGAAAGATTTACGTTTGAGAGATGCTGTTATAATGAGTCTTTAGCTATTCTAAATATTTATGATTTTAAACACACACCTTGTATTTTGCTCTTTGAGAATGTTTGACAGTCTATTAGTTCAGGCTACAGCATGTCTAGCCTGGATTCACTCTTGCTAGAGAATCCCAGCTTACTGACACTGGCTAGAACATGCATTTGGCACTGTACTTTCTGCCAGTATTCTGGAGACTCTGAACCTTATCTTTAATGTAAAAAGTAGCTTGAACTGAATTTAATTTTTAAGGTCTTTTATTTTCATTGTAGAGATCTTTTTTTAAATATCACTCAACAAATCTATATCAGAGAGTTCTGCTTGAGCTATTTTTAGGTGTAATGGTATTAAGCCGTCCTATGATAAAAGAAAATATGGATGTACATCAAACTGCCTGCCAAAGAAATGAAAATCAGAGTGCAGAGAAATTCCTTGCAAAAGGAACATGAATACAAAACATTGCAGTTCTTACTATAAATTGATGTCGAGAGATAAAGAAATGAACTTGGCAATATCCTAGAATTGCAGCAAGTAATTTTATTTTCTAGAACTATTTTTTTCCTCCCACATAAAATAGATTCAGTGAAACCTCTCATTTGATGTAGTAAGCTGAGGACTTGACTAAACATTTCTAAAATCTTATTAAAACCTTAATGAGCTGGCATATAGTGTCCAGGTCCGTGCACCACTTCCAGGAACTCCATCGGATTCCACCTGAATCCAGAAACTTCAAACCAGGGGGAGGCTGTCATCTTTCAAAGTGGATACAGTATATCAGTTTCAAAATCTCGTGCGTATCAGCACCACACTTTTCAAAGTGATGTCATATTGCTTCCACATTTACACAAGCCTCTTCATATAAAACTGAAAGCAAATATAATGAGAACAAGGTTTCTTACAAGATTTCCACAAATTCCCAGCAATAAAAAAGCCAAACACTCATTCTTGGAAATGTTCCAAGGAAGTCTGACACAGTCTTTAACCTAGTTAATCTCTGTACACCCCTCTGTTTGCTCCACCTTGAGTCATTAATTTTCAGAGTCCTGACTCTTGGCAGGAGCCTAGAAGCCTTGAGATCCCAAGCTGTAACCAGGGCTGAGGAACAAAGCCGGCAAGCCTAGAAGCCCTAAAACTGCGCAATCCAAACAGGGCCCTCAGGACTTCCAGGGCTAGGAACCTGAAAAACACTGCATGAACTTCAAGGGTCTGAGGCTACAGAGCAGTTCTACAGCTAAAGACCAAGACGTTTAGAGCCACTTGGAATCCAATAGAAAACAAAGAGGTACTGGTTTCTTCTGCTTTTTATAAGATACAGCACTTATTAGACTGCCATTTTCTGCACCAGTTTCATTTTCCAGAAAAGAATCAAGTGGGAGCCCTACCTATGCCACACTGCAGCAGTCTATAGCCAAAACTGTCCCCATCTCCTGTGACAGGGAAATGGAAAAAGCCCTTTTAGCCATTCCATCTTTCAGCTGCAAACAAAAAGGGACCCAGGACCTGAATACACGACACTTTTACACACAATCTGCCTTTACAGCATTGTAAAAAAGGGAGCAGACTCACAGCAGATAGCCCTACCCCCAACAGAGTAACCTTTTTGCTCTAAGCAAACGTTTAATTCCCTGCTCTCCTTATATGTAGTGGCAAGGTGTTGTGACAGTGCCTACATGCAGCAACTACCCTGAAATATCTAGTTGTCTCTCCAATCTGGATCACAATATAATTACACCAATAAAAAGCCATAGGGATTTCTCACCTACGGTGGTCACTATATTTGAATATTCAGCCAAGCATAACAGGTCAAATTATAAAACAATTCTACATTCTCTTACTGCAGGAATGACAGAAGGGGACTGCAACTTTTGCCATTAGGATCTGCAACACCTGAAAATCCAGCTGATAGCATTGATTAGGGCATCATTTGGGGCAAATTCACACCCGACATGGGGAGGATCCACACCACCCTTTGGATCTGTACCATATATGAGGTGAGCTTTCTGAGCTCACCAGCACAGCTCTTCCTCGAGTGGGGGAGTGACCAGTGGTGGCCACAGACCCCTTGTTGCAGTCCTTGCTGAAAACCCATGCACTTCATGTAACCAACAGTTTAAAGTCAATTTTGCACTTGCTCACATGAGATCAAATGCACTTGTTCCATGAAACAAGCAGTCTCTGCAACCTCTTTTTTTTCCATTCACACAGAATATGAGCTGTTAAGTTTTCCCACAGCAGAGTGCGAGGATTTAATCACATAACTAATTTATATGACTGAAACCTCAGGCACTGCTGAGAAGATATGGTGTTGTAACTTTGTCCTTTTACATAAGAACTATTGGTAAAACTAACACGGCTGCCAGGGGGCACATTGCTATGATTTTTATACTAAACTACTTAGTTTATATTCTTTTAGCCTGCTTTTTACTGCTTTCAAAGGTTCCAGTATATAAGAACTCTATCAAAACAATATAATAGTTTCATCCTTAGCTCACTAATGGAGGGCAGTTTGGGTGGCTTTCCTGTGCTCATGAATCTACTGGGCACTTTCAACAACCGTACACTAACTAATCCTACATGTAAACAGCACCCTTTGGTTTTTTTGTATGTCATTTGCTAATTTTATCACGCACAAAGTATTCAATTAACTAATCAGTTGAGTGAGGAATGCATTCATCCGGCCCTCAAGAAATTACACAGGAATGGGCAACACATGCAAATCCTAGAAATTAGAGGGATAAATAAGTCTGAGAATGCTGACATTACGGGACACAAGATTGCTTCCATTACATTCAAAATTGCATGAAAGGTTGATCAGCTCCTTTTAACTTCAAAAGTAAGTACTTCCTATAGAAAAGACTGAAGTGTAGCTATGTTATTCTCCCAAAGTCCAGAAGTCAAAATTTAGAGGCTTTAACTCAAATCCATGGGTACCAGATCAGTGAAGAAACAGTAGTTCTAAAGTACAACTTGGAGAAAGTAATTTGTATCCTATTTATGATTCTATTTGTGCCATCCATGACGGGGACTTGAAGGGTCAGAATTTCTCAGCGTCTTGCTCAGGCACACATACAAAAGCAGGCCAAACTACTTTAAATGATTGTTCTTATACGTGGAATATTGCTGCAACAAAGAGGAGTGGGAGACAACACAGATAGCTCATGAAATGTATCCATATGTCTGTCATTTTTTCCAGCCATAGGAGAATAAACAAGAGAAATAGATCAGTTAATAAGACGAAATGTCAAGAATAGACAGCTATCATAAAAAAATACGTCTCTGGAAAAAAAAGAGAGAAAAAGAATATAACCAGTGGTATGACAAGAAAAGGATTTGTAACCAAGAGAAAAGCTAATCATATTTTTCTCATTGATTTCCTTCTGCTTACATCTTTAAGGTACATGAAATATTAAACTGAATCAGAAACAGGCAAAGAAAAATGCATGCAGATTAAAAATGTTTCATATAATGAAGTTTTACAGATCTATGGAAGATAACTTAAAACTATGTTTTCAGGCTGTTCACACTTAAGAACTTCATTCTAGTTTTAATTATTCTAGAGAATAACACCAAAGACATTTTGAAGCAAATCATATAAATTACTATGCTATATTTTATTACCTTGTTCCTTTAATATTCCTTTTAATTTGTTCATTTGCTCATATTTTTAGCAGTACCAGCGAAAATGCAAGAAGAAAGGCCCTACTATTCCATAATAATCATAGATGATAAATATTAAATAATAATAATTATTCCATGTAGCTCAACTAAATCAAAGGGTAAATTCATTGTATATAACTTTTTTTCTCCCCAACATGTAACCAAAAAAATGGAAGTCAATGCTTTTACTGTAGGAGATTAAACTAGTGAGGATAAATGTTTTCGATCCCAGCCTTCAAGAGGCCGAGAAGCTACTAAACAGGTGTTATATTCACACCTTCATTTCCTTCATTTGTGACTCTGTAAGGGAAAACAGCTGTAGTTCTCTTAGCTGGATGTGAAAGCTGAGTACAGATGAGGCAGACAGATGTACAAAAGAAATACAATGGGTTGCTTCTCCATCCATAAGTCCTGTGATCACAGATGCAGATTTTTGGGGGGGGTTTTATATACAATGGCTAGTGGGCTAATAGAGATTGTAAGCTAATAAATGTTTAGATCCACAGCTGCCTAATAACTCACCTGCTTATTATTTGCCTTCACTAATCTCAAAAACCCTGTATAATTGTGACCACTCCAGAAGCAAAGTCAGAAGCCAACAGTTATCCGATATGTAACTTTATTACTGCACAAACTGCCACAGGTTACAACAAAGAGAACTGTGGGTCTGAACTAAAACCCCAGATCCAAACACTTTCAAATACAGACCCATTCCTATAAACAAGCAAGGAGTAGGATTTTGCAGAGAGTCTGCTTTAAGTATCAGCATTAACTGCACAGGACTCATCAAAACCTAGGAATGGTGCTCAGGGCTCCCTGGTTACTTCTGGTTCCAACCTCTGCCACTGATTTCCTCCCAAACCTTGGTCAAAGTGCTCAGCTTCACTTGACATCCTGAAAAGAGGACAAGATTTACATATCACATCAGGAACTAGTGAAGTTCAATGACATCCTGGGGTTTTGTGATCTATGATGACAGATGCTACAGGAATAAGCCTCAGCTTTTTTAAATATGTTTCATTAAGTAGCAGTGTTGGGTTATCTTTTTTTTAATCAGAAAATCTCCTTTACTTTTTAATTCCTTTAAATCAAAGAGGCCTGAGGGGCAGCTTCACCCCTAGCCCTACGTTGCCTCTTCTCACTTCCATGCAGCTAACTGGTAACCCTGATGCAGCAAGTATGGCAGTTTCCCAGCCTGCAGGTGACTAATGTGATATTTTTGTTGCAGGCTTATTTACATTTGGTTGCCATTTAAAAATATTTGGAGCCTGGAAACATTTATGACTTGACCTTGGACGTGCCCCAGCTGTCCCCTCACAACAGTTCCCAGTTCACTGACTGCAACAGTGAGATACTGAAAGACAGCGATAAAATACCAAAGTATGTATTAGATACCAATGACAAAAAAACCCAGCCCTAAAGGACTTGATGGTTATGAATATGTATTAAAGTACAGCAGTGGTGGCAATATTAATTATTTGAACATTTTCATGGGGAAAACAACTTGAAATTCATCTAACTAGTATGTCATACATATTAACAAAGGCAAATGTAGAATTAATTTGAATATTTTACATTTTTGCCTTTAAAAATCTTTTGTTTCACATGAAGTGCCTATAAATATGAAAATAAACTATCAAGATTATTTTTACAGGAAATAGTTGCCTAATCAGTCACCAGCTACATCCCACTAGAACCCATACAGTTTTCATGAGATGAAGAACATGCCTCCATTTTCACAGCCTTTTTTGGGGTTTTCTGACATTTCTATGCATAAATAGTGCAATTTTATTTACAGGGTAGAATTCACCTTCCCGTGCACAAATGACTGGACTTTCCTGAGGGAAAATCTATGGAGGAAGGGAGAAAATAAAATAAATATAAACCTCAGATTGCAACACAGTGACTCAATAGGCACTGCCAGCTGAAATAATAACAGCTTGCTGCCACTCTGTACAATGCGAGTGTGGTGTTTGAGCCACAAGGTTCGGGTGCAGAAAAGAAGACTGAGGACGACCTTGATAACAGTCTTCAAATAGTTAAGGGCAATTATAAAGAAGATGGAGATAGACCTTTCTCTGTGGCTGCAGAGGACAGGACTAGGGGCAATGGTCTCCAAGTGCAGCAAAGGAAATTTATGTTGGAAATTAGGATGAAACTGCTGCCTATGAGGATGGTCAAGCATTGAAACAGGCTACCTGGAGAAGCTGTAGAATCTCCAGTTTTCAAGAGCAAGTTGGACAGACATTTGGCTGGGATGGTTTAAGTCAGGGATGATTCTGCCTTGAGCCGAGGACTGGACAAGATGACATCCTGAGGTCCTTTCCAGTCCTGTATTCCTATGATCCTTTAGTTCCTCTTCTTCATTTAATGAAAGATTTACTTGCATAAGGACAGAAATGAGACACTATCATCTGAACCATCTGACTGACATACAAAGAGACAATGTCACACACTAAATCTTTATCCTTCCTTAACTTTATACTTATCGTCATGAAAAAACAGTTTTGCTCAGACAAGTGACTACTTGCTTTTGACTAAGTGAAGCTTCTGAGACTCACCATTTCACTTCACAAACATGGCTTTTGATGCAGCATTGGCATTCTGTACCTAGCTATAGCTCTAAAAAAAATGGAAACCTAACTTCTGACTGGCTGCAGTACACAATGTATGGAGGAGCAAAATATGTACTGCCAAAAAACATTACTGTAATGTTCACAACTAAAGTACACTATATAGTTTAAATGTCAATGAAGGGGATTATAAAATCAATGTGTCACCTGAAAATATTATAGTCCAGTCAATGGTGTTCCATAATAAATTTGCATTGCATCATTGTTAATGCAGCATCAACTGTAGGCCTTACTGGAGTATTCATTAACATAAGCGCTGATCAATGCATATACAACTCATAGAAAGGCTTTGTTAAGACCTTAACCAAAGCAGTCCTCACCAAAGGTTTATCGGCACCACCGTGGTGCCCATGACAGGGTGTTAAAATTGATTGTTAAGGTTGATTGATAAAAGTGGTGTAGCAGGTTTGGGGATTTGCTTAGCTCAAACACACAGTCTATTGGGTTCAGCCACCATCTCTCCCAGTCTCCTTACTTGCCCACTCCAGGGCAAACTCCCTCCCAGAAGGAGTCCACATAAACAACTGAGTCTGTAAACCAAACACTTATATTTCACAGGGTCTTCTCCCAGACCAAATGAGAGTCCTCAGTTGTGGTTTCACCACCACTTGCCTGCTCTTTCTCTTATCTCTCTAGCCCAAAGGCAGGCAAAGTCCAGCCCATGGTGGACTCCATTTCCCTGCAGCCCCTGCCCAGGCTGCTGCAGCTGGTTTCCATGGAGACCCCAGTAGCAGTGGCACCACTGGGCCAGGGTTTCCATTGACACTAGCCCCCCAGCAGCACTGGCAAGGCATGGAGCTGAATGAGGAGTTGCTCTAGGGCTGGGATTTTGTGGCAGTGACAGCATGGTCCAAAACTAGAGCAGAGCTGTGATCTGCTGCCCACACACCCTGGGCAGGAGTAAGCAGACAGTGGATCATGTCCCTGCCCCAGCTTTGGACCATGCTGTCAGCACTGCAAGATCCCGGCCACAGCTACAGAGCCCCGCCCCACGGAGCCATGCAACTTGCCAGTGCTGCTGGGGCCATCCTGGCCTTGCACTGTCACAGTGCTGCTGCTGCTGGGGTTTCCATTGAAACTGGCCACAGCAAGGTGGGTAGGGGTTGCTGGGAAATGGAGTCCAGCCACTGGCCGGATCCACCATTTTGCCTACTTCTTCTGTAGCCGCATCAGTAACAGTTCTCTCTGCTACGCTTGCAGTCGTCTCAGAGAGGCAATCCTGGCGTGAACCCTGATCACCTCCATGAGCTGACACACTGGTTCTCTCCCACTCAATACTCTGCCCTTGCCTGCAGTTGTCTCAGACTGACTGTCTCTCTGTTCCCTGGGCGCCCTTTTAGCTGCCTAGATGCCAGCTAGTTATCTTCTGCAGCTGGCCCAGTCCTCCTAGCCAGCCTGCAATCTATTGCTTGCCAGCTGAAGCTAGACACAACCCCTGATAGTGTGCAAGCTGCTACAAGCCCTCTGAAAACCTGAAGCTTATTACACTGTTACAGGTGATTCTAAAGAGCCCATACCACACCTAAGGATTAGAGAAATTTGGTAGAGGTGTTGATGTTTGTTATATAAATGTACAATGTGGTAATACTAGAACAAACCTGTACCTATGGTGGTCCCAGGAATGATACATGAAGCCTGAAGAAGAATGCTTTGCATTCAAAAGGTGGTCTAAGTCTATCCCAAACATGCAGTTGGGATAAATGACCAATAAAAGATAGTATGAACAAAAATCCTTGTCTCTCACATAAGAAGGACTTGAAACTTTGGGGACCTGGCCTAAGGGATACAAGAAATTGCAAGTTATGGCAGTGCATAACCATAAGCACTCACAACTAACATTTCTTAACCCCCGGTCAAGTGTGTTAGTGAACTGGTGCTTTTCAGGCCAAGCTTTTGCCACTGAACTGAGCCACTGTGGTCAGTTCTTTGTGTGCCATAGAGATCTCCAAGGAAACACTCTGTGCACCAGCACTAGCACCGCAAACAATATCCTAACAGCATGCTTATACACAAAGAACTCCACCAATCAACATAACATGGAGGAACTGCTTATAACATGTTTTCTTGGATATGACATGCCCTGGAATATAATATAAATCTTGATTTTTGAGAGAGAGAATAAAGAAGAAAAAGCTTTTCCCATGTTATGGCTGAATAAAGCAGGGATTGAGCCTAATATTCAGCTCACTTACCTAAAGCTGTTGCTGAAGACAGGTCTCCATGGGTGGATCTGTGATTCTGAAAAGAACTAGTCTCCAAGGCAGTGAAGGTAAAGACCAGAAGCAGCTAACAGACATAAAACTTGTCCTAAGAAAGGTTATCTTGATTGGTGGAACATCCAGACGATTAAAAAAAAGACAGACATTAACACGTTTTCTGGAGCGAAGAACAATGAGCTATTAAATCAACTGACTCCCTTAGCTGCACTGACAGCAATGTAAGTCATGCTGAACTATGGATCAGAAATCAAAGCAGGGTGCTTCTATCCTGGTCAGAAAATCAGCTTCCCCACTAGTAATTTTGGGAAGCTGATTTGCAGGAGAAGTGTGAGTTATATAAGAGAAAATATGGTATTTTCATGAGTGGGCGCGACTCATAGCCCTGAAAGCTCTCCAGCAGTTCCTGAGGAAAACCGTAGAACTTTGCATCTATTTTGTACTCAGTTTACAGAAGTGTGAAAAGCTGCTAACATGCAAAGTACTGGAGGATCCAGCTTTTAAAGCAGTATATGTTCACATTTCCTTCAGATCATAACCCAGCTGCAGGATCATTTCTCACATCTGCAGCTATTTGGCAGAGTGCAATGAGAAACATTTACATTATGGCATCATATCCCATGCTCTCCACATTTCTAAAGTGGCCTTTTGTTGGTCCATATGCTTATTTCCTAACACTCTTCCAATCTATGTTGTACACAGCTGATGGAAATATGTAGCCTTTAGCAAACTGGGTTTTTGGGCAATTCCTGTATCTACTGCTCTTCAGAGAGATAAAACCAAAAGAGAAAGATATTCAGTGAATGAACAGCTCCATTATGTGGATATTTTCAGCCAGATACAGAGCTTTAGCGTGTCCTTCTCCATCATTAATTCCTTATGTCTCTTACCTGTAAATGGAATAAATCAAACAGAAAGTCCTTAAGGTCCAAGCTTAGAAAGCAAATAAACTGACAAATGCTTCTAGGGATGTCTAGATGCCTAATTTGGGGGGGAGGGGAGGGGAGAGTTGGTGGGTGTAAAAACAGACGTTCAGTTATAATTTCTACTATATATCAATGTATGGAATATCACCTTCCCAAAGTCTGCCCTCAATAAAAAATGACCAGAAACAGGTGAGTCCATAGCCCAGCTACTGCTGGAATTGTATGTATACCTGTGTCCAGCATATGTTGTGGTTTCTGTTTATGCTCCCAGGTTTTCCAGCTGTCAGTTTACATCCCTAATGCTCTAGTTTATCAGATTTCTTTAGCCCAGTGATTTTTATTAGGGTGCTGCGGCACCCTGTGGTCCCTTGAGATCTTTGCAAGCAAAGTTAACACTGCTAAGTATTAAAACATAATTAATAAGACAAACCTAGAGGTTTCAAATAGGAAGGGATAGTGTTAAAAATACCCTGACCTGTTGTGGTCTTTCTAAGTTCTTTGCAAAAGAAAAAATGCTCTATTATTTTTCCATAGTCAAAAAATGAGTGGAAGTTGAATTTTCTGTGGGGTGCTTGAGTCTAGCGGTGGGGTGTCTCAAGGTAAAAAGGTTAAAAAAAAAAAGCAATGGCCATCATGCCAGGATGCCATTTATGTACCAAGTGCTCTATATATGGCCCATACCATTCTTGTAACAGTGTCAGTTCCAGAAGTTTACCTGCTGCCCCTTTTCCTTCTCACAAACAGGGAACTACGGGTTCTTGGAGTGTGTGACTCTTGCTCATTTATTGTAGCTACTGTATGTTACCAAGATAGCCTAAAGCAATAGACCCAAAAACAATTTCAGCCATATCATCAGACAGATTTTAACCTGCTATTATACTTAGTTGCTTGTCAAGAGGATTATCTTCATAGAAGCATGACATCCCTTTTATGTAGTCATACAGACCCTATCCCAGTGTCCTTGGGGGCTGTAGATAAAAAGCAATGGGAACCACAGGTAGAGATAGCTCAACGTATACCATGGTGGATCCAAACTCCATACTCCCTGAATTAACAGATAAGAAGTCTCTTTCTAAACTATTATGCAGCAGCTTGCTGATGCAACAGAAATTTGTTTGGGGATGCTTAATGGAGGGACTTTTTTTTATGCAAACCCGTTTCCCCCAGGAGTTAGAGACTCTAACTCAGAAATGGAAGGAGTCACATAAGGATACCTCAGTGCCATTTAAACTAATGTTTCTAAAAGGATAGAAGAGGTAAGGCACTGGTGACAGAGGCTGTTGGAGAGGGAAAGAGATGAAACAAGGGGGTAACTGTGAAAGAGGCACTGGAGACAAGAGTAATAAAGGCAGTTGTGGACAGCAGGGGCTAATGGGGAGAGGGAGAGAATGAATATGAAAGAAGCTAACAGAAAGGGCATAACTAAATGTCATCCCATAACTCCTCCTACCCTGCAGATTCTGTCTTGCCCAGAAACCACATCTAACCCCCTTCCTCTTCCCGCTACCATGCACTCCACTTCTACATCCTTCCAACTTCTTTCTGGCTCACCAGAAAACCCTGTCCCACATCTGTTTAAAAAGTTCAAATAAGCCCAATTCCAACATTTCCCATGACCTGAAATTTGAACTCATCTATCTAAATGTAATGTCAGGTGCGGAAGCATCAAGAGCCTAGTGCCCATCATCACCAGAACTAAACTGTCACTTGCGGTGCAGACTGTTGTAAGCAGAAAATGCTTTTAGAAATGGCAATCAGCTGGGATGAGAAAAATACTCCCATCCCAATCAAGATAAATTCCCACTAAAAAAAAGAAAATGAACCACACCAAAGAGTATATAGGACTAGACCCAAGGTGGCTGAATGTTCGTGATATTTCTAATAGAGAAATCCAAAAAATGTGCTTTTTTTTCTTGCATCCATTTCTTGCATTTGCTAATCCATCTCACTATGCTAGATAGACACTCTGGATAAAATGAAAAAAGGAGGTTGTTCAAAATTAGCTGCTTAGTTATCAGTGATTCTTAAAAGGAAAATACTGTTAACATTCAGTAATGGTTTAGAAGTTTGATGAAATGACAAAGTTTATGAACTTTCCTTTATTTCTTTTATTGTGCAAATGTTAATACAACTGGTGTTCTAGATAGGTATCTATGTATTTTTACTGGACACCCTCCTCTCCCCCTCCCCCTTCCTGATAGGCAAATATGTTAAGAGTTGAGTAGCTAGAGGCAGTAATTAAAGTAACCATTCTTCACACTTTAGAATGAAGTTTTATGTCAAAATAGTGAAAACTTTACTGAAAAGTATGAAGGAAAGTTAAGTTTAAGCATTACAAGCTAAGCTCTTGTCTGGTGAGGCTGCTCTCTGGGACAGAGGGTACACTGCAGGGACCACTCCATCTGTGCATCCGTGCACCTTTAGGGCTCCATTTAGTGTTCGGCAAGGTGTTTAAGTAACAAACAGGAGTGGCCAGAGAGCTCAGAGATGTCTCTCTCCCCTGTATCCCTGCTATTCCTTGAAAATAGCTTTTTTCAGGTGTCACATATAAGGAAGGCCACTACATTTATGATAAACCGAAGACTGTTTCAGATATTCTGCCCTGTGTCTGTTTTGTGCACAGAAGAATAGTAAATGGATATAGTTTAGAACAGCTGAACAGCTACAGTTTAGAGACCTAAGTTTAAGTCTTTGTCTTGCTATAAGCTTTCTGTGATCTTGGCCAAGTCACTAAACCAGCTTAAACCTCAACTGCCATCTGTAAAATAAGAGCCTTTTCTCATCACACAGGGTAGTGTGAGGGTGCATTATAGTATGAAACAGTCAGATAGTACCAGTGGTTATAGAAGGCCACTCTGCATACTTGAGAAAAGAAAATAAGAATTTATTCTTGTATCCAAACAGATTTACCATCAATTATCATCAATTACTTATACTCCATTAGAGGCCATAGCCTCATTCCGGTAGGTGCAGTATTCACATAGTAAGATCTTTATCAAAACTGCTTACAAACAAACAAGTGAGAAAGCAAGGAAGGGAACGAAGAAAGAAAAAGACTTGCCCATGATCACGCAATAATCCAGTGACTAGACTTTGTAGCTTTCATACCTATACATACACAGAGGTTCTTTCTAGGGCTTCCGTCTCTTAGTCAAATAACCCTTTTTTTGGTCCATAGACTTGCTAGAGATTTGACAATTTATACATTTTAGAAAATTATTCATTTCTGTTTTGTTTTTTAAACCACATTCTGATAGTAAAGCTTGTTTATTCTATAGTTTTTGACAATCTGCTTAAAAGGTACTCACCATTTACTATGAAAACATACATACTGGGCACGTCTACATGAGACACTTAACTTTGCATAAGCATAGTTTACTGCAAAGTAAGCATGTGCGTCTACACATGCATATGCTTACTTTTCAGTAAACCCCCCTAATCCCAAGTAATGTGTTACCTGCAAATGCAAGTAGCAAAATTACTTGGGATTAGTCACAGGGATCAGGCTGGCAGATAAGGGCCTCCCAGCCCAAGCCCCATGACTGCAGAGCCAGCACTAGGAGCTCCCTGTTTGCAGGGGCAGGGGAGTCTATTCCCTGTCCAGCTCTGAGCAAGGAGCTGGAGAGAGAACAGGCTAGGGAGTTTGTTCTTTCCCAGCTCCACACTCATGAGTAGGGAACAAGCTCCCCAGCCCCCAACCTGTATGCCTGGGTGAGAGCACAGGAACTGCTCCCCGATCATGATCACCGAGTGGGGGCTTGTTCCCAGCCGGGGCTCTGCAATTGTGGAGCAAGCTCCTCAGCACCCACTCCAAGAGCACAACTGCAATCATGGAGCAGAGGCTGGGAGCGTCCTGCATGGGGATAGTTCCCTGCGTAGCCTGAATCTGGCTGGGATTTTCCCTTGACTGGGACAGTTCCCAGCCAGCTCCAGATACATGCATCCTGGAGGTGGCTGGGAACTGTTCTGTTTCAGGCAGTCCCCTGCCAGCTCTGGGCTGCCCAGGGCTGGCCAGGAACTGTCCCGGTCAGGGGCAGGTCCTAGCCCCATTCCTCGATTGGGTGATTGAGGCTTGGGGCTCGGAAAGAGCTTCAGGAATGGGGTAGGTCCCAGCCCCCTACCCCAATCTGCCAGTGTGGCAGCTAGCCTCCCCTTTGGCTCTTTCCTGTGTTCCTGATCAGGGAGCCAGGGCAAGGATCTCCATGCTACCAGGGCAGGGGGACAGCGTCCCTGCTCCAACAGCAGGCAGACCCCACTCCGCCCCCTGGGCCAAGAGACAGTTGTCTTCTGGTCCAGTGCTCCCTTCCAGCCCCTGGGCTAGCACCCAGGGGGCACCTGGAGCTCCTCACAGTGGCAGCAGGGAACCATTGCAAGGCTACAGGCAACTTGGTGCAACTTTGTTCCTTAATCACCACATGTGTAGATGCCTACCAAAAAACCTTTATTCTGGAGTACCTTACACCAGAGTAAATTTGGGCCAGAGTAAATACACGTGTAGATGAACCCACTGCATGCACATAAATGCACACTAATAAAAATCATAGCATGTGTATATAATATATACACACACAGAACACACAAATATAAATGCATGTTATTCATACAAGAGTGCCCAAGATTGTAATATCTTTTCTATTTGCAGCTATTATTCCCTGAAGTCTAACACTAAATGGAAGGAATCAGACAGACAAGTGTTCATCAAGTGAAGATCATGATTTGACATTTCTGTAAGTACTTTACTGAGTTTGCCAGCCCTCAGAGGCTTTGTTACAGAATATGAAGCTCTATAATATGTATTGAACAGGGATGCTGAAACTCAAACTGCAGTTTATTTCAATCAATATTTCTTTTTTGATGCCAAGGGCTCTTACGTAGCGCTTTTCTGACAGCTTTTGATGTGAACAGCATTAATAAATGTTGGCATTTGGGTTGATTACTCTCTCAGTACAAGCATGGACCAGTCAGACACTTGCTAATCCTGTCATTCTTTCTGTCCTAGTTGCTGTTGCTTCCACCCTGCTTGCTGCTGCTTATTTTTATCCTTAACTTTCAGTGCACCAAATATACAGGATTAGAAAAATAGACACACAACATTATTAGACACCAACAAAATCGATAGATTTTGCACTCAGAATGATAATTAGGGAAGTATGAGTGTCTTTCTAATAGCTGAATAATCATCATCATACCTGCTTTCATTTCACTATTGACACAGCACACACAAGAAATGTGGAATTAGAAAAGTATTATTTGGCTGTGTACAGCTTCATTTCCTTGCAAACTGCTATACCTCTGAAAACAAAGATCCTGTCCCAGCTGCTTTTGAGGGTCCATCCCAGCAGTATGGTAGACATCTCCAGCTGGGCTCGTTGTGCTGCCTGGCACACTAGGAAACATGGTGGGAAGCCAACACTCTGTCCATTTCCTCCCTATTGGCTCCCATATTTGAATGTAAATCAAGGGGTATTCAGACCTGTGCTCCTGAATCTAACACCTGTGCACAAGATGTACAGCTGACTGTCCTTAGGCACCGACATAAATGAAGGGACAAAAGGAGCCCTTTGGTTATTTTTAAGGGCCATTGAGGGATTCTCCCCCTGAAAAAATATCACCATTCATTTTTAACTATCATTAAGAAAATTATATCTAAACAGGAATAAATAATAACTATTATAGAAAAAAAGATGCACCACACCCAATAAGGCCTTTGGACTCTTAATTCAGCAGACAGACTTCAATTACATAAGTTCAGTACTTAATCTCCCCCCTAAAATCTGTTAACTTTTTTACTATTAAAATCCCCACTATGAAATTGTATACAAATAACTTGATCCAAAAGCCCTGCCCAAATTTTTCACACACAGGTTTTAGCATATTGCCTCAATTATAAACTTTGCAGTTCAAAATATGTTGTTATTCCCCCAAAATAGAGTTTCGAACCTCATGAAGGTTTGTTATCTGACATTATGAAATGATAAATAATAATGAGGACATCATTAAAATAAATTCCAATACTGAGAAAAACCAGGATGCAATATAGGAATTAAAAAAGAATTTGAGTTTAAGGCCAGTTATTACACTGAAATGCAAACTAAGAATTTACAGAATTTATGTTTACAGAGTCTTTTCCATTCAAGGTACATAGGGCCCTATTCTACCTTTGCTTAGACTGAGTAGTAGCAATCAGTAGTATAAGTAGAACATGGCAAGTAGGCATCAGTTTAAAGGGGCACTTCACCTCCCTCCCCCTCCACATGCCCCTGTTCTCTGGCATTTCCTAGTATCTCTGTCCATGGAACTGAATTTGCTATTTATGCCTTTGGTAGCAG
The DNA here is from genome assembly GCF_052110815.1 of Crocodylus siamensis. Taxonomy (NCBI): domain Eukaryota; kingdom Metazoa; phylum Chordata; order Crocodylia; family Crocodylidae; genus Crocodylus; species Crocodylus siamensis. Next base: position 21,476,836 of record NC_143403.1, read on the forward strand.
CAGGTGCTTTTTACCAAAGGCAGTTACTGAAAGTTATCCTGAAACTGTCTGTTCCAAACCTTCTGAATCAAACATTTAAAGACAATTTTTGCTCTTAGATGTTCTAACTTCTGGTGATGTCAAGAGGAATCCTGCATAAATAACAGAGGGCACATACATGAAGTGACTACACAGTCATCATCCAACAATAACTCTGAGACTATACCAGATACATTATGTTCAAGATCTGACACTTTAATCCCAAGATTCAGTGGATCCAGTAAATTGCCACAAAAATTAACAGGTGAAAAGAGTTTAATATCTGGAAATGGATTAAAAGTGAATATGTTTAGTTTCTTGGGGTAACAAGGAACAATGGTTACAAACTGACAGAGAGCAGATTTAGGCTAGACATCAGGAAAAACTTCATGGTAAGGGTGGCCAAAGATTGGAATGAACGTCCAAGTATGGTAGTGCTCTCCCCTATTTTGGGGGTCTTTAAGAGAAGGCTGGATAGGCATCTGGCTGGGGTCATCTGACCCAAGCACTCTTTCCTGCCCAGGCAGGGGGGCAGACTCGATGATCAGTTGAGGTCCCTTCCAACCCTAGCATCTATGAATCTATGAATTTATTAAATATCCAGGGTGTGTCTACATGGCACAATGCAGAGATACCTGAGCTACCTCTAAAAGGTCTGGCAAGTAGGATAAACTGGCCTAGGTGATAAGCCATGTTAACAGATCTGAACTATTTCCAATGTAATGTATGCGATTTCATTTAGAGCTAGCTTGGCATCACATTATGCTATGGCAGGGATGGGCAATTATTTCAGGTGGAGGGCTGTTTAACAAATTTTGGCAAGCTGTCAGGGGCTGCATAAGTAGTCCCACCCCTTGACAGTTGCCCTGCTCCCTGGTCAACACACTGGTTCCAGAAGTCCTACCCCCTAACCTCTGACCTTTGCCGCTGGACCTTGCTGCCCCCACAATACTCCTTTGGGGGGGTGGAGTGTTCCATCTTAGAACTAGAAAAAAATCATATACTAGAAGTCAAACACCTACTATATTTTAATTTTATTACAAAAATATTTGTCATGACTTGTGATTGTGTACTGTTGTAACAAAGAACCCTAACCCTGTTATTAGGAAGCAGGGCTGCTCCTCTAAGATCAGAGTCTATAAGAACACCAAGTACCTTGAAGGTAGGGGTTAAAAGCCCAACCACCCAGGCAGGTCAGCTAACAGGAAGGAGGTAGGGCTCTGGGCACATATAAACCCCAGGGCCGAGGCTGGCAGCAGCAGCAGCAGGGCGGGTTCTGGCAAGCTACCAGGGGAAGGGAGCTCCTGCATGACAGAACTACCCAGGAATGCTGAGGCCACTAGCCAGGCGGTTGCTATGGCTAATGAGACTCCAGGAGTCTACAAGGTACCCAGAGTTGGGAGGTATTCGATACTCAAGGAGCAGTTTGGGGGTTTAAAGGAGCCAGAGTGTGGCTTGTAAAACTCATATTATGTTACAGCCCAGGGGCTCATATTTATGTTGTTTTATCTGGTGGGCTGGGCGGAGGCTATTGGGGAGGAGGAGGCCTCTGTGCAGAGCCCCAGCACCAGGGGGTACAGTGGCAGGAGGTGAGTAGGCCTCAGCATCAGGGGGTGCAGCAACCAGGGGGTGAGCAGACCCAGCACCAGAGGGTCCAGCAACCGGGGGGGTGAGCAAAACCCAGTGCCAGGAGGCACAGTGACAGGGGGTGAGCAGACAACAGTGCCAGGGGACACAGCTCAACAACTATCTACCATCTGCGAGGCATGGGCCACGGTGTAGGGAAGGTTTGGAGTGGTGGATAGCAACCCCTAGTGTCAGGGTAGTAAATGGGCAGCCTCCCACCTGAGTAACATCATAATTATTGTTCCATCAAGGTGTGGCAGAAGAGAAAGGTGGGTGGGTAGCACAAAGACAGAGGGTCAGGCCTATGTTAGACAGGCCCAGGGATGGACCACTGTCACAACTGTATACAGAAGGGATTGCATAATAACTCAAAAATAAAGTGTCATTCTTATAATGTGTGTGTGCCTGTAGTGGGATGTGGGAGTGGGAGGGGTGTGAGAGAGTGTGGCTGTGTAGGGGGGAATAGGGTATGTTGAGGTATATGTATATGTCGATGGGGGTTGTGGGGGCAGGGGGTGGGTGTGGGATGTGAGGAAGGGTTGGGGATATAGGGACCCTCCATACACCCCCCCCATAGTGTGCAGCCCCTGCTGCCTAGCAGCAGCAGCAGGCAGGGAGGCCAGGGTGCTCAAGCCCAGCACAGGTCACTTCTATTGCAGGGGCTCTGCACCACATGCCTGCAACTCTACACTTGCAGTGGGGAAGCCCCATTCTGGATTCTGTGGGGAAGGTTGGGGTGGGGCTCCCTCCACTCCTGACAAAGTGCGGGGACCTGCACAGCAGAGAGTGGGGGAAGCAGCAGGCTCCAGTGCAGGGCTTCCCAAGCTGCAAGTGCTGGAGTTGCAGGCACTTGGCATGGAGCCCTGGTGATAGGGCAGGCTCTGCTCTCCCCCCACCCTGCAGCACTGGCCAGAGCTGCACAAGGCACAAGTGTCCTGACCTTCCCACCTACTGCTGCTGCCAGGCAGTGGGGGCTGTGCACTACTGGGGGAGTGTGGCAGGGAGCCCTTCCACTCTCACACCCAAACCCTGCACAGCTGAGCTCCACACTCCCACTGCCCCTCTGGGTGCAGACTCTACGCTGCACTCCTGCTTCCACCCAGCTGCAACTCTACCCCCGCCCCAGCCCTACCACATCCATACCTGCTGCCCCAAGTGAGCAGGTTCCAACTGCAGCAGGAGCCCTGCCCAGAAGTTGTGACTGGGCAGAGCCCTTCCACCCACAAGGGTGGGAGCAAGGTCCAATAGGGTATGTTAGGGAGCTGGACACATGGGTGCCTCACTCCCACCAGCATGGGCAGAAGGGCTGTGTGGGGTGCAATTCATTGGGGTTACCGCGAGCCAGATAAAAGTGCTGGGTGGGCCAGATACAGCCCTCATGTTGCCCACCCCTGTACTGTAGGGACTGTGGGAAGGAAGACAGAAGACCCCCCCTCCCAGCATGTCCCAGGACCCCATCCGATGAGCCCCGATACTTACCACAGGGGCCGGGATAAGCAGCAGCTGGGGGAAAAAGCTGACACAGGCTCAGCAGCTCCACAGCTGCCTGACCCTGTGGATCAGTGATCCCCAGGAGCAGAGCCTGGGACCAGCATGGGCTGCTCAAAAGGCAGCTGGGGAGACACCCAGCTGCCAGGGGAAGAGAGATGGAGGCTGCCAGCATGAGGCAAACAGGGGAGCCAAGTAAGGAGCAGCAGGATGCCAACAAACCTGATCAGGATGCCAGCATGGAGCCCCGGATGGCAGAGCCAAGTGGAGAGGAGCAGAATGCCAGCAGGGAGAAGCAGGACACTGGCAGGGAGCCACAGGCAGTGGAGCTGTGTAGAAGCAGTGGAGCAGGGCTCAGGGTAAGAAGCCCTAGTGTCCAACCAGGCAGCCCGGTAGGAAAAACCCCAGGGCAGAGCTCAAGGAGCCAGAGCTGACCAGAGAGGCATGGCAGGAAGAGGAAGGTTGTCCCCACAGTTGCAGGCAAAGATCAGGCTCTGCGGGAGTGGCCAGGTACCCCGATGGGGAAGGGCGGTGAGCAACGCTAAGATTTGGCAGGCAGTTGGTTGAAGAAAGAGGAGTAGGTGGCAACTGGCCCAGAACCTGGCAGGGAAGGTTTGACTCCCACCCATTGGTGGGAACAGGATTGATTAGCTCCCAACCTGTGGGCCCCCTGGAAAGAGTAAGCAGAGGGACTGATGTCAGGTCTCTTTCTCTCCCTAGGTGGGGCAGGAGAGTTTGGAGAGCCAGAGTCCCCTGTACTCCATCAGTAGATGACTAACGCCTTTGCAGGGAGCAAAGGACCTTCTGAGTTATCGTTACCCCAGGTTGGGGCATGTTTAGTTTGTCCGCAGGTTCGCCTGAAGATTAAGAATCAGTCCCATGGTGACTGATGGCTGGACACCCTACCCCACTGAGAGTGGGCCATGTAGGTGAGGAAAGATCACCCCAGGGAAAGGTACAAGGAGACTGAGCTCTCCCAAGCCATGGATGTGGTAAGGGTGGGGTAAAGGGGAGGTTTAGAGCTCCATGAAGAAAGACCCAGGGCTGCAACCCAACTGGGACCACTGACAGGGAACTGCCTCCCCCATCTATTAACATCAAAGTCAAGGCATGCAAGTAGGGGCAGTGCTCAGAACCATCTGGGTGGCCCTAGAGTGTTCTCTCACCCTGACATCACTAGGGAGGAAGGCGCCAACCAAGAAAGGGCCAAAGCCATAAAACACCTACCAGCAATAGGGACATACCCCACAGTCATTGGAAGGGCTTTTAGGCCAGTAACAAAGTCTAAAAGATGGAGAAATAAGATGAAAACAAAAAAACTTTAAGACCTCTGTTATATGTGAATTATTTTCTATTGTAATCTCACAATGCTTTACAAATATATATAAGATTATTCATGTAACACCTCTCCTGGAGTCAGGGGAGACAACAGAAAACTTCATCACTTTAAAGTTAGCCTAGGTAAAGTGCTAAGAAAAAATAATTTGTAGGATTCTTTGTCTAAACCTTGGCACACATTTTGCAACAATTCCTTAACTTGGCAACGTCCACTCCTATTCAAATGCCTGACCAGCCAGCTGCAACGGTTGCACAGATCACCTTACACATTTTGCCGCATACCATTCAGTTCTTGCCTCAGTTTAGTTATCCTATTTTCATGAGATGTTATAAATATATGGAGAAGTACAGAAACCTGTTCACACTTATCTAGGTACAGCAATAAGACAAAGGTAGCTGCCTGATGCTTCAGGGAAAATAAATTTAGTAAATCTGTACCATACATTATAGAGAAATAAAAAAGTCTTAGCAACCCTTAAAGGACAACAGCTATTACACATCTTTATTTCCATTATTTCTAGCAACTCCTAGATTTTATCCATTTCTCTAGCAGTACACCTATAGAGGAAAGTTCCCTCATGCATACTTCACCAAAATTACATCAAAAGGGTATTTAATTAAATTATATGCTCAAGAAATTAATATGACATGTAATATTGCAGATAGTCACCGCAGAAACCCAGGTTAATATGGACAGAATTTTTCACGGGCACAAGCTAAAATAGGCTTTGGAATTTATACTAATGCATATAAACAAATTGATTATTAGGTTTCAAACTAAAACAGAAAGACATGGTTGATATAAAAAAAACTAAGGCTGAAATCACAGCTGCTACATTTTTCTCAAAGTAGTAAAACTAACAGCTACATCAAAAACCACTATTTGCCTGCGCCTTGCCAGTTCAGACTCTATATAGCACTTCTAATGATATTAAAGTGCTGGGCCTTCAAAATGCCTGAAAACTTGGGCAGTTCATTTAGGTGCCTATCTGGGAGCTGAGATCTTACAAAAATCTGACTTCAAAAGCATTTCAAAAGGACAGTTGGGATGAAGTTAGACATTCATAATATAAAGTCTGTGATCACCCAAGAAAACAATATGATCACCTAAGATGTATATAGATATATATAGATATTAATTTAGCTGAGGAGTAGCCATATCAATTGAAATATCAAAGGATGATTCCAGATGCATTTTCTATCCTTGAAATAAAAATCTAATTAAAATCTGCCACGATGAAAACTTAAAATTTATCAACCTTTGTGATGAATTATTCAGTGCATCTCCAAACACAGAATTTTTTTAAATATCTAAAGCAATATATGTTCCTGTACAAAGTAATAGTTTCACTTCATCATTACCAGGAATATCTGTGACTCCAGTGAACTTTCAGTTCTTAAAGAACCTCCACAGAAATGGCAGAACATGGGTGTTGATGGCAATCACCACTACAGACTCTTGGGGTTGGGGATCCCAGTTCCTCTTCAAGTAATCCTTTATCTCCCACTAACAGGGCTCCTCTAGGAGTTCAGATAAGGTGCTTCCTGCCATATCACATGTGCATGGCAGAAGACGTGACTGTGGGAACCAGCATCAGATCCTATTGTGCCTTCTTGCTAGTGCAGGGGGAGCCCAGGATCACAATCCCAGGCTTTCTTTGCACCAGCATACTAGTAGAATGCTCTTGCAGCTCGGAGTCCCATCAGCTGACAAGATTCCCACCTGAGGCAACCCATGAGATAGTGCTGTTGCTGGGAGTACTGTCAGCTGATGGGGCTCCCCGTTGCGGAGGTATAGCTATGCTACACATTCGAATTAAAACTGGATGGAAACCAGCTATAGAATTATTGCACATGTTCTACTTCTAACTTTATAGCCAGTTGGACCTTTTTAAAGTGTGCTAGTCAATCTGCACATGTAGCTGGTCTAAATTAATTGCACATTTAACCAAGTAATTGCGTAATATAAGTAATGTGTAGAGGGGGTCACAGTGACAGCAGTTATGCTTCTACACAGAGGGCAAATACCACGTTTTGCAGATGGCCTGCAAAAGGCCTTTATTTTAAGCATATTGATTCACTGCACCAGAGAAAATGTCACTCTGAACAAAGCATATACTCCTATGATGCTAAGTAAAAGCTAGGTAGAGTAATTAAACATGAAATATAAAACTCCATTAGACAATGATCCATTTTAAGATAACTGGTATTGAAAGGGAAGAAAGGAATACTAATTTCAGTAATGAAAGACAATAGGAGTTTAGGTCATTCTGCACCTCCAAGAAATGAACTGTAGGGAAAATTAAATATATAAAAAAAGTTGGCATATCTGGTGACTTTCCAAAATCAATAAGCAATTCTGTATTTATGGGGAGCAAGGATATGAAGCTTGTCACAGGGAGGATACAAGGGACAGAACCCTAGGGGCCAAGGGGAGTCCCTGGGGGCCGGAAGGTACCAGGGAAGGCAAGGAGAGAGAGGAAAAGATGGAGAATCTCTTACCTGCAGCCGGTGCCGCGATGAAACCGGAAGTGGCGGTGGGACCTGCGTGGCTCGTTAGCCGCATTTTTTTTAAAACTGTGGCCAGCTGTGGAGAGGAATGGGAGAAGCCGGCACAGAGGGATAAAAGGCATCGCAAGCGAAGGAGCAGGGGGGGAGACCTGGAAGAGCATCAGCAGAGCAGGTATTCCCAGAACCCCAATTAGGGTAAGAGAAGACAGGACTGCCTCTCATGGGGCAGAAGACTGCCTTGAAGCCTGTCATAGGGAAGATGCCAGCGATGGCCCAGAGAGGGAGGAGGCGGACACACCTCATTCAGACGGAGGATTCGAGGGAGAGGATCCAAGAAATCAGGAGGAAGAAGGTGACAACAAAGATTGCCCCCGAGGAAGAGGGAAGAGTGATGGAACTCGAGGCGTTGAGTCAGGTGGGATCGGTGCGGGTTCAGAAAGGCTCCAGGAGTGACCCCAGATGGGGAACGAAGAACCTAAGCAGCGGGAGGGGCTGCAGAAGACAAGGTCCAGCTGCATAGAGCTGCCTGGTGGAGGACACAGAGTAGGCGGAACTAGAGGGAGCACCAAGGGTCCAGCTAACATGCAGGCAGTCCGCGGTATGGAAGGGAGAAGGTGGCAGCTGCCAGGCATAGGCGTACACAGGACAGGGCCAGTTAGAAACTCTCGGGGCCAGGCAGGCCTGTTTGGTGTAGTCAGGAGTCCACTGGTATTGATAGTATTCCTTCTTTTGTTTCTTTCTGTTTCCCACCTTTGGAGGGGTTGGGAGGCCTGTCGCATAGAGCCCTAGTGTTGGTTCAATCAAAAGAAGGGTTTTGTCTTAGAGGGAATCGAGACAACCGTGTAGACCCATAAAGGTGTAACTCAGATTTGGGGGTTGGTTTACGCCAATACGTATCCACAGGAGAGCCCAGAATACCAACAGAAGGGGGTCAGGCCGCGAGACTTCAGCGACTCGTCAAGGCTGGGTATCAGGGCAAGGTATAGGGGAGGTTGGAGCCTCACAGAAGACTGTCACCTAGAGGTCCCAGATGCATGTGAGCCCCAGTAGTTGGACCCCACCACTGAAAGAATAAACAAAGTCATGGCAGGTGAGATTGGAGAAGAGAGTACCCCGGGGCGGGACATCTGTTCAGCAAGATCACAGGGACGGAGCGACGGACAGCCCTATACATCCAAAGCCAGGAAGCACATGACCAGATGATCGAAGCCCAACGGATTCAAAGCTATATTCCAACATGCTTCACAATTTCTTTTGCGAAGAAAGCATTCATGAAGCAGGAGAGGTGGAGAGGAGAAAGCTTTCTCACTGCTGAGTCCATACAGAACCACTTAATTTTTTTTCTAAATATGCTCAAGTGTCCAGCTACTAATATTAGTGTTCAGACTAACAACCTAAATGATATTCTGATGATTTATAGTTTACCCTTAAGCAAAATGCTAGAGCTTATCATTATATCCAGAAGACTATTACTGTCTACCATAACTTGGCTAGTAGTGCATTTTTATTGATTTCAGAACAAGAGAATGAAAGCAAGTCCATAAAATCAAAATAAATAAATGTGCCTCTTCAAGCCCTTTCCCACCATTTCAGAATATCAAAGACAGCAGTTTATCTTGGTTTCAGTATAGTACAAACAAGCCATGATAAAAGCACAGAAAAACAAATAAAAAATGAAAATAGTATTTCTTCTAAAAGTAGCAGTGCAGCTGTGTCAAAGATTTTTCTCTAAGAAAAATGCTACCAATACTTTCACAGTCTGCATGGAAAGTGAGTGTATATGTGCTGAAATTTAAAGGAAACATGCAGCTAAATCTATGGTGTGAAATGGATTGACTTAAATGCTTCTTCATAATTGTTTCTGTTGATTGTAAATTCTGTTATAAAATGTTAAAGGTCTGTCCAACTCTAGATACCCCATAAGGCCAATGTGGTTATGGCATGCCAATTTCTGCAGCCAACAGCACACGAAGGAATCATGTAGCTAGCATTATGTCCAGCTGCCCTTGACCTCCCCAGTTCAAAAGACCTGCTACCAACTTACAGAGGGACCTTCAGCACAAAACTACATTAAATGTGTTTATTTACCATTTTTAATGCATGATATATTTGTTGAATGAGTGGCCTATTATAATTTATGACACAATAAACATGTTAATTTACAATTAATGTAACCTCTGCCAGGGGCCTGAAGAACAATTATGGTCCAGAAACAGATGGATATTAGCTGGCCATAAGTTTAAACTAAAAACAGAAGGAGGTATCCAACTATCCCAGGAATAAGCCAAACAACATTCCAGTTGGAGTCATGAGGGCAGAAAATCTAACTAGTTTTGAGATAGAGCTTGATAAATTTATGAAAGAGTTTATCTGATGTAGTCACATGTTACAGAAAAGGATTGGCCATGATGACCAAGGAGATTGCTTTCAGGTCCTGTGTACCTAAAAGACCTTTTCCTTTCAGTTTTTTATTATTGCCTGTACAGACAAATGAAGGCCACTTCCTCCTCTGCTTTGTAAGCAGAATGCCAGTAGAAACCATGTGGAGGATTGAATGCAGATGAATGAAAGGTTCTCACCCTACTATCTGATGAAGAAAAGCATGGCAATTTCCTTTTGGCAGTGGTCTTTTAATTATGCTTTTCCCTACATTTATTTTAAGAACTATTAAAAACAAGTCCAAGAGAGGCCAAGACTGACCTTTGATGCAGTCAAGGACAAGGACATAAGAAATAAAAATACCATTTAAATGTCAGATGTTCAACAGAGAAAGGAAATGCTGTAAGCAACTCTCAATTAAATAGAATTCAAGGAGAGTTAATAGCATTTGTGTCACACTATTGTAGTTCTAATTAATCTCCAGTGCTTTTTCCATGTTTTATGGACTATAGCCGTATCATCTGTGATAGAAATGATGATTAGACATGGTTTACTGTATTCAGATCTAAAATATCTACCTGAAGGAAAGGAGGGTGGAGGGGGGAAGAGTATTTCATTTTTCATAACATAATTAAGACCTATTACAGACAAACAACAATAGAGATAAATGAGGTAGGTAAAAATCAACACAATGTTTTTTGTGCTATTATAAACAATGAGAAGGAAACAAATCATTATAACTCTCTGAGCTTAATTCGTAGCCTGTATAAATTAATAGGAGTCCTTCCACAGATTTCAGTGGGCTTTGGTCCTGGGCTTCTCTGGATGAAGCCTGTGTGAGTAATTACTGCAGAGTTCAACCAGAGTTGTGTGTGCCAGAACCTCTCACAACAGGGGCTTCAATTTATAGTTCCTTTGCAGTTCTAGTAAAACATGGAAATTCAGGAAGCCTTCAGTGTCAGACATTTAATTACTGTCAATGTCTTTGGAATATTTGATTAGCCAACATTATTCACCATGGAAAATTATAGAAAAATCCTAAATTCATTGTCTGCTCACCCCAATTAACCTGCAGTTGAGTTACAATTTTGGGCTCTGTCCAGAATAAAGTAACATTTTTATGGTGTCAGGTACTTGACTTTGAAACTACACTGAGCCTTCTTAAGGACTGCTGAAAGTGCTGAGTAGAGGCATTGAAGGTCAGACTACCACTGACCCTGGGCAGCAGCACAGAGCAAACAGGAAAAACCATCGCACATTGTTTGAGGGTTGGCAGAAGCCAGTTATAACAGCAGCACTAATGTTACCAATGGAGAAAAAAAGAATAAGGCCATGGCACGCCAGTGCCTGGAACTAGCCAATAATGGCTCTTCCGAGAGTACAGCTTGAGCTGCTCTGACCAGCGCTGCCTCCACACTTGCAGGTGAGGTACAGACTAGGGCTGTGCAAAACAGCAGTATTTCGTTTTGATGGGACAGTTTTTCAGCTTCAGTTTCAAAACTCAAAACACTTTGAAATGTTCAAAATGTTTCAGCTGCCCTCATTTTGTTTCAAGGCTGTTTTGAAGCTCTTTGTTTCATTTTGATTTCACTGTTTTGAGCTTGAAATGAGTCGAAACAGCATTGACATGAAACAGCTGGCAAAATTTCGCACAGCCCTAGTACAGACATTCGAAAAGCCTGAGGCAGAACTGATCTAAGTTATATGGTTTTCTGTAAGTGGCATGATGTAAACTGGTAGCAAACAGAAAACACATTCTCTCTTTTTTTGGGGGGGGAGGGGAGAGGGGACTCAAATCTTAGACTTGGGTGTGCCATTTTTAAACTAGTCTGTGTGTGCTGACCTTCTGTTCTGTTATAGGTACAGACAAGTTTCCAATCACTTATACCAGTCAAAGTGTAATGTCTGTACCTGGCCAGACTGTTCAGGAACCACAATTGACTTCTATTTAATGTGTGAACTGAAGGCCATGCTCAGTCTCTATTAATGGTAAGACACATCAGAATTACAGACTTCTCAAAATACACAGTAATTACAGAAGAGAGGCATTTGAGCCAGGGATAAATACACTTCTTTCAGCCCATGAACCCACAGAGAGAAAGTATATGGGTCTTTAATTTTAAACCGGATCCATACTCAGTGTTGATGAAACTTTCCTCAGGAAAGGCTTCTTGAGCAGTCTAGATGGAGTTCTAATCAAAACCAGAGAGACACCCACCCCAAACAGCTGATAACTGAAAGACCAGAGTTCAAATCCCTGCTCTGCCCAATTCAAGTCAATGACTTTAACCTCCTGCTCCTACATCCTGAGTGAGTGTTCTACCCACTCAATTACTGGCTCTTCTGAGGCAGGTGTCCCTTAATCTGTCCTGTTGGAGATACTGGTTATTCTGCAGTAGATGCTTGTAAATGTGACTCTCCCCTGAAAGGTCTAAAGGTCTTGACCCAAACAAGAACAAGAAAAACAAATTTTCACAAAATGAGAGAACCATTCCTTATATGGTCAGGGGCCTTGGAGGAGCAGGCAAGAGCTGCAGGTCGTGGCCTTGTCTGGCATGTGCCCTCTGGGGTGGGACATGGAGTCCTGGGGGGCAGAGCTGGGGTCTGTGGGGCTTCAAGACCCAGCACATGCCCATACTGGTGAGGCACATTGCCCAGAGGCAGGCAGCAGATGGCACGGGCCCTGGGGGTCAAGCCAGGGATCCAGAAGCCAGCTTGGGACAGCCAATGAGCTGCCCCTGCCATGTGGCTAGAGAAACTGTCAGCCATATGGCTCAGCCCCAAGCAGGAGGATGGCTCCCTGCTGGTGTGGCTGACCAGGCACAGTTTGCACCAGATGTTGGCATCTACACATGCACTACTGCGCATTAGTTAAAAGCATCATTTATCTAGTACCTGTATGTGTTGGTACTAGGAAATGGTGCACTAGACTAATATAAATGCCATGCATGTATAGATGGTGACACTTTAGATTACTGCTGTGGAGTAAAGCATCTCATGTAGATGTACCCATTGTTTATCGTCTATCTCTGGAACAACTAAAATTAATATTAAAAAGCACCTAATTCTGAAAAGAGCAAACAATGTTCCCACAGGGACAATGCCATGTAAGCAGATAGACAAGTTACATAAATGTGCAGTTGGCACCTCTGTCACTTAATTATTAATTCATTTCTATTTCTTGCCCTAAAATGAATAAACAATAATTTGGTAACTGAATTTTCTATTTAAAATCTGTTTGGTGCTTATTCCTTTGACAGAATAAGGGATGTCGGTGAACAATTAGAACTGAACTATAATCATACATCAAAACAGTGTTAACTATGTAAAAATATTATTGCTTACTAAGCATTTGGTAAGAGTTTTCTGTTCATGGTCTATGTAGTTTATTGCTCTGCAGATGTTATTTCATGCTATAAAATTTTACACACCCTTAATATATAAAAAAGCAACATTGTGAAATGTGTTAAGTCATTTTTCCCTATTAAAATGTACCTGTTGATAATGATTCAGACTGCTGGAACTAGTAAGCACTGTTGCATTAATGACTATTTCTACCCCTCTTTTTCTGTGGCAATACTATGGGGTTGACACATTATCAGCATTTTTGTTTTGGGATTTTTCTTAAAAACATATTGTTGAAACATATATTTTTACTGTGCGCAAACTGGGAAAAAATCTAGTTACTGGACTACGCCCTTTCATGGGGAAACCTGTGAAACCAAAAAAATTCCAACCAATGAAACACATAGTTTCTTGGCCACAGGCCAGGCCACAACCACAACCATCCAATGCTGGTGGTCCCCTATACCATGAATGCATAGGTACTTTCCTTGAAGCATGACCTCTTTGAATTGCAACTACTTCAGAAGCTATCAGAGTGCCCCCTGGGTAATGGCTTTAAGCAGCATTATATCCTTCTTACATATTTATAGAAGAAAAGGGACTAAGTAAGACCTACTGAGAAACTGAATCTAGTCCTCTGCTATCATAAGCACCCATAACACTTTTTATTAATTCCTCTAGATCTCACTTAAAACCAGTTAAGATTCTCCCTTCCTACCCCACTGCTATAGTTTGAAGGGAAGCTCAGTTAGTAATAAGGGATTTTAACAGAAAAAGTGGTAGCATTATTATAGTATGCAATCAGTCCACTGGGATCTCTGGGGTGGGAAAAAAGAAACAACACCTTTCATAGTTACATACAGAACTGCAAATTGGGGTTGCCATCTGTCTGGAGGTAATCAAGACAGTCCTGATTTGATGAATGTGTCCTGATCACAGCAAGGAAAAAAGCAATTGTCCTGATTGTATACAGAATAAACAAATCTGATTTCCATCAGAGAATGGTCAAGGACCTGAATATATATGAGAGACAAACATCAAAATATTTTGCTAGAATTTGGTTTAGTCTATCCTACAACCCTGCTATTGACCATGAACTTCAAGATGGGAGGGAAAAAAGTTTTTTAAAAATCACTTCAATTTGTATATCATATATGTATATGTGGATGAACAGACACATACATATGCCTGTCGCCTATCTATCAATAACTATTTTTTCAAGTTGGAGCAGCCAGTTTTACCTCACAATAGAAATAAGTGAGATGTTACATTTCAAGTTGTGCTCAGTATTCTAACACTGTAGTATTTCTGTGAAGTGTTTAAAAGATAAACGCTTCTAACTAGGAGAAATTAAGAGCCATGTGCAAACTACACATGGTTCACACTATTCTTGCCAGTGTGAACTCTTTCAGACTCTTTCAGAATCTTTGCATTTTGTTGCAGGATAAAATTTACATTTTACTGACATCAGTGATCAACATGAACAGAATCAGAATTGACCATGTTTACAATGCACAGATCTAGTCCATATCCATACAATGAAAATAAAATCTCTCTACATATATACAGTTATAAGTTTCACAACATGGCTCTGGCTCTTAGGTACTGCCAAACTTCCTGTGATCCTTCAAGATTCCTACTTTATCTAATCCTAATTTTGTTGAGTTCTTGACTCCTCCAAAAGTTAGAGTTCTTCAGAGTGACTAATATTTGCCTGATACTCATACTTGCATGTTCTAAAAGCCCATGGGATTCACACTGTTGCCCCAGCAAGAGGCAGCTGAGTTGCATTCCAGCCAGCATGACAAGTAAATGAAAAAAACTGGAGGCCAACCTAAAATGGAAATGTAAAATTAAGGGAGTAACTTATTTTGGAGCATCTTCCAAATATACCTTGATCATGGAATTAGGTCTTGAGCCTCCATGCCATCCCTGCTGTTGGTCATAAGACAGAATTACCTGAAATACTGGTGATGCATTGGAGGGGGAAGGGGGGCACATGCTCTGTCCCCCCAGGTTTCTGAACTGATGGTAGGTCATGGGGCTGCAACCCAGCCATGGCCAAGGCCAAGCAGCAGCCATGGTGGTGTCGGCAGTTCGATTTCTGTGCTGACTGCAGGGCACAGGCCTGTAGCTCAGTAAGAACCAGCATCCAGCAGTAGCAGGGGTGGCAGCAGCATGGAGTTATGCCTCCCTCCCCCACATTTTCAACACGTGTCAGTGACCTAAAACCTACCCCACCCTTTGTGCTGCCATTCAAAGGAAATGTGGAGGGGGATATCCAAGTGCAAGAGGCTGGGCTGTGTCACAAGAAGAAAAGGTAGATTTGCACCTCATAGATTAACCAAAGTAGATATTAGATAGTACAAATACAGGTACAGGTACAACACATCTCCACCACCCCCCACAATTACTACACCCCACAACAGAGCCATCAGCATTCCTGGATCGTACAGCTGTACCTCCAGAAATGTAACATATCTCATCCAATGCACCAAATGCCCTGATGGAAAATACATAGGAGAGACCAAACAACAACTGCACACCAGAACGAATGCACACCGGAAATCTATCAAAGACAGGAATACCCAGTTACCTGTGGGGGCACATTTCTCACAAGAAAACCACTCTCTCTCCAATCTCTCAGTCCTGATCCTCAAAGAAAACTTACAAAACACTTCCCAGAGAGGAGCCTATGAACTCCACTTCATCATCCTCCTGGATACTAAAAATCATGGACTAAATATAGACATTGGATTTATGACACATTATAACCTGCCTGACATCTGACTCCCCAGGTACTTCTCCACTATTCATCCCCCTTCTCTCCCCTGCACGCAGCCTGTCTCTCACCCATTGACTCCTCAATCTACATTTTCACTGACTACCTGTCTTGTATGCATACCAGCCCAGCCTCTGGCTTCTTTACTTTTCGTTCCATCCAGGAAGAGCACACACCAACTGCTGAAACTTCCTTAGCCTGACAAAGGGTTTTTGAACCTGAAAGCTTGCTTAATAATTGTTTTCCAAGCATTTAAGTTGGTCTAATAAAAGATATCAGATTCACACAAAGAACCTTGTCTGCCTATGCCCTTAGACCAACACAGCTACAACCTACACTCAGGTACCTCACACGCTTTCATGAGCTGAAGCTCACTTTATCAGATGTTGTAAAAGGATATGCTGAAAGCAGAGTATAAAAAAAGGAGAGAGAAATTGCATTGCAAAAGACAAAGGAGGGGAAGCAGCAAAAGGGGACAGGGGGGCAGTGGTGTGAAAGGCAAACAAATAAACAGTAAACCAACAGGAATCAAGGAGTCACAAAAACTAACCCAGGGATTAGGATAAGAATTCATAGTCCCTGTTTATAAACCATGGTCCAGCCTTTTTTCTTCTGCAATTGTCCCTTCAAATATTTTTTCCAGGTTTGCTGTCTGAGGACATCAATCCTGAGGTCAGCAATAAAGTATCCAGGAAGTTACATTCCCTGGCTCGCATGTCTTTCTGCATCTGATGTGAGAGTGGTGTTCATTCACTCTGTTGTGTAGGGATCACCCCATCTGTCTAATGTAGACAGTAGAAGGGCACTATAAGCAGGTGACAGCTTATATAACATTGGTGGAGTTGCAAATGAATAAACCTTGAGTGTCATAATCTGTATTATTCAGTCCAGTGAGCATATGGTCTGTACTGATGTTGCGGCACAGAAGGTATTTGGGTCTGTTACAAGGCCTAGTGCCTAGGTGAAACGGAGAGTTAGGTAACCTGTTGCTCAGGACATTTGTGGCCTATAAACCAGGACAGGTTTGTTTCTCATGATTACTTTGAGACAGTCATCCTTTTCCAGGAAAGGTTGGCAGTCATTAATGATATGTCTAAGGCAGCAGTTTCCAAACTGGGTCATGACCCAAATGGAGTTGTAACATCAATGGATGGGGTCACGATAAATGTGCCCCCTGAGATTTATGCACCCACAGTGGAATGTGGCGCTGCAGCCTGGCTGGACCAGCTCTGTGGCCCAATAGATGGGGTCCATTGTGGGAAGGAGTGCCACACCACAATGGCCACCAAAGTGAGACATGGCAGCACCAGTGGCACAGAATTGTGCCCACACTGCTGCCAGGAGAAAAGGCACCTCAGCTTGGCAGCCATGGTGGTGCATCACAGTGCAGGGCAGTGCTCCCTCCCTCCTGCACCCGGTCCTGCCCACTGGGCCACAGAGCCTGCAGGGGGAGGGCAGCAGGACAGGGAGCCCCAAGCTTGCAGTGGGAAGCCTGCATCCTCCCCCCGCAGGAGCTCCACTCCAGCAGTGCTGCCCACGAGAGGAGGGGTGCGGGGGGGGGACAAACTATGCTCTGTGCTCTGCTCTGGCCACAGAAGTGGCTGCCTCCTGCAGGTGGCAGCTGGGGCTCATGCACTGCTGGGGGGCAGAGGATTGAGCCCTGGCCCCTGGGTTGGGCACTGTGGGTGGGGAGTGGGGGCTGTGGGAAGTGAGTGAGGGGCACCTGGCGCTGGGGGGGGGGCTTCCTGTTGGAAGTGAGGGGCCATGCTGAGGAAATGGGGTCAAACTGAGGAAAAGTTTAGGAAGCACTGGTCTAAGGTGACAGCCAGACTAAAGAGGAGCTGCTGCCATGCTCAAGTCTACCACAGACCCTTATCTCTGAACACAAAATACATAAGTAACAACAAAGCAAAGGAGCTCCTCTAACTAGAAGAGGCTGGACTTCCAGAAGCTTTCCTTTTCCCTCAATGGGTGCATCCAGATCACCACACACATGCCTTTTGCCCCAACTTGAACCCCTTTGAGATGGGGCAAGAGGCACATGTGGGAATGAAAAATACAGCGCAGGGAGAAAATTAGACCCCTGGATATCCAGGAGTCTAAAAAACCCCAAAGCATAAAAAAATGGGGCAAGGCATGGTCTTGGACCGTGCTCTGAGGCAACCAGAGGCTGGGTCCTCCACAGAGATGCTCTGGCTGCCAGAGTGTCTCTATGCTTGGCCCCTCACCTTGGTGCTAAAATGTGTTCAGCACCAGGGCTCCAGTGCCATGAGTAAGGTATGCTGGAGGAGAGGGGAAGGGACCATGGGGGGGATCCCCAGCAGCTCTGCCCACTCCCCCAGCCCTGCCCTGTCTGGCCCCATTGCCCACCAGCCCCTCCCGACTCCCCAATCACCCCCCCCCCACCACCACCCAGCAGCACCCGGTGAGCACCAGGGCTTTTCCTTAAAGTACCAAACTGGAATGGGGAGGGCAGCCATGGGGGGGCTGAGGGAGTGGCGGGGTCAGGGGGCTGACAGGAATCCCTCCATGGTTCCCTCCCCCCTTCCCCAGCCCCCCTCCCTCGGCCCTTACTTACCAACTGCTGGTTGGCTGCAGCTCCCTGCTGCAGCCACCAGGGATTGCCCAAATCATCAAAGCTCTCTGAAAGATTCAGAGAGCTTTGAATCAATTTGGGCCTTTAAATTGGTCCCCTGATTCAATTCAGAGATTCAGCCACTGAATTGGGACAAATCTCCTCCAAATCGAATCACCACCCAAAGCTTCGCACCGCCCTAGTGTTTAGCACCCTTTAAAAATGCAGGACAACAATCACACCTGGAAAATACACAGATGGCAATATGGGAAAACAAGTGGCATCGTTCAAACAGGGCTGTATAAAAGATCCCTCACATAAGAAAAACCATCAAGTCCTGACAGATTTTTCATTCTCTTGAGAAGAATAAAAAAAATCAGCATTTCAGTTTCACTTCTTCTCACCTTCTGGGAGAAAAACAAAACACCTCCCCCACCCCCAGTTTATGCAAGCTAAGTTACTCCATACTATGCAAAAACTAATCACTGTATCACAGGGGAAAAGGCATACTAAATATAATTGTCTGAGTTCTGCTCATTGGGATTCCTTCATAAAATAATGTTTTATGTCCAGGCAGTGAATAGCATACACACACTTACAGCAAAAGGAAAAAAAAGGAGGAAAGCTGAAATCAATTTATAAAATAAAAGGCAACTTCAGGTCTCTTACATGGGAAGAAGAATTTGAAAAGAGTAGGATTATGAGCCAATTCAAAGACAACCAACACCAAAGCTGTGGACTTTGCAATGGCTTTTTGTCATTTTCTACTCTCATATTTTTCCTTCCAGAACAAAACTGAAACCATTAACCATGCCATTTTTCCTTGCAAATATTAATTACTGAACCATAGTACTTTGGCAAAATAATTGCTGAGTTCTTTATGCATTACTTTTTCTATTCATGGCTAGTCCAGCTAGATAAAGATTTTTCTTAAATTAATTTTTGATAAACATTTGATAAAAATTAAATTTTGATTAACATTCTTGCATAAATATGTAGGACAATAGTTTGCTTGCAAAACAGGAATATTTTTAAACTTGTCCCATTCAACTTAACAAATGTGTCCTGTAGTAAGAGTATCCGCTACATGCCTGGATGAAGCAGGCCCCTGCCCTGCGACATTGCTCACCAGAATTCTTGGTATTTTGTTTCCATGAAAAAGAGGAAATTGGTGCATTAAAGTCTAAGATGACACTGAATCATCTTCAACATGTAATTGTGACATTATGGGACTTGTCTCCAACCATGAAGTAAATAATATACATAGTTGTGTGTGAAACAGATGTTAATTTGAACGCTTAAGTGACTGTTGCCTTGATATCCAAGGGGGAGTCTAAACCAGTCACAATAAGGTACCATCTTTCTTTATCTGTGGGCAGCAATAGAGACAATAGTTGATCAAGCAGGCTTATGATTTGCCTAGCCTGGGGCCTAGGACAAGTAGCCCTGGTTACAGAGTCTGTTGTGAGGAGAG
Source organism: Crocodylus siamensis (assembly GCF_052110815.1). Lineage (NCBI taxonomy): Eukaryota > Metazoa > Chordata > Crocodylia > Crocodylidae > Crocodylus > Crocodylus siamensis. The sequence continues at coordinate 21,496,372 of NC_143403.1, forward strand.
GAGGAAAAGGGAGGAAAAGGGAAGGCTTTAAGGAGGGATCTGTGGCAGAGCAGGCCTGTTATCACAGAAAAACTTCCAGGGGAAAGAGTTCAAGTCGTGAGTGAATGTCAGCTCTGGGTTCTTAAGGGCCAAAGTTAGAAATGAATTTGCAACAATATAATAATTAAAATGATATATATTGTTTTCTTTATATTTGCCTGGGGAAATAACAACATTAGACATAACACATATTCAGGTTCATATATTTCCCCAGTTCAAAAAGTATTTAAATGCAAAGTGTCTATATAATTCTTGGGAGAAAAAAAAATAATTATTAAAGTCCTTCATTGAAGGAGCCTGTGCTCCAAACTGCAAATCTTGCTTTCAGTATTGCAGAGATGTCTTCTGGTCCTTCAAACAGCAGCAGTTGCTTACTAGGCCCATAAGAATACGAACAGTCTCTCAATGCCCTTAATAAAGGGGTTAAAGGCTAAATCTACATGTTTATTCTCCAGCAACAGTACAAAGACAATCTCCTTCCTTTGTCTACTCTCTCCGCAATCACTTTCTTTTTGCTTAAACAGGGGCAGGGCCTGCTTATCCTCTGCCACACACACAAGTCTGAACCAAGTACAACCCAGCTTATGGGGGTTACATGAGCACCACTAAGATTTCCAGGCAAGGTCCCACTGGAGAGTAATTTTCTGTGACAGGTACCACAGGGAAAAGGCCTAGGAGTGGTGCAAGGCCAGGCCTTAAGGGAGGAATCCTTCCTTCCTGAGGAGTGGAGGAGGCCACCCAGCAGGCCATAACCAGAAGACCTGGGAAACTGAGCTGGGTCCCAGAAAACTGGTATGAGAGAGAAGCTCTGCCAGAAGGGGTTTGCAATTTGGAGGTGCTCAGGAGAAATACAACCCTATTCCTATCCCCTTATCCCCATGTAAGAAAAAATGAAGCGCACCTCTCAATCTGGGGCATAAAAAGAAAGGAGACAAAGGAGAAAAAAGCTCAGGATGAAAAGGGGAGGATCCAGTGTCTGCTGGATCAATTTGTATGGGTGATGAAAGGAAATAAGGAAGTTGGAAGTGGAACAGGTGATGCAGGTGGCACATCACTTGCAGGGGATGAAGAATATTCTGATCTTGAAAACAAAGGAAGCAAGCAGTGATGTAGCAGGAGAATGTGAAAATGAGTCATATTTGGTGGTGCAAGCTAAAGGAGACATAGCATCAAATAAGAAAAATGAGACAATTTATCTCATTTTCAGAGCTTCACCAGGAAATGTTCTCTAATGACCCAGCCACCTGGGGGCATCTCGATCGGTTGCAAAAGGAAATAATTGTGTCCAAGGGCCCACCACCCAAACCTGCGAACTTCCCACTTGATTCCTCCAAATTGTCATTCCCTACACCTGTTTTCTGCAAGACTCTGTCCAATGACGAGAGCGTGAAAAGGGACTGGCTCATTTGGAGTCAGAAGGCAGCTGGCCTGTTCTGCTTTCCATGCTGTCTCTTCTGAGATCAGAACAAAAATCAAGCCCTGTACCATTCCAGATTCTGCCATGGGGGTGTGAACAATAACTGGAGAAAACTGTATGACAAAGCAAAGAGTCACAAGGCCAATTCTGGTCATCTTCAACATTATTTACAGTGGAAAGATCTTGCAAATGCTCTTAGTGGAAAAGGAGCCATTGATAATGCTCATGAAAAAGGTATACATTCAGAGAAGGAAAAGTGTCAAAGTGTTGTGAGGTCTGGCTGACATTACCCTGTTTCTGGCAGAGCAAAATTTGCTGTTCTGAGGATCACATTCTACCCTAGAGCATGACAACTGCAGGTTGTTCCTTTCTATTGTATAGTTCATCAGTAAATACAATCAAGATCTGAACTGCCACCTTGAAACTTACAGAGCATCAAATGCCTGGGGAGAGAATGCAAGCACACTACATGTCCTGACAGAGTCAGAATGAGTATTTGGCGGTGTGTGTCAAGAAAGTACTAAATACGATTCTTGAGCAGGTGAGAAATGCTCACTATCATGCAATCATTGTAGATGGAACACCTTATGTCTCGCATACTGAGCAGTTGGTATTTATCATGAGATATGTACAAGAAAAAGATGGAAAATGGGATGTGCAGGAATGGTGTCTGAAAATGGTGGACTGCAATAAAAAGAAAGGAACAGACATCATGGAGCAGATAAAGAAAGTACTGGCGGAGGATAAGGTAGAGTTGCAGAACTGTAGAGGCCAAGGGTATGACAATGCTTCAAATGTGCCTGGGAAATACCAGGGTGTGAAAACCAGGATACAGGATGAAATCCTCAGGCATTGCTTTCACCCTGCAGTGCACATTCTCTGAACTTATGCGGTATCCATGCCACGGAGAAGAGTCCTGAAGTGAAAATATATTTCAGAAATGTACAGAAGCTGTACATTGCATTTTCTTTCAGTCCTGCAAGATGGAAAATTCTTCAGGAAACTGCAGGACTCCCTCTTCACTCCGTGTCAACGACTAGATGGAGCTCAAGAATGGATGCTGTTCGACCCCTCATGAAAAATCCTAAAGGGGTGCTGGATTCTCTCTTCAAAACTGAGGAAGAATTGGACTTGACAGCAGAAATCCAGGCTGATGTTTCAGGTCTCATTGAGTGGATGCAATCCTTTGAGTTCATCCTTCTGACTACAGTGTGGTACAAGATATTGCAGTCCATCAATAACCGAAGCACGCTTGTCCAAGGATCCAAGCTTACCATGAAAGAAGGGGTGCAACATGTCAGACCCTCAATGGTTGAAGGATTCCTGGCCAAGTCTTTTCATGGAAGATAAGGTCATCACTGAAGGGCTAAGTATCACCACCAAATTCAAGAGAACACACAGAAGAATTGGAAGGACGAATCATTTCCGTGATGAGCCAGCCAACACAGAACACACAATCTCTTCCCCTGAAGATAAATTCAGGGTCAAAGTGTTCATCATAGCCATGGATATGCTCCTCTCAGATCTCCGAAGCCTAGATGAGACCATGGGGAAACTCTCCACCAGCTGTAGCAGAGGACAAAGAAATTGCAAAGTTTGTGGAGTCCCTGTCCACCACATACCCACAAGATGTGAACAAGGATGAGCTGCAAGATGAACTTTGCATGTTTTACAAAATCAGGACAGACTCAAATATGTGCACCACTGAAGGAGCCGGGGACACTGCACTTGAGCTTCTCACCTGGATTTATTGCAAAGATGTAGAATCTGTGTTCCCTCAGATATGCATTTGCTTGAGAATGCTCATTGCCTTCCCAGTCTCTGCTGCATCCAGGCAATGCACTTTTAGTAACTTTAAGATTATTAAGCACTACCTGTGGTCAGCGAATGGGGAGGATAGACTGAACCATTTGATCATGCTCTCAGTAGAGAATGCATTTGCAAAGCAAATAAATTGTGATGATGTAATTGATGACTTTGCACCCATGATGGCAAGAGAAATACTTTACTTAAACTTTCCTTTTCTCGTTTTGTTTTTAAGTTCCTAACTTTGTAGCATAAGTTTAATAAATGTTTCACTTGCAAACTGTTAATGTCATTTTGCTTTAGTAACCTGTCTCCAAGGTAAATTCATTCTACTTAGCCCTCCTTGCCATGGGAACAAGTGGGGAAAGCCAGTTTGTTTCCACTTCCTAGGGCAAGGGAAGGAGGAGCCGCATGTGAGAATTCTCACATGTGATGCGTGTGTGCAAGAATTCTCACCCATGGTCCCCCAGCTTTGTACATACACACACGGGTCCTTGCAGAGGACAGTGGTGGGGCCTCCAACATCACACCTGCCCCAGGCCCCATAAACCTTCTGGGCAGCCCTGTGGATGACTGTTACATCCAGGTTTCTGGGGCAAATATAATTCTAAAGTGACCTGCCATGAATATTTTGCAATATTTAGGTAAAATTCAATTTCTCCACTAATGTCTCCTGTTAGGGTATTTACTTATTGAAAAATTAATGTATGGTGACACACAAAAGGATTACAAAATTCAGAGAAAGCCAATTACTTGGAAATTTGAAGGAATATTTACAGTGCTGCTCCAAATCCTATCACAAGTCTTCTTTAATCTCTCACTTTCCTCCACTTAGATGTACATTTAGGAGAAGGTCAGGTGGGGAGGTCAGGTTGACAGATAAAGGAGGTTCCAGTTCTGTCAAGGCTGTGTATACAGTAGTGAGCAGAAGGGGTGTATGGGTTTGGGGAAACAAATGCTCTCCTCTACTAGGGAAAGGCCATAACAGGGGCCAGCGAGAGACTTGACAGCATGATTAGACCTGACTCCTCTTCTCCCTTCTGCCCAGTATCCAGCCTATGTAGATTGTGTAGGTTCTGGATTTAGAGATTTTCCCCTAATGATTTCTGTACAGATTCTTTAGATAGCTCTAACACAAAGCTCTAGCACCAGCACCTTTGTTGCAGACATCTCTGAGACCTTTTCAGCAATTAAAAGATGAAAACTCTTAAAATATTTCAAGTGCTGTAGTGCTAGATTTCACCCCTCAGATATTACATATTATCATGGCAGCACCTGTTACATTTTTCTCAGATCTATGTAATGCTATACTGCAGTTCAGAATAATACAGGGTCTGTTTTTCCAGGGTTAAACACTAGAACAGTCATCACATTTTGTATCAACCAATGATTTATTATGGTAATTGCAAAAAATTTATAGAGATTAACTCTATAGCTTACTTTTCTGATTATCTTTATTAAAAACCACAGGAAATGTGAATCTGTAGAAACAAACCTGAGAGAAACAGTAGCAACTCTAAAACGGATCCAAAATACAAAATTAGTAAAAATACAAGGGGCTGCAGATTCATATTCTCAACCTATTTTCATAAATCCCATTGTAATTTTATAAGACTTTAGTACTTTGCATTAAAATTCAATTTAATTTCAATTTAAATTCATGGCAAAATTTTCAAGTGGTCTGAAAATGTAGCAAAAAGCAACTAAAACTATTGTTTTTAGTGATGGACTTTAAACTAGTGGCTCTTGGTTATGAAAAGTCAACTAAGGAGATTTTGTCAATTAAGATCAAATAGTATCAGCAAAGAGTACTCATATGAATACACCTGCTAAATGCTCACTGAATAATGTAAATCCCTTTGCTTTTCCGGCAGGTAAGTTTACAATTAAATATGTAAAGCTACAAGAACCTGCTTATTAACAAAATCCAGTTCCCATTAGATTAATCCTGTTCATACCAGCATAGAAATAACAAACTGAGGATCACAAAGTGGTACCGATATTAATTGGCTTTGACGAAATCATATTCGTGTTTTGCAGGTGATTTTAGTGGGTCTAGCCACTCCTGTTGCTTTGTAATTCTGTACTGTTTCTTTTTCCATTGCCTCTTCAATTTTTCCTTTCCCCAGCTTCTTTCCTCCAAAAAGAAAAGTGCTTTGAATTTAAAAGTACCTCTTTTTTAATGACTGACATTAAATACATTACAATGATAACATGGTTTTATCCATATTTCCTGCTTCTGTTTGGGGAACAAAGGAATCTCTATATCTCTGAAACGCCTGAAGCTAAAACATGAATTATAACTTCTGGGACATCCAGTCCCGTCCCACGTGCACAAAGGAAAGTAATACATGAGATATTCAGGAACGATACACTTCAAAACCATTGTAACATGGCAAAAATAGCTAGTTTGCATCGAAGTCCCTATAGGGTTACAGACAATGTAATCAGGTGGAGATAGCTTGCAATTGTTGGGTTGTCAATATCAATTTAGACTACCCGCTGGTTCTTATTTATTTTTTATCATTGATTCTGCATCCATTCTGCCTGTATCATACAGCTAAATTCTTTCTAATATGACAAGGCCTTAAGGATTTATAGATGTTTCTCAAGCTGTAACAAATTGCTATTCTTGTTAGGGTTCCAGCTACAATCCCCATTGGAAAAATGTTATGAGAGAGATGCTATCAAAATGATCCCTGGCTACTGAGATAGAAAAGAACACAAGTCATTTTTAGTTACTATCAAAAAGGGTGGCAGTGGCAGCAGGGTAAGGATTTTTAAAAATCACAATCATTAAACATAAAGAAAGAAAATTGATCTAAATCCCACAGAAGCATAAAATTTCCAGGTTACAAATCTCTATCTTAGCATTACAAATAGTAATGATGCTTACATCACTAATAATATAGAATACATCTAAGGTCACCTGGTGAACGACGCTGCAGCTTCTTTGCTATGTACCAAGCTACATGCATTATTCATGGACACACCTATACACTGATAATAAATAAGTCAGCATTACATATACCCTGGCCATTGCCAATCATCTTTGTAGTGTAAGACCACATTTTAACATGCTGTATTATTAAACAAGTACATTAGGTAATGAAAATGTTGATGGACTTCAAATAGTCATTGGACAGAACACTTGAAAGATACCTAATCCACACCAAGCAGCTAACTTGACATCTAACCGTAACACAGAGCAACAAATAATTGCAGCTGGTCAAATTATTCCTTCTACTTGTGAAAAACTTCTGAAGAAAAGGAAAGGGTTTTGTAACAGGGAACCCTGGCCCTGTTACTGAGGGAGAGCTATGAGGCCAACAGGACCAGCAAAGGCACTTCATCTTGGATGAGATGAATTGAGATCCACTGTCCCAGATCAATGCCTCTGACAACAGGACCCACATAGCCAAAAAAATCACATTTCTGTAAGAATCTTTCCATGACAGTCACCATGGCCTGACCTGCCAAAGTAGGTCAGGGTTTACCATTAGGCAGCAAATGACATTGTGTTCACCTTCATCTCTCTAGGACCAAGAAAATGCAGGGGCCAGTGTCATCCATGGAGAGGCTTTGTCTCCTCCTGCACCACCCCTTGGGTCCCCCAAGCAGTTCCATTTTTCAGTATGCAAGATACGATAACAACATCGCTACCAAAATCTCATGCTTTCACAGCACACCGTGATAATCTGCAGGAATCAGGAGAGGATGATCTCATAGGAAAATTACTATTAAATATTAATATTACAGTAACAGCTCAGGGTCCAGTTGCACTAGGTGCTGCTCAAACATATGAAATAGGACAAAGAGCCCCAAGGACCATAACATCTCAATGAGATGATAGAACAGGTAAGAAAAACCAAAAGTATGCAATGGTGGAAGGGAGGGGACAGAGGTTATATAGTGCAATGTTTAGCTAATAAGGAGTAAAAATCATGATTTGCCATCTGCCCAGCTTTATCAAGTTGCAGTTTCCTGTTTATATCATGAGAAAAGACTGGTAAAAGGCTTATGCGATGGTTCTATAAATGTGGTTTGGGAGCTTTTACTCCCATTCAGAACAGGCATCGTGGAAAAGAGGGTGAAAGTGCATATCATAGAAGGGGATTCATGGATCATGGCAAAACAAAGGCTAAATTGAAAAACAGATTAGGTAGGCACTAAAACTTGTGGAGTACTTTCAAAGGATGGAGAAGAAGCCTGTAGTTTATGAGGGAGAGCCAGTGGAAAGACTGGAGAGTGAATGTCAGAGCAATGAGACAGAAGGTTTATTTTGACACTAGCAATTTGAAGTCTGGAACGTGAGGTGACAAAAGTTTGTGTAGAGCAAGTAAAAAGGAGAAGGAATTTTGAGACAGGTGGCATGAAAAAGGCAAGATTTAGTTACTTGGTGTGTTGGTCAAAAAACAAAGTCAAGATAATATTACAACTGCATTTGATGTTTTTGGGTGACAGGGAGGACAGTGGTGGTGCCTACTGTGAAAGAAAGGAAGGAATAGGCAAATACATGAATGCAGACCAAGAACCATGCATGCAGCCATTCACCATTCCTGGGGGCCATGCAGGGAAACTAATGTAAGTAACTTGGGATGGGGTGAGGGGTGGGCAGGGTTGGGGTGTGGAAGTCATTGGGCCTGCAAGGGGGAAGGGGAGCATCAGGAGGTTAAAAATAGCTCAGTAAGAGGATCAGAAAGTGGGAATAACGCATCCCTGAGCCTGAATTTGGGACTGGGTCTGAGACAAGCAGCTTGGCTTTCCCAGCTCTGGGGATGTGTTGTTCATATGAACAGGCTTTCGCAAGATCAGGTTAACCAACCTTGATATAAATTAGTGCACCTAATTCAGGTAAACTAACTTAAATCAGGTGCACTATTGGGCAACTTAATCCCTCTACACATCTATACAATTGAGCATTTAGGGCACAGACAGAAGTGACAATTTTGCCCAATCTGTCCACAGAAAGCAGTCTATAGCCGTGACCAAACACAACTGTATAGCTGCAGACAGAATGAAAAAGGGCCGGGTGAAAATCTGAGCTCTCATTGCATGAGGGGTCAGTTGAAGACGTTTCAAAACAGAGTCTCTTCTGTAACTTCTGTCTGTGCTGCTTTCCAGCCTGTCACTGTTTTCAGAATAGGAGGGGTGGGAGGGAAGGGAGAGGAGAGACTTCAGTCTGGGGATCTTTCAGTCCCCACTGAAGGGTGGTGCGGGTGTACTGGAACTTCCCCTAAGGTGGTGGGGAGGGAGGCTCCAATTTACACCCCCCCCTCCCCAATGCCACCCGGGGAACCCCTAGAATGAGCTCCCTCTGCTCCCTTTCCCCCCTCCCATTCTGAAAACTTTACAGCCTCACAGGAAGGAGAGCCTATTGATAGGGGAAACTGCCTGCAGGCTTCAGCCAGCAGGTAGATTCCCCTTCTCCCTGGACCCAATAGGTAACTTCTGTTTGGTCTGGGGGGTCATTGTAACTCAGAATACTACCTGCAAAGTGTTCTGAGGTACAGCAGAAAGCTGCACTTCTGTCTGCCTGTTTAGGTCAAACTACAGGTAAGGCCTATACATACCCAATGACACAAGAAAAGAAAGAAATAAGGCAGAAATTATCTGTAGGCAAGGCATATGTTTACTGTGGGTCAGGTTGCCTTTGCATATCCATGCATATTCCATTTGCATTACTGCGCCTCTGTGAAGGATCTGGGACAAAATGTCACTCCATTCTTGGGGGAAAGAGGGAGTCTCAAACATCAAGACTTCAAAGAAAAATAATTTATGGATTTTCTACTTTCCAAAATGTTCCTTTCCCCCTTCCCCAATCATTACTTTTAAACTTCAATCTTCTATTTAAATTCCCTGAATAGCAAGTAACACTAGTTATTTAAAACTGAATTGTGCCCAGTATCCACAACAGCATTAGGAATTTCAAGCCTTAGGTGACTATTCCGGACTGAGTACATGGTCACATACCCAATGTTTTCCTTCCACCTCCCATCTATGCACTTGCAAAGCAGAACCTGCTACCAGATCCTGACAGCAAGTATTTATCCCTGTGATTACCAAACAGCCAATGCTGCTTATCAAAAAATCTCTGTACTACAATCAACAAGAAAGCCCAAGAGATTTAATAAGTATACAGTTGTATCTCATTTTATAATTAATTCTAAGCTCAGCTACTTCTCTGTCTGGCATTACAAATGAGGGAAGCCTGACAGTTCAGAACACTATGCAAAAAGTCAGAAAGCTGTTAAATTTTAAGTGATTAAAAATACTGCAAAACAGCCCATCATCAATAATCTCTATTAACAAAGATTCTGAACAGATACAATTCTCAGAGGACTGTAGAACATTCCCCTCCCCCCCAAATTTTTCTATGTAACAAGAGAGACTCCTAGCATTAGAGGTCGATGCTTTCAAAAGCTGAGCTAAGACTTCTGACATAGGATGACATGAAATATGAAATCTGGCCACTTAACATAAAATCAGTGCAGTACATATCTGACCAGAATGTTCATATTGTGAACTTGCAATTAGCCAGCAAGTCTGCAAGGATTTATAACTGGGGTTATTTTTAGAGTGAGGTACTACTCAACTGGGTTAACCATACCAGAAATTGAGATGCAATTAGGGGTGTAGACAGAAGTTCAGCTCTTGGATGTAACTGAAAGCAGTTTGTAGGAAGTGTTCTAAGTTGCAACAATCCCCTAGACCAAACAGAAGTTCACTGTTGGTTCCAGAAGGGAGTGGAATCTAGCTGCTGGCTAGGAGCCTGCAGCCGGTTCCCCCTAGCTACAGCCCCTCCTCTCTCGAGGCCTGTCCCTGTTTCAGAATGGGAGAGGGGAAAGTAAACAGAGGGGGCTCATTCTAGAACAGTTTCGTTTTATTAATTGTTTGGACGGGAGAATGGTCTAGTTTGAATTACAGAACTTGGAGTTAGCAAATCCAATTGTGACTTATAGTTTTGCCACAAACTAGGTGTGTGGCCTAACCCTCTCAGTGACAAATCTGCATAACAACAGTGTTCTACTACACAGGAATGTTGCAAGGCTTAATCAATTTTTTTTTTTAATTTCTTTCACTGTGTGAGAGAGTGCTTATGCTAAGCAAGGCCTAGCATTAAAAAAAATGCACTAAAACTCCCAGAATGCTTCAAGGAGGTTGAAGAGTCAGCGATTGACATTTTGGTAATCACTTTCTGACCCTTAGATGAAAATACTGAACTTCTGACCTTTGAACAATGATAAAAATAGCTGGACATGCCGCTTACACTGTTAAGAATAGGAAACTGCATGGCTAAACCGCAATGACGAAAAAACAACCGCATATTATGTCAGTTTTGACATTTTAACCCTGCAAAAACCAGCAAAACATATAGATGAATAATGTATTTAGGTTATAGAAAATTAGCATAAGAAATATAAAGGTCATTAAGAATTAACATAAGAAGCGTAATGATTATAATACAAAGCGTATCACCTGATATTATAATATAGATAAGTTAACTAAATAACCAGTAGAAGTAAGAGTTAGAAAATGCATATGTATAAGTGTTATCATATATAACTAATAGTAAAGTTATGTTAGATGCCTCACTTCCACCATGGAGACAGTTTTGTATCTTTTGCCTAAAAAAAAGATAAGGCACTCCTTTTAAATGATCTGTTGACCAGTTCTGAGACTACTGAATCAGGCAGCCGCACCTAGCCTCCAGGTTAGATAGCAAGGGCTTGATTTGGGAACCTCATGAACCAACAGACCTCCTTTAGTTTATGACTTTGTGAAACAATAAAAGTTTTAAATTGAACAGGTCTGAGCCTGTGCTTAATTCAGTCCTATATAATTCGGCATCGAGCTCCCACACACTGGGAAGTGACAAGTACCATGGAAATATTTATTCTGATCATATAAGAGTTTTAAAGGGTTTGATAGTGGAGTTGATCTGTCAATAACAAAACAGATGAGAAGCAGACCAATTTGAAAACATCTCTAGTTTTATTTTTCTATTGGATGCAAATGTATGCATATAACTTCCCTTACTTAATTTGCATATTTATTCCAAATTTCACTAAACTTTTTAAAGCTGCTAAGCCTGCTTAACATGGCTCTCCATAAATGCCAGCTGTGCCATCTCATTGTACCAGACTTCCACCTTTGGAGATGTCCTACTGTTCCAATACAGCAATATAATCTTGCATGTCACTAAAAAGGCCAGCTGTAAGAGTACAATCTGAGAAGGATTACGTTTGAATTCCTTAGGGATATATCTAAGAACACACATATTTGCCAAAGATATCTTATTAAGCCTTCTGGTTGAAAATTAGAATGTGGAAACAAATGTAAAATATTAATTGAAAGGCAGCCAAGCAGCAGAGCATCTGAAATTGAATAACTAACCTTTTATACATAAGGAAGAGAAAAAAACAAATATAACCAACAGCATTTTTAGACCTGAACCCTCATGATTTCTGGAGTGTTAGTAGGCAAACTAGGGGGAATCATGTTATGAATGCAACACTTAACATTAATTTTCTAATACAAAATCTTAGGCCTTTTTGAACTCTGACAGCAGCTCAAATAGGAGGGACCCAAATTTGTGCTGGAGATTTTTGCATCATCACACATGGCTGAACATGCATGTCAGTGTGGGGCAAGTTGTGCCAGTTGGGGTAAAATGATCCTGCCCAGCTTGCCCCAGATCTATAGCCAGGGGGAGCTAGAGGCAGTATAAAAACAGCAGTATAAAAATCTGCCCTGTGCTGGCCCCAGCAACATAAAAACTTGCCTTGGTGAGCAGCTCAGGGCTACTTGCACTCAGGAGCTTCTGAGGTCCAGCTATTTGCTGTCTGAGGACATTAACCCTTGTGCTAGCTGGACTGCTGAAGCAGCCCTAACCTGGAGTAGCCCCCATACCCTCTACCCACTGCAGCAGTCTGGAAGTGGGGGCTGCTGCCTGGCTGTGACCTGCTGCCACCTGCAATAGCATCCACCCCCCTGAACCTGTGGTCCCATGGCTGCATGACTGCCAGACCTGGATGGGGTGCCCCCATCTGGCCAGCTATCATGCAGGAGATGTGTTCCTTGTAGTGGCCCACTTTGAACTGTCAAAATGTGTCCTCTTGGCCCCAAGTGGCCAAGAGGTCAGCCACCTCACCTGTCTTCCACCTGGGTTCCCAGTGCTGACCCTGGACAGGCTTCTCTGCCCAGGTCTCACCACTTGTTTACCAGCAGAGATCCTGGTGTTCTCTGTTTAAAAATTACAAATACTATGATAAGAAACCCAAATTCTCATTAAAATACCCAATATAGTGTTCTTTGCTATTAAAATGAAATGCCACTATATAGAGAGAGATCAGTTGGGCAATGTTTTATTAATAAATTTACAAGTGTAAAGCAATTTGGAAGCCTACCAGTGCCTCTATCATCATAATAAAATAAATTAAAAATATCTATACACTTTGGCATTTACTTTTGGCTTCTTTGTCATAGAAAAATTAGAGCTTCCCCTACCCCCCTTGCTCACCAAGATGTGCAGCGCTGAGCAGCACTGATATGCCAGTGCCCTGCCCCTGCCCCTGCCCCTGCTCTCAGTCCCAACCCACAGCCCATGCCCCCCCACCCCAGTCCCCTCACTCCTGACCCTCATCCCCTACCTGCCCCCATTAGCTCCCTTCCAGCTGCAGCTCTGTACCAGCACCAGAACATAAATCCAACTGCATCTTTCCCACCCACTGCTTTGTAGCTCTGAGCAATGCCAGCCCCTACTGTACTGCACCCTGTGCCATCCTAGCCCTTGACTGAGGATCAGGGACTGATCTGGGCCCTTTCCTCCCAAGCTGGCCTCCCCTTGCACAGGCTACTCTAGGAGCTCTAAACCCAGCCCTGGCAGCCTCTCCTACCCAAAATGCTCCCCCACCCCTGACCCCCATCTCTCTCTGTCACACCAGGAAACTATGAGCCAGTTAGTCTTACCTCAATCCTGGGGAAGCTTTTTGAGAGAATTATCATAGCGCATGTCCACGAGGGGCCAGCAGGGGAGATTATGCTTAGGGACAACCAACACGGGTTCATTAGAGGCAGGTCCTGTCAGACCAACCTGGTGGCCTTCTGTGACCAGGTCACAAAATCCTTAGATGCAGGGGTAGACCTGGAGGGATGTGAGCAGTGGAGTTCCCCCAGGGCTCAGTCCTCGGGCCTGCACTGTTCAACATCGTCATCAGTGACTTCAACAAGGGAGTAAAAAGCACACTGTTCAAATTCACAGATGACACTAAGATGTGGGGGGAAGTAGGCACACTAGAAGGGAAGAATAGGCTGCAATCGGACCTAGACAGGTTACAGGGTGGTGTGGATGAGAACAGGATGGATTTCAACACTGACAAGTGCAAGCTACTGCACCTGGGGAGGAAGAACCAGCAGCATACCTACAGGCTGGGGAACTCCCTTCTTGTCAGTGCAGAGGCAGAAAAGGATCTTGGAGTCATTATTGAACATGGGCCAACAGTCTGAGGTTGTGGTCAGGAAGGCCAACCGCACCTTGTCACCACAGATGCATGTCAAGCAAGTCCAAGGAGGTGATCCTCCTCCTCTATGCGACACTGGTCGGGCTGCAGTTGGAGTACTGCGTCCACTTCCGGGCGCCGCACTTCAGGAGGGGTGTAGACAACATGGAGAGGGTCCAAAGGAGGGCCACTCGCATGATCAGGGGACAGCAGGGCAGGCCCTACGAGGAGAGGCTACGGGACCTGAACCTGTTCAGCCTCCACAAGAGAAGGCTGAGGGGGGATCTAGTGGCCTGTTACAAACTAGTCAGAGGGGACCAGCAGGCATTGGGGGAGTTCCTGTTCCCCTGAGCACTACCAGGAGTGACTAGAAATAATGGTCACAAGCTGGCAGAGGGTAGATTCAGGCTAGACATCAGGAGGCGCTACTTCACTGTCAGGGCGGCTAGGATCTGGAACCAACTTGCAAGCAAAGTGGTGCTGGCCCCTACCCCGGGGGTCTTTAAGAGGAGGCTAAATGAACACCTTGCTGGGGTCATTTGACCCCAGTACTTTTTCCTGCCATGGCAGGGGGTCGGACTTGATGATCTGCTCAGGTCTCTTCTGACCCTACCAACTATGAAACTATAGCTTGAGTGATCAGGACATCTTTGTGATCCAGGGCATGAACAATGGAATAGTCAGTCAAGTGCCAATGCTTAGATTGCAAGTGTTGCCATGATGTCTTGCGCCTACTTTTCTGCTGGAACAGGGTGTTGGTGATGGGTGTTGGTATTGGGTGATGTTCCCTGTATTTGGTCAAGAGAAGGATGCCGTTGGACTCAACCTTTCCTATTCTTTTTTTGCTGATGGTTCTGGTCCAAAGGTTCAAGTCCCTTCCAACTTTGGTGTTGAAATTGCTGAGTAGAATAAAGCTGTCTCTCTCTGGAACATCAGAGGAGACTTGGTCAAAGTTGGCTTAATCCATGGTGTCAGGAGTCAGGGCATATGCATTGACATAGGTGGAGGGAGAAAAAATTATTTGAGGGGGCTGACCACATGTGTGCATACGTGCATGCTCAGCCCCCCCAAATGGGAGGGGGGTTGGACTCCCCATAATCAAGGGGGTCCAAAATAGCAGTGACAGAGGCTGGCTTCTTTGTCACACATCCCTAGCAGCTGCAGCAGCAATGCCCCCATGCCCGGGGGCTCCCAGTGAACAGCTGCCAGGGCGGAGCAACTGGCAGCGTGCAGACAAACCTGCTCTCATCCTGTGCTTGGCTGCGCAAGCTCAGAACCACAGCCCTATGATCCCTGCCAAGAGGGAGGCAGCTCTGCGCCCAGTTCTGCTAAGACATGCTGGCTGCGAGCAGATCCCCCCACTCCCTGATCACTCTTTGTGGGGTGGCGATGCACCACGTGGAGTTCACAGCATGGCTTGCCTTGAACCAAATTGCCTTTGCTGCTGGTGGTGGTGGGAGGGGAAAAGGGAACGGGGATCTGGGGCACTTTTGTAGGTGCTTCTGCAAGCACCTGAGGCACCTGGAGCAACACTGGGGTGCGGGGAAAGCTGCTGCTGCCATGGCTGGTGCAGGTGGTTTGCAACTTTTCTAGCACTCGTTGTGTCCATCCAGGGGATGGAGGGACATCTCTCACCTGCAAGGGACAATGAGTGGATCCCCAGGTTGGCAGAAGAGCCAGAAGGAAGACCCTCCCTGGGTGAGATCCCTGCTTCTCCACCCACACCACCTAGCTGGCCCCCAGGAGGCTGGAGCAGCTTTCCTGGGCAATCAGCAGACACGCAGGGTGATTTGGCAGCCCCAGCATAGAGACAACCCCCACCCCCCAGTCCCTCTAGCATGCCCAGACCTGGCTCTTTCTCTGTTAGGGATCATGTTCTCTGAGCCAGGCTGGCAGGGAGCTGAGCTCTGTGCAGGGAGCAAATTTCTCCCTAGAAACACCAGGAGCTGCCCTGAGCACAGCCCAACCCAGTCCCCAACCAGGAAGAGCCCAGAACAGCCCAAGCCACAGGCTGCAGTGGCAGCCTGCCTCCCCCCATGCAGATCCGGAGGGCACACATCCCCCATGCCCTCCCAGGATGTGCATAGCAGCAGTAGATGCTCCCCCCAGATAAGCTGGTCGCGGCTTGTCCTGCACCCTGCCCCACCCCACCACAGTTGTGTAGTGCCTGCCTCAGCCCCAGCCCCACTCCCTTCTTCACCACTGTGCATGCACCTCTCCCCACCCCTGCTGCAGCTGCTGGAAGCCTGCAGCCATGCTGCTTTGTGGTCCTACTGCTGCCCCGCATTTGGGGGGACTAAGCCCCATTAGCACCCCCTTCTTCCACCTATGTGCACTGATGACAGTCAATTTAATTGATTCCCTGTCAATTTAAGATGGAGAGTCATGAAGCGCTCATTAAACCCAACAGGGAATTCGTTAAGTTGGTTTATGAGTTAATTCTTAATGGCAAAGTCAACTCTTTGAAGTCAGTGTTCTCCTTCCTGTTTACCCTTCCACAAGAAGGTATAGCTTCCTCATTCTTTAAGATGTCCATCTCCTGCTTGCTGGGTCTTGCTTGGTGCAGCAATGTCAGTGTTGTGTCACCTGAGTTCTTGAGCCATGATTGCAGTGCAGCACTCTGGGTGTTCACTGTTAGGATTGCCCATGAGGGTCTTGATGTTCCATATCTTGAAACTTATTGTGTGTCTTCACTGATTGCAACTGCAGTAAAGGTGATCCACTGGACCTAGTTATCCAGTCAGTCAAAATCGTGGATAGGCATGCTATGTTTAGGGCACCTTTTCTAGTCCCTTCCCCATTTGAGCAAGGACTAGAGCACAGCTATTCAGCCACAGTTATAGCTGCCAAATTTGATCCTGCCAATCCAAGTGCTAGACAACCTTCTTGTAACTGCAACCTTTATGGCAGTTCATGACTAGGAGGTTCCTGGCCTCTCAGTCCCATTCTTGGTCTCAGTAGCTGGTAGCCGAAGGGCTTGAAAAATTTCCTGAAACCATTTTCATAGAAGATGCTGGTGCATGATTTCTTTTGCCATGAAGCGGTTGCTGTACATAAGCTTCCACATGATTCTTGACAGAACAGGACCTTGATCCAATGGCAAGGAGGCCAAGACAATTAGAGATCTCATTCCACTGCAGCTTTTGTCTGCCTTTGTGGCCACTGAGTTTCTTGCATCTTCCACCTGCTTCACCACTGAGGACTTGTAGACCCTTGGCTGGGGGCTTGGCAGGCTTATTATATGCTGTTAGAGGAATGAATAACATCAACTGAAGATGAGGCAATCCAATCCTAGTGGGAGGATATATTAATTTAAATACAACCCCTTTTCATCTTCCATGGGTGAGGCTCCATAGGGGTCCTCACTGCAGCTAAAAGCTGCTCTCCATATAGAACCACTGTATTAATGCAGGAAATCTGTTTAATGGTGAGAAAACCAATCACCTCACCATTAGTTACAATGAGTTTAAATAGTGTCTTCCATCTGGATGTAAAATACTTTGTAATCTAGTTAAGGAATCATGCTCTCTGAGCCAGGCTGGCAGGGAGTTTAGCTCCGTGCAGGGTGTGCATGGAAACCTGAAGGAGTAGGGAGCAAATTCCTCCCTAGAAACACCAGGAGCCACCCCGAGCGCAGCCTGGCCCAGCCCCCAACCAGGAAGACATGCAGAAGACAGGGCAGGGTGGCACCATAAGGCATTTAGGACTTGGGGAAGAACAGATTGACGTAGCATTTTTTGGCTAAAGGAAATGTTTAAAAACAAGTTTTGGCAGTTCCTCACAATGGCCTCAATATATCTATCAATGCATTACCTCTTTTCCTTTGTCAAGAGCTAGACATAGGGCCTTGTTACACCTGATGGTGTAAACTGCACAAATGTTAGTCGGCTTAGTGTTGTTTGGCTTAGCGGTGCAGTCACACCTTAAGGGCTCAGATTTGGGGTGAGTCTAATGATGATCACAGATATGAGATGAAATGCTCACTTGTTACACTTGACTCTTTATAAAGTACTTAAGTTGGGCTGAAAGTTAGCACTCTCACGACACTGAAAATCTAGAAAATATCTGTTCACAGGATTGACCCATTCTGCTTGATATGAATGAAATTCAGTGAAGTTTTTTTTTGGAAATCTTCCTCCTGGTTTTATTTTGTTTGTGTGCCTCTTGCTCATTTGGCAAAGTTTGTCAAAATTTGGACAACCCAAAATGTGCTCGAAAATACTAAAGTTCACCTGGTTTGCAGGTCAGAAGTAGGTTTTTTGGGGGGATTTTCATTTGATCATTCCAGGATCAGTCCTGGTTGAATTTTCAACACCCCCCACAGTGGAAAAAAGGTTTGTGAACCTTGTCCCAGAATCTAATAGTATTTAGCTATGCATTGAAATTCTTGGCTTTTAAGAAAGATGTGGGCTGATGCACCTGCAAACCTAGAAGACCATTTTCACTGGTGTAGAATTAAGAATGAATTGTGTGTTTTGCTTTATATTGCCACCTAAAATGAGAAGGTCTGTTGCCTGTTTGAGTGCTGTTCATTACAGATGCTTGTGGCATTAACAGTACTCCTGGGCTTCCTCTGTGATGTAGCTTCCTAGCTATATCAGTCTAAACATATAAATCTTTCCTCAGTGTTATAGATCCAAATGCAAAACCTAAAACTTCAGTGCATCTTTTCGATTTGTGAAACTATTAAGAGCACAGTCCTTGTGGACTAGAAATCCCCAAATAGATTATACTCATGATTACACCACACACAGTTATCTCATCTTGACGGGGTTTAATTTTTAAAAGGGCCTCAATATGGACTTAGCTTTATACCCAGAGCTAATTGAAAGATTAACCAGGTAGTTAGGTGCCTAATGCTATGAACTGAAATCCATTTATTCTAGTGGCACGGCACTGCAAAATTGAAGGCTGTTCCTCAGACAAATACAGACAAATGTATGCACTTAATTTTTTTGCATTATTGCGGGTGAGGAATTTCTAATCTACATTGGTCAGTAAACTTAGTTATTGGATTCTGTGTGGTAGATTATGGCTTAAAAACTACAGTTCTTGGGTAGGACTTTGACACAGCTTCTCAAGGAGCAGCAAGGTAGCTAATTTCACAGTAGTCCTTGCACTCCTTGAGACTGTCAGATCAGGCATTCTTCCTATTCTAACTGGCTATTCTTCCTATTTGACTGACCCAGGCAGTGATAGAATGGGGTTCTTTTTATTTTTGTGCTATTCCATTCACTTTGATATTGGCTGTGGTCAGCCTTTTTGCTCAGATGATGGATCCCAGCCCACATTTTCTGATTCCCATGGTCATGTGTGTATGCAAGATTGCTGAGACTTCATTATTTGCTTTTGAATTGCAAATAATAATAATAAAAAATACCAAGTTCAGGCTGGAGCACTACCTTAAAGTTGAGACACCCCATTTGTAATTTTCTGGTCCATTGCAGATTTTCTTTGTGATGCAGAGTAAGTCATTTAGCCTCTTTCCTACCATTTCCTATCTGTAAAACTGAGGTAATAGAACTTCCCCACCATATAAGGGTTGTTGTCATGATAAGAATTGCTGTGGATTTATTGGGTCTCTAGCATTTAAATTTTAATAATTTCCATCAGTTAAAATATCTGAATGTCAGAGTTACAATAGCTGTCCACAGCAGATGGATTATGTCTGTATTAGTGATTGAAAACCTGACCAAAATTCTATTGAGAATGTCAGCTGGTGATAGCTGGTTAACAGGCCTATGCCTGTTAATATCAATTCTGCAACAGCTAAAGATTGGGCATATTATTTTTAAATGTAGTGTATTGAGCCAATTGTTGCTCCCTTTTTTCTTTTTTTTTTGTCCTAGTTTTGTAGGGGCTGATTGCACTTCAGAGTGGACAGCATATTTCATATAACCTTGCATCAATTTTAAAAAAATATTTTTCCCAGATGATGAGAAAAACAATAAATTTAAAATTTCTAAAGTTCTTACAAATCTCAAAACTAGTGGCTCATGTTTTAATTTTCCCAGAGCACATTCCACTATCTAGTAAATGTTTACAAAGTCAAAATGAGTTTAAATCATCTGTCCCCCTTTAGCAGGGGTGGGCAATCATTTTGGCTGGAGGGCCACATAATAAGTTTTGGTGGGCTATGGAGGGCCACAAAGGCAGCCTTGCCCCTTGACACCATCTGGTTCCACCTCTGGGACCAGACATCCTTCCACTAACCCCTGACCTTTTCCACTGAAAGTCTCTCTCCTTGCCCCTTGCAAGTACTCATTTTGGGGAAGGGTTTCTCATTTTGGAACTAGAAAAAAAACAAACAAATTATATACTAAAAAATCAAACATCTACAATAGCATATTTTAATTTTATTTCAAAAAATATTTCTGTCCTGATTTGTGTGTGTTTGCATTGTGTATATAGAGGTGATTGCATAATAGCTCAAAATAGAGTCTTACTCTTGTATACTGTGCGGGGGGGGGTGTTGTAGGGGCTGTGAGTATATGTGTGTGGATGTGTATGTATGTGGGGTGTGGAGAAGGGTGTGCGTAGGGCTATGTGGGAGGTGTGGGGGGCTGTGTGGGTGTGTAGAGTTTGTGGAGGGCTGTGGGAATGTGTGTATGTGGGATGTGAGGGAAGGTGTGGGTGAGTGTGTGGGGTTTGGGTGTGGGTGGATGGCCGGGTATGTGGAGTTTGTGGGGCTATGTGGGTGGATATGGGGCTTGTGGGTGGCTGTGAGCATGTGCGCCGGGTTGTGGGGTGCGTGGAGGGAGAGAATGGTTGGCAGGGTGTGGGTGGGTGGGTGTGCATGAGTGTGTATAGTGGAGTGTGCATGTGGGACCCCCACTACAAACAGGTCCTTCAGACATGCCCCCCCATCATGCACAGCTTTTTCTGCCAGTGGCAGCAGCAGCCCCCTGGTGGCATGTGGTCCTGCCCCTGCTTTTTATGCACTGAAGGATTAAAAATGTAATATTTATAACGAAGACAATTTCCGTTTCCTTGGGGCAGGTAATGAATCCTTCACACACAGTGACATTTTACTTTTATGAATTAGATGAATTACCATTGGGATAACTGGTTTAAAGAGTCGCAGCAGGGCTTTTTTTCAGCAGGATATTTTCCTGAATGTAATCTCACACCATTGATTTTAACTGTCCAAAAAAACCCAGAAAATCTATTTTTGTGAAAACTTTGACATTAAAATGTGCCCTTTTGGAAGTCTTTAAATAATTGAAACAAAATTTCTAGTCTCCCCCCACCCAAATGTTAGGAAAAAATTTCATCTAGATTTTCCTAAACTATTTGTTTACTAGAACTGCATTTTGGAGTGTATTAGACTTCAACACTAATTTCTATTACTTTTATATTTTATGTTGATTCTAGTTTTAAAATTTTGAAGAGAAAATCCAAAATTTTGAAAAAATTCAGAGAAAAATTTGACGAGAATAACCCCCCCCCACCCCAAGAATCCCCCTTTCTCACCAAAAATGTTTTAAAAATCATGGAAATTTCTACCTAAAAAGGCCATTCTTTGACCAGAAAAACTTATTTGTAATGTTTTCTTACCAACTCAATTTCTGTTAGGTAAGGAGGATAATTTCAGAGAATCTTTAGGAGGAGCACAATTTCTGCTAATCATGTGTGTATTTGACAAGGACACAAATGATAGATTACCTATGCATCAAAGAGTTAATTCTTTAAAGAGTAGATGTGAGAAATTGCTCTCATGAATGAGATGGATTATTCATATGAGAAAGGACCCTCAAAATCAATAGGATGACTCATAAATTCAGATTTTTAAGGATCTGATCTTAACTTCTTATTCAAGAATAAAGCAGTGTCTTTTTGCTGTAAGAAAAGAAATGTGGAGATTTAAAAATCTTGTTGCAGTCAGAATATGGAATTTAGACAAAATATAACTGTGGTTAACATAGCACTGACCAGTGATGCTCTTTCCATTGTTTGAAAAAGGTTTTAGGCCAGAATACAGGTGTAGGCTTAACTTGCATGCATGATTCAAATCTAAAAACTAATCAACCTTACAAAACCCATTAAAAAAGCAATCAGCATTGAGAGAAGTGGAAACGTGAACTATGGAAAGAGTTTCTTTGTAATGTCATGGCCCTGTCTTCCTTAAAATGATATCCATGTGATTTGCATTAGTATTTTGGAGAGACACACACAGGCATATATCCAGTGTATTAAGAGGAATGCCAGCTGAGAAGTGCTTTAAAGCAGAATATATTTTAATCTAGTTGTTTAAACTCTCAGGGCGCATCCAGACGAGCGTGCACGTGCCTCTTACAGTGTCTCAAACTAGTCTGAGATGCCTCAAGAGGCATTCTGAGAATGAAAAAATGTTCCGCGCACTCCATATATGCCCAGTGTGGGCTCTAAGTTTGATACCTGAATTTCCAGGTGTCAAAACCCTCCCTCAAAACACCGTGGAAAAAAGTGGCATAGGGCACGGTTCCCCTGAGTGCCCTAAGGCAAGCCAGGGCTTGGCACGACATGTGGTCCCTGCAAGTTGTCCTGGGCCCTGGGTGACAGCCCAAGCAGCCTGGTGCTGCCTGAAGGTGCATGGCCCTATGCTGAGCCAGACTGGGCCCATGACAAAGCTGCACAGGCGGTGCTGGGTCTGAGGCACCTGGGGCCATGCCACGTCATGGGAAGCTTTGTCAGCAGCAGGGCCTGAGCACCTGATGGCCACTGTTGCTGTGGGGAGACACTGTGGCCCCTGTGGAGGGGAGCTGTGGGCCCTGTGGTGGGGGGCTGTGGCCCCTGTGGGAGAAACCTGTGGGCCCTGACAGAGGGGCAGTCCATGAGCTGTGTGAGGGGACTGTGCCCTGTTGGGGGGGCAGGAGACCTAACCCTCCTGAGCAGGCCCCCCACATGGCCCCCCCACACCCACAGTCCCCCCACAATCCACCTACAAACCCCATACCCTAAGCCACCCCCTCAAACCCCTCACCCACATATCTAGCCATAAACCCCAAACTCCCACAAGCTCCATACAACCTCATCCCCACACCTTACATCAGTCCCACAAATCACACCTTGAATGCCCAGCCGACCACATGGGATGGGATGGGGCCTGCTGGCAGGAGCTGTGGCTGCAGGGGCAATTGCCACACTGCAGCTGTGGCCCATGCCCACACCAGTTCTGGGACATGTGGCCCCAGCCGGGGGTGGGGCTCCTGGTCCCAGGACCCACTTGGGGGTTGTGATGGGCTGGAGGGAAGGGTGGAGGTGGCAGCAGGAGTGTTTCATAGTTTCATAGTTTGTAGGGTTGGAAGGGACCTGAGCAGATCTTGAAGTGGAGCGCCCAGAACTGGACGCACTGCTCCAACTATGGCCTGACCAGTGTTGCATAAAGGGGGAGGATCACCCCCTTGGACCTACTCGAGATGCATCTCTGAATGCATCTGTGGATGTATGGTTGGCCTTCCTGGCTGCGTTCCCACACTGTCGGCCCATGTTCATTTTGTTATCAATAATGATTCCAAGATCCTTTTCTGCCTCTGCCCTGACGAGAAGGGAGTTCCCCTGCCTGTAGGTATGATACTGGTTTTTCCTCCCCAGGTGCAGTAGCTTGCACTTGTCAGTGTTGAAACCCATTCTGTCCTCATCTGCCCACCCCTGTAACTTATCTAGATCTGATTGCAGCCTATTCCTCCCTTTTAGCATGCCCACATCCCCCCACATCTTAGTGTCATCTGCGAATTTGAACAGGGTGCTTTTTACCCCCTTGTCCAAGTTGCTGATGAAGATGTTGAACAGTGTGGGCCCAAGCCCTGGGGGACCCCACTGCCCACATCCCTCCAGGTCAAAAATGACCCATCCAGCACTACTCTCTGGGTGCAACCCTCCAGCCAGTTAGGGACCCATTTGACTGTGTAGGTGTCAACATCACAGTCTCCTAGTTTTGTAATTAGAATGAAGTGAGAGACAGTGTCAAAGGCCTTCCTAAAGTCCAGAAAGACTACGTCCACTGACCTGGTCATAGAAGGCCACCAGGTTGGTCTGACAGGACCTGCCTCTAATGAACCCATGTTGGTTGCCCCTAAGTATAATCTCCCCTGCTGGCCCCTCGTAGACATGCGCCAGGATAATTCTCTCAAAAAGCTTACCCAGGATCAAGGTAAGAGTGACTGGCCTATAGTTTCCTGGGTCCTCCTTTCTCCCTTTCTTTAAAATGGGAACCACATTGGCCCTCTTCCAGTCCTCTGGCACTACACCATGAGTACTCATAAAGCTTTGCCAAGGGTCCTTATGCTAGGAGCTGATGACTGCTGGACTGATCACTCACCCTTCCACTTGGTTAGGTCACTCAAACTGGCTCCCAAACAATAGCTGCAGCAAAAGTAATGCCAATGGAAGGTCAACACTGAAGGAATTAAGGATCCAATCAAGCAATGAAAAACTGGCAAACTCCAATCAACAATGGGTAAGAGTTGGCAGCACTTGGGGTGTCTTCAAGTCTACTGTCATCACCATCTGTGAAGAGACACTTAGAATCTCTACCAGGAAACACCCAGACTGTTTTAATGAGAATGATGGAGAAATCCAAGAGTTGATTGACTGTAAGTGCAAGGCCTTTTGTGCTTGGCAGAATGACACAAACTCAAAGCAAAAGAAATTGAGTCACCCACAAGTCAAGGTAGAGGTCTAAAGGAGGACCTGTGATATGAAGAACAGATGGTAGAAAGGAAGGTGTGGCCAGGTAGGGATGAATAATGAAATCTCTCTCCCTGGGACTCGCCTGCCATGCTTTGGAATGATGGAAGAATAAGAGGTTAATTCCCCAGAGAGAGAATGTTCAGTAAATCACCCCAGAAGCAGGATTAAAAAAAATTGGTGCCCCGCAGGTTGCAGAGCATACTGGCTGTTCTCACAGCTCATGGTCTCCCTATTCTCTACCACGGTGCAGTCCACTCCCACAAGTCAGTCAGCTCCACTCCAGTCCCACTCTCTTTTCTCCTTCCTGTGGTACCAGCGGATCCTTTCTCCATGGGACCTTCTCTCAGCCAGTAAGTTTCTCCTCTCTTCCTCACCTTTTTACTTCACCAGTCACCATGGTTACCTACACCCAGTCGGCCAGTCTTATCTGCAAGCTGCTCCAGTGCTGGGTCTGCCACTCCTGGTGTCTGTCCCTGATGAATCTCTCTACGCTGTGCCCCAGGGGGCAAAGGAAAACTTCTTGCTGTGGACTTAAGTAGCTGCTGGCTCTTAATCAGTTAATATTCACCCCAGATATGATCCCCTTCCTAACTGTATTTCCTAAATAATTAACTTTGCCTTGTCCTTGACCTGACTACTTGCAGCTTAGTAACATCAAAGGAACAGGGCTGTCCAACTGTGGAAATTACAGAGGGATCACCTTGCTGGCCACCACAGAAAAGAGTATTGTGAGAACCGTCCAGAACCATCTCCTTCCACTTGCTGAAGAGCTCCTCCCAGAATCTCAGTGTGGGTTCAGGGCATCAACAAGAACAACCAACATGATCTTCATTGCTTAACTGCAGGAAAAATGCTGGAAACAACATGGACCCTTCTACATGGCCTTTTTTGACCTCATGAAAGCCTTTGGCTTGGTCAACTAAGAAGCACTTTGGACGCTCTTTCTAAGGTATTGATTCTTACTGAAACTTATCACCATTCTTTACCTGCTCCACGACAGATCTATCACAGCTCCCTTTGGCTGCTTGCAACCATTAAAAAATAAACAAAAAAACCCATGCTTTACCAGAAGTAGCAGTGCATTACTTTGACTCAGCTCCACAGTAGCGTCTGTATAGTTTGGACACTTTCATCTGGGCTTGGCATGGGAGCATGTGGAGTTTAAAGTAAAGTGCCGGTTTGGTTTTGGTTTTTTAATGCCTGCAAGCAGCAGACAAATGGAGGGAGAGTATACTGCAAACAGCCCCAAATAGAGAAAGAGTTTACTGCAATGATCTCAGTACTTTGCAACTTCATGATGACAACAGGTGATGGAGAAGCAAGAGTGGCAGAAATAGTGTGTCACAGACTGAATCAGGAATCCAAAGCTATCCACGCTGCAAGAAAACACATGTCCACATTGTAGTAGAACCTGTCATTCCTAGATTGGCCTTATCAATCATCTTCGGACCCACAGATTGGATGATCATGGAAGACAATCATGCAAGGGATTTCCAATGATGATTAATTCCTGGAGCTGTACTGTCTAATCCTAAATCTCCCAGCAGATAGATGTGTCTTAAAGGAAAAGACAAGGGAAGCGAATTACTGGAGACTTCAGCTTAGTGAATCCTTTAGCTCTTATGGCCATGATTTTCTATTTTATCATTTTGATGATGGGGAAGGTAATGAAATCTCAGCATCAAAAAGTAACCTAGGCACCTTCTATAATTACAAAAGAATTAGTAACAGAGTGGGATCAGACTATGTTTAAAACAGTCTTCCCAACCTCAGTCTTTGTCATGATGCAATAACCAAGATTTGATGTTCTTTTCATTGTAAGCAGCCTGGTTACAAATAGGTCACATTAGCAGAGGTGGCAAAAGCATACATCTTCTTATATATCATAACTAACAGCCTATCCATGTGGATCACGAAAGTGAGATGCATTCAAAAGCTGCTGAGGGCAAGACTGCATTGTTGATTTCCCCCCTTTCTGGTCATTTTACTATAGAGATAAAGAGCAAGAAAGAGCAAAACAAAAACAAAAAACCACAACATAATCACATTGTAAAAATATGAGAAAACGTCGAAGTTTTACTTGGAATTTGTTACTGCGGAATATGGTAGATCTTGCAAGTGCACCCAGTTGAAAACACTGCCATGTATACCTATGAAATTATACATGAAAAACATCCTGTTATTTGCATTCTGTTACTATATCTATATATAGAATTTATGAATGATATGATTAGATGAACTCCTCCCACTTACTTAACACACCAAGTATCCCATTTTCAGGATCATTATATTATCTACTTAAGTAGTGGTAGCTCCAGCTAAGAGAGCAACAGCAGGAGGTGAAATTACTGTCATACAATGCATGCAGGCTGGCATGTATTAATTATAGCATCTATAGAGAGGAATAAACTCTAATAATTTTCCCAGATCCTATGTTCCTGAACAGCTTTACTATACAAATACCATACCTAAGGGCCTTGCTTCACATTCAAATTAAAGCTGAATAGAAACTAGATATGGAATAGTTTCACATTTTCAAGCACTAACATCATATCTGGTTGGCTCTTTTCATAGCTGGATAATCATTTATCCTGTGATGGTTACTTTGCACATATGGCTGGTCTAAATTCACTGCATGATTAACCAGTTAATTGTGAGTTAATTACTTTGCACTTGTGGCTGGTCTTACATGGCACATGTGCCTGGTTTAAATTTATTGCACAATTAGTCAGTTAATTGTATACAATATGTAATGTGTAGCAGGGGCCTAAAGGTTTAGATGAGCCTATCTTGCTGTGGCCCTTTTGCTTTTAAAGACTGGGATTTCAAGTATGGTTCTTGTCCTTTAGGGATTCCTTTTATCCAGTCAGAGCTGATTTTTCTAGTCTTCTCTGCTGGTTACAAAGTATAACTCGGCCCATATCCCCTCTCCTCCCTCCCCTGTTCACCCCAAGCAGACTTGAACTTAGGGTGGAACACATACTCTGGGAGGCGGGGGGCAGAGGGGCACTTTAATTAGAGAGGCTCCAAGAGCCACTCTAATTAAAGCACCCAGAGCATCATGTGTATCAGCATCCCCACACTGAAAAATGGGGGTGGGGGCACTTTAACTAAAGCTCATTGAATGCTGAAGTTTGCTGGAGTGTGGTAATTACGGTGTGTTGGAGTAGCCTCCATGCATGTGTATAGGCACAGTGACTAGAGACAGAAGTTACACATAAACTGGCATAAGTGATGATCAGAAACCATTTCAAATCTGTAACACAACATGGCTAGGGACAGAAGTTACACGTAAACCAGTTAAAGTGATCAGAAACTGCTTTAAACTGTAACGGAACACAAGCTCAGTGCACATAAACCAGATTCAAAATGGCTGAAACTGGTTTAAAATTAACCTAGTTGACTATAGTATCAGACTTAACTGATTTGGGTCAAACCAATTTATGAAACTTTGATCCCAACCCGCTTCCTGGTTCAAGTTAAATCAGAGTTCCCCCAGCATTTTGCAGCCATGGGCTAGGCTAGGTTGTGCTGTCTACTCCAGAGAGCAGGGATGGCCCCGCTCCTCTGCTTCCTAGCTGGAGCAGTGAGGGCTGGCTGACAAGGGAAGGGTGCAGCGGGGGGAAGGGGGACAAGCCTGGCTGGAGATGCAGCCCAGTCTGTGGGAGGAGAGAGGGAATGGAAAGGACTGCCCCCCTCCCCCGACTCCCCAGACAAACCCTGGCTGGGATCTGGGACCAGGGAGAGAGGTTAAACACCCCTTCCCCAGCTCAAACTTACCGCTAGCTTCAACTATGGACTACAAATCACGGAAGAACCTGGAAGCAGGAAAAGGAAGTGATGATTAATCCTGCACAGTCGTGCTGCCATAATTCTCGACTGCATCCCAGAGACCTCAGCGGTAGCACAAACAGGAAGTGAACACAGCTAGAGAGCCATGCTATAGTGCCCCTCAGCTTCTGACCTGAGCCACTGCAGGCATGTAGCTGCATTTCCTGTTCATTTCTATTGCTATTTCAATTAATCTGTGCAGTTTAAACTAACCTGCAAAGACAGAATCAATTCAGCCTCAGGCTTTTTGGCTGTCTGTACCTAGCTCAAATTTTAGTGTATATAAACAACTTTCAAAATGGCTGAAGCAGATTAAGATAAACCTGGATGAATCAGACTTAATTGACTTAGATTAAGTTGATTTATTGAACTTCTGCCCCACATCTCCTCCAGATTCAAGTTAATTCACAGTCTCCCAGAATCCCAGGATGCTTTGCACCACCTGACAGGGTGAGCCTCATAGCCTTGGCCCAAGCTGTCTGTTCCAGGCAAGCAGGGAGGCATGATCTAGTGCCCCTTCCCCCACTCTCCCCCCACTCTTCACAGCTTCTGGCCTGTGCCACTGCAGGCATGTGGCTGCATTTCTGGAATTAAAAGTGAAATTCTGTTCACTTGCTTATTGGTTCAATCTATGCAGCTTAGCCAGGAAGCAGAGGGGAGCGGACAGCCCTGCTGTGGAGCAGAGAGCCCCACACAACCTAGAGAATATACTGGGATGCTGGGGGAGTCTGGTTTATCTTAAACCAACAAGGGGTCTGAGACAGACATTACATCATAGAATCACAGAAGTCGGGTTGGAAGGGACCTTGTAGATCTTCAAGTCTGACTCCCTGCCTGGGCAGGAGAAAAACTGGGCTCAAATGACTCCAGCCAGGTAGGCATCAAGCCTCTTCTTAAAGACCCCCAGGGTAGGAGCCAGCACCACTTCCCTTGGAAGTTGGTTCCAGCTCCTAGCTGCCCTAACTGTGAAGTAGTTCTTACAGATGTCTAATCTAAACCCACTCTCCAACAACTTATGGCCGTTATTCCTTGTTATGCCAGGGGGCACTAGGGGAAACAAGGTCTCTCCCAAACCCTTCTGGTCCCCCCTAGCGAGTTTATAGACAGTCACTAGGTCCCCCCTCAGCCTTCTCTTGTGAAGGCTGAACAGGTTCAGGTCCCGCAGTCTCTCACTGTAGGGTCTGCCCTGTTGTCCCTGGATCAGGCAGGTGGCCCTCCTCTGGACCTCTCAATGTTGTCCACATCCCTCATGAATTGGGGCACACAGAACTGGACACAGTACTCCAGCTGTGGCCTAACCAGTGTTGCATAGAGGGGGAGGATCACCTCCTTGGCCCTACTTGAGATGCAACTGTGGATGCATGACAAGGTCTGGTTAGCCCTGCCAACATTGACCCCACATTGTCAGCCCATGTTCATCTTGGAGTCAATAATGACTCCAAGATCCCTTTCTGCCTCTGTGCTCCCAAGAAGGGAGTTTCCCATCTTATAAGTGTGCTGCTGCTTACTACTGCCCAAGTGCAGCAGCCTGCACTTCTCAGTATTGAAACACATTGTTTTTGCTAGCCCACCCCTGTAACCTATCCAGGTCTTGTTGCAATCTTTCCCTCCCTACTAGCATGCTCACCTCACCCCAAATTTTGGTATCATCACCAAATTTAAACAGGCTGATTTTCACCTCGTCGTCCAATTCACTTATAAAGAAATTGAACAGTGTGGGCCCAAGGACCGAGCCCTTGGGGACTCCACTGCCCACTTCCCTCCAGGTCGAAAAAGACCCGTCCATCAAAACCCTCTGAGTACGACCCTTCAGCCAATTTGCAATCCATCTAACTGTGTAGGCATCAATGCTACAGTCGCCTAGTTTTTAAATGAGGATGGGGTGGGAGACAGTGTCAACATAGACCGGTTTGAGCCAAATAAGATAAGTCTAATACTACATTCAACCAGGTTTATCTCTAAACCAGTTTCAGCCATTTTCAAACTCATTTATTTGCACTGAACATCTGTTCTGTTAAAGATTTAAACCAGTTTCTGATCACTTAAACTGGTTTATGTGTAATGTCTGTCCCTAGCCTGTGTTAAAGTAGGAGGGGTTTTCTGCTCAAGAGAGAGAGATTCTGTTTTTGTCCACAGTTATAATGAGGTGAGCTCTTAGTTATGGACAGATATTTAAAAAGCCAGAGCCTGAATTGACTCATGTTTTGCATGTTAGTCTAATAAGGCTAGGTTGAATCAGTTTCTAATAGTACAGACATTCCTTGTGGACTGAGGAAACGTGGGAACATGCCTCAGTCCAGGCTAGGAAGGGGCTCTGCCAGGAAGAGGCTCACACTGTCTGGTAGTATGACAGGGGCTGCTGCCCCCATCGAGGGCCCTGTCCTCTCACTGCTGCAGCAGCCAGGCAGGGGCTTGGCCAGATACCAGCTGGAAGGGCCCCCTAGGCAGGAGGTAGGGACAAGGGTTATTCCTCCTCCCACTGGCCTCCAGCACAGAGCGCTTATTCCATTGCCATGCTGGCCTGCTGCTGCAACAGTGAGGGGGGAGCACTTGGCAGACCAGGATCAGTTCCCTCGTGGCAGGACAGGGAAGGGGGAATGAAACCCCTCTCTAGCTAGACCCCCCAGCCATGCCTGTCCCTGTTTGTCCCTGCTCAGCTGGGAAGCAGAGAAGTGGGGCCAGCCCTGCTCCACTGGAGCAGAGAGCCCAGCCCAGAAGCATGCCAGGATGCTGGAGGCCTCTGGTTTAACTTATAGATTCATAGAAGTAAGGTTGGAAGGGACCTTGTAGATCACCAAGTCCAACCCCCTGCCCTGGGCAGGAAAGAAAACTGGGTTCAAATGACACCAGCCAGGTAGACGTCAAGCCTCCTCTTAAAGAGCCCCAGGGTAGAAGCCATCACCACTTCTCTTGGAAGTTGGTTCCAGATCCTAGCCACTCTGACTGTGAAGTAGTGCCTTTGGATGTCTAATCTAAACCTACTCTCTAACAACTTGTGGCTGTTATTCCTTGTTACCCCAGGGGGCGCTCGGGGGGAACAAGGTCTCTCCCAAACCCTGCTGGTCCCCCCTAGTGAGTTTATAGATGGCCACTAGGTCCACCCTAGTGAGTTTATAGATGGCCACTAGGTCCACCTTCCAGTCTTCTCTTGCAAAGGCTGAACAGGTTAAGGTCCTGTAGCCTCTCCTCAAGGGTCTGCCCTGCTGTCCCCTAGTCAGACGAGTGGCCCTCCTCTGCACCCTCTCAATGCTGTCCACATCCCTTCTGAAGTGCAGCGCTCAAAACTGAACACAATACTCCAGCTGCGGCCTAACCAGTGTCACATAGAGGGGGAGAAACACCTTCTTGGCCCTGTTTGAGATGCATCTGTGGATGCACGACATGGTACGGTTTGCCCGTGTTCATCTTGGAGTCAGTAATGACTCCAAGATCTCTTTCTGCCACCACGCTCTCGAGAAGGGAGTTTCCCAGCTTATAAGTATGCTGCTGGCTCCTACTGCCCAAGTGCAGCACTCTGCACTTGTCAGTATTGAAATCCACCCTATTTTCATTAGCCCACCCCTGTAACCAGGTCCTGCTGTAATCTATCCTTCCCTACTAGCATGCCCACCTCACCCCAAATCTTGGTATCATCAGCAAATTTAAACAGGCTGCTTTTCACCCCATCATCCAAGTCACTAATAAAGAAATTGAACAGTGTGGGCCCAAGGACTGAGCCCTCGGGGACTCCACTGCCCACTTTCCTCCAGGTCGAAAAAGACCCATCCACTACTACCCTCTGAGTACGACCCTTCAGCCAATTTGCAATCCATCTGAGTCACCTAGTTTTTTAATGAGAATGGGGTGGAAGACAGTGTCAAAGGCCTTGCTGATATCCAGAAAAACTTCATCCAACGCAACACCTGTGTCCAATGTTTTTGTGACCTGATTGTAGAAGGCAATTGGGCTGGTCTGACAGGACCTGCCCCTAATGAAACCATGCTGGTTGCCCTTGAGTATCATCACAGCTGCTGGCCCTGACTATATGAGCATTCATTGTCATCTGGCCAGGTGCTGGGAGATTAGAAACTCCTAATGCAGTCCCAGTTTTCAAGAAAGAGAGGAAGGAGGACTCGAGCAACTATAGGCCTGCAAGCCCCACTGCGGTGCTTGGAAAGATCTTGGAGAGAATCATCAAGGAGCACATCTGTGGGGAGCCAGCAGGGGAGATCATGCTCAGGGGCAACCAGCATGGGTTCACTAAAGGCAGGTCCTGCCTGACCAACCTGATTGCCTTTTATGACCAAGTAACTAAATTCTCGGATGATGGTGTCACCGTGGACGTAGTCTTTCCAGACTTTAAGAAGGCCTTTGATACGCTCTCTCACCCCATCCTCATTAATAAATTAAGCGATTGTGGCATTGATGCCTACACAGTTGGATGAGTAAAAAATTGGCTGATGGGGTGCACCCAGAGAGTGGTGGTGGATGGGTTGTACTCAACCTGGAGAGATGTGACCAGTGGGGTCCCCCAGGGCTCGGTCCTTGGGACCACAGTGTTTAACATCTTCATCAGCGACTTGGATGAGGGGGCGGAAAGCATGCTGTCCAAGTTTGCTGATGACACTAAGATGTGGGGCCAGGTAGACACACTTGAAGGGAGACAGAGGCTGCAAATTGATTTAGACAGACTACAAAAGTGGGCAGAGGAGAATAGGATGGGGTTCAACATGGATAAATGCAGGGTGCTGCACCTTGGGAGAACAAATCCACAGCACACATACAGGCTGTGGAGTTCCCCTCTTGAAAGCACAAAGGCAGAATGGGATCTTGGAGTCATTACTGACTCCAAGATGAACATGAGCTGCCAATGCCAGACCACAGCCAGGAAGGCCAGCATTCCTTGTCATGCATCCAAAGATGCATCTCAAGCCGGTCCAGAGAGGTGATACTCCCCCTCTGTGCAACTTTGGTCAGGCTGCAATTGGAGTACTGTGTCCAGTACTGAGCATCACACTTTAGAAAGAATGTGGCCAGCCTAGAGAGGGTTCAGAAGAGGGCCACCCACTTGGTGAGAAGGCAGCAGGACATGCCCTATGAGGAGAGACTGAGGGACCTGAACCTGTTCAGCCTCAGCAAGAGGAGGCTGAGGGGGGACCTGGTGGCTGCCTACAAACTCATCAGGGGAGATCAACAGCATATAGGTAGAGCCCTTTTCTCCCCAGAACCACCTGGCGTGACAAGAAACAATGGTAATAAGCTGATGGAGAATAGGTTTAGGTTAGAGATCAGGAGGCTATATTTTACAGTTAGGGTGGCCAGAATCTGGAACCAACTTCCCAGGGAAGTGGTTCTTCCCCCTACCTTGGGCAAATCCAAGAGGAGGTTGGATGATCACCTGTCTGGGGTCTTGTGAACCCAGCACTCATTCCTGCCTGTGGCAAGGGGTCAGGCTAGATGATCTGTTCAGGTCCCTCCTGACCCTAGCTACTATGAAACTATGAAACAGATGTGCTCCTTGATAATCTTCTCAAAGAGTTTCCCCAGGATTCAAGTAAGACTAATGAACCTATAGTTGCCCGGGTTCTCCCTTTTCCCTTTTTTTAAAGATGGGGCCATGTTGGCTTTCTTCCAATCATCTGGCACCTGGCCAGAACACCACAAGTGCTCGTAAAGCCATACCAGGGGCCCCGCAATAACTCCTACTAATTCCCTCAGCAGCCTGGGGTGGAGACCTGCTGATTTGAAAATGTCCAGCTCCTCCAGAAGCTCTCTAACCCGGTCCTCCCTGACTTTAGGCCTGGCAGCATTTCTCCCGAATCCATCTGGAATCTTGGTCGGGGCGTCCCGGTTCCTGCACAAGAAAATGGAGGTGAAGAATTTGTTAAAGAGGTCTGCTTTCTCCTCTGGTGCAACCATCAGATTGCCAAGCTTATCCTGCAGGGGCCTCACATTACCCAGTGCCTTCTTCATTCTCCCTATATATTTAAAAAAGGACTTTTTATTATCTTTGATCCTTGACACTAGCCCTAGCTCTGTATCTGCCTTAGCTTTTCGAACAGCTCCCCTACAGACCTGACCAGTGGAGGTTTACTCCTCTTTGGTGATAGCCCCTCCCTTCCACCAGGTGTATGCCTTCTTTTTGGCAATCGGGCATTCATGAATGCCCTTGGTGAATGGGGGGGGGGGAGGACAGGGCTTTTGGGCACTCTTGTCCCCCTTGCTTTTTGTTGGGATTGTCGCCCCTTGGACTCTGAGTATCGTCTCCTTCTGAAAGTACATATGCACACTTGTGCTATACACATTCACAAATGCAAATGTAAGTCCTGCTTTTGAATCAGCAAGCCAGCTTGCCAAATCAGGCAGATGAATTATATATATATAAAAGTTATACAAAGGACCATTTCATTCTTGAGCTCAGGTTATAAAAGATTATAGTGCTTATGAAATCAGCAGGGACCTGGGTTTTCTGTTTCCTCCAGAAAAAAATGTGGATTTTCCCCTTTCAAGAAGGATACCGCAGGTTTCCCCTTTTGCAAACAGCGCTCCAAGGGCTGGCAGAGCCCTTGGCCTGCAACAAACTGCTTGCAAAACCCTAAGTCCTGCCCAGAGGTGAAGTATGAGGGGGATGGAGCAGGGGCCACCCATGGGACCAGATGATGTCTGTCCCACCTGCCTTTCAGCCATCACCAAGCAGGGACCACTGCTACCTGCCTGCTGCCCCTATGCGAGTCCCTGCCAAACTGTTCCTTGGTGCTCAGTGCTTAGATGGTTCCAGATGGTGACAATGTAAAGCTAGAGTGGCATCATAGAGGACATTCCGGTTTTCTGCTACTCAGTCCTCTGTCTTCTATTGATATGAAACCCAATGCCTTTATGTCCCCTATTTTTCTCTTGAAGAAGACATAAAGGCGGACATAATAGAGGACATAAAGGTGTCAGGTTTCATATCAGTAGAGGATAACCAGACTATCCTCTATGATAGCCACCCTAATCAAAGCACTCACAGCTAGTGGTGCACAGGCCAGGCTGGCAGAGTGGCTCCAGGATTTGCATCAGTGACAGGCCCCAGCAGCCCTGGGCAGCATGCAGGGGCTGGACGGAGCCACAATTATCCCACAGCTCTCAGGGGTAACCCTGCTCCACAGGGACGTGTTGATTCCACTTCTACCCTCTGGAACCATTTTGGGAGTGAGTGCCCAGGACCAGCGGGGCAGAGGTAGTGGGGTAGGAACTTTGCTGGGCTGGAAACTTGTGTGAGGGGAGCAGGTGGACATCAGTAGTCCCTTCTCAGCTAAAGGGTGACTGGGTCAGACCCCACTTGGCCTCGTGGTTGGCCCCTGGTGCTTCCTTATTCTGCTCCCCATCCCTCATCCCCTCCTTCTCTTCCATTCTGCTTGCCCTGCCTGCTGGCCTTGGCCAGGGGACAGAAGGATATGGGACACAAGGGGACCCTGGCAGGTCTGGGGGGTAGTTGCTTGGGAGTGAGGGGCAATGGACAGGGGCAGAGCACCAGCATAGCAGGACTGCTGAGCACCACAAAGCAGTGAGGGGGACACCTGCAGTTGGACCCATGTCCTGGTGCAGGTGGGGAGCTGCTGCCAGGAGGGAGAGAGTGAGGGGTGGGCAGGGGCTGCAGGTCAGAGTAAGGGGCACTGGCAAGGTGTGGGGAGGCTGTGGCTTGGGAGTGGGGGGCAATGGCATATCAGGGCTGCTCAGCTTCAAAAGCAGCAGGCAGGGGAACACCTGCAGCTGGACCACATCCTGGTGAGAGGAGACAGGAAGAGCTCTGATCTTGCATGATAAAAAACCCAAAATCAAATGCCAAAATATATAGACATTTAGAATTTATTTTATTATAAGGATTGAGGCACTGGCAGGCTTCCAAATTGCTTTAAAATTGTAAATATATCAATAAAACATTGTGTTCAATTGCTCCCTATATATATAGTGGCATTTCATTTTAATAGAAAGAAAACATAGATTTGGGAGTTTTAAATTAGAGAATTTGGGCTTTTTTAATCAGAGAATTTGGGATTTTTTAACAAAGAAAACCAGAATCTCTGGTGATTACTCAGCATTCTTCTCTTCGTAATTGACAGCTGTCATTTAAATTGAGATCGTTTTGGCTGGCTATAGTTTCCATGCATACTGTTTTCTGAGATTACTGCATCAACCTAAATTAGTCAAATAACTTTGTAATATGAGCTACTATTGTACAATCTTTATGCTTATAATTCAACATAATTATACATTTCTTCCTTCTTTGGCAATGAGAAAGTCGTTCTGCTAAGCTCAGCAAAGTTTGGCTTTGAAAAAAAGAAGGATGATATAACTCTGAGCTACATTAGGGAAAATATCCATCTCCTGGGTTTCAAATGTACTTCTTTACTAAATAAGATACTAAGTACAGTATTTGTAGCCATTTGTTTATGTTTGAATGATTTTCTAGTTAATAGTTCTTTATACAGCTACAAGGAAGGCAAAGATTTCTTAGGCCGACCTACCTCTAATGAAGGCAAAACTTTGTTCATTCATATACAAGGGCAGCAGATAACTGAGACTGAAGGTTTATGTATTCAATGTATCTCAGGTACTATATAAACAGTTTCAAATGTAATAAAGATACAGAAATGATCAAAGGGTATCATACTGTGCCAAAAGAGAATTATCACAATTAGCCTGGATAGTATCATTTCTGTCTTTATCACCATCTTAAAATTAAAGATGTCTGTACACTGCAGTGATTGATTCTAATTTTCATGGGAATTTTAATTATTGTAATAAAGATAATGGGATATAGTTGAAAATAATTACCAATGCATAAGTAGTTATTAATGACTAATATGAACTAGTCAATTAAGCAGCAGGAAAAGGAAAATGGCAGTTACTATTGTTTAAGAGTAAATTCCAATTTTGGTTATTATGTCAATAAGGCTACATAAACGTAAAGGAAGAAAATTACAAATTTAACTAAAATAAATCCAGATTCAAACATGGGAGTTCTTTCAACTGAGTTTTCAGTTAATACATTTGACAGCCCTTTCTGCCTTCACCCTGGCATACTATTATTGGGAATAGTTTGTAACATTCCCATTTTGTCTTTGAAAAGACATTTTAATTGAAAAATCATTTGCCCATAAAATTATCATCATCAATTCACGTTCTACAAAGGGGCTGTATTATGACCATAAAACAATTTGTAAGTGGATTCCTTTTACCCACTAAATCACTTTACATTATGCTGTGAACAGAATGATTAAAGCAGGTTAGCATTTCGTTGGCAAAGTAATTACGTTATTATGCATGTCATCCACACAGATACTTATACTAGCTAGTGCATTTATCTTGTTGACAGAACATCTATACGTATTGGACAGAATGCATTTTATTTAGTTGATGCCATTCATTTTATTCACAAAACACTTTTAAAATTTAAGCTAAGCTTTGGTCACTGGGATAGATTTAGTTGCAGAACAAAATTAATCTCATTTCCATAGCATTGGTCACAATTTGTTGCTGGACAACTTCTAAAAATAACTAGAAGCAAGCAATGGTCAGACTGAGTAAAATTTACTAGTTTTGAGTGAATGCACACATTTTCCACTGGAGTTAGCTGGAAGCAGAGCTGGGAACTTCTCAGGTCAGTGCTCAGAGAGCTTACCCTTCAGGAGAGGCTCCACCGCCCCCCCGCTCCAAGCTGGCTGTGGCCTCTCATAAGGGATCTCATACTGCTGAGGGTCCCACTGCTGCCTGCAGGTCCTGCTCTTTCAGGCTCTTCCAGGGCACTGCTCCTGCCCCGCTGGCTCAGCTCTTGCCAGCTCTGTGAAGCTCCTTCCTTGTTGTCCCTCACTGGTCTCCCTGAGTCAGCCCACGCTGCCGCTTTTATCCCCCTCCAGGTGACCCAAGGGGCCAATCGGGACATGGTGGGGGGTGAGTCTCTGGGGCCTGATTGGTGCAGAAAGGGAATCCCAAATCCTCCAATCATCTTTTACCCCTTCAAAACCCCTAGGCCAAATCATTACCAGATTGGTGAGGAAAAGGAATCCCAAGTCTTCCAATCATCTTTTGCCCTTTCAAAACCCCTGGGCTAGGTCACTGCCAGCTAACCTGTCACACTTGTTTACTTCAATCAACAGACTATAATCTAGTTAAACCATTCTGACAATGGTTTTCAATAAAAACTGTATCAGTGTGGGTACTCTGAACCAGGAAAACTTTCACGGTAATGTATAGGATTTTCGTTAAAGTAAGGACAACATGATTGGGCCTGAAATATGTATAAGCTATTTATTTACTATAGTTAAAAAAGTAGAGTGCTGAAATGGTTGGTTTGTACTTTTTGCAGATATTGAAAAAAATATTATCTAACTCTTGAAGAAATAGGCATAAAAACATTCATTAGAAATCTAGTTTAATATTCAAAGTTTTACAGCAATTTTTTCTCTTCAAAGCTTTTGGTTACACCCAAAAGACATGGATTGGCATGTGTTCAGAACAGAGAGCTCCTCTCCTCAGAAAATTATCTTAAATTATTAAGATAATTTGCAGCCTTAAAAGCCCACAAAATTTGAGCCCACATTTCTGCCCTTAAAAAGATTAGTTGTGAACATAAATCTGAATAGCTGTCCCATAACTACGTAACAGCAGATGCAAAATCAGATAGCATCAGGCAGGAAAAATCAGCAGAGGCACAGCTTCTCAGAATTGTGCTGAGAGCTCATGTTGCAGAGGTACAGAGAGCTCATGCTCAACATCAATTACAAATATTCACTAACTACTTAATATTTAGAAGAGTAAAAACACATCTGGG
Source organism: Crocodylus siamensis (assembly GCF_052110815.1). Lineage (NCBI taxonomy): Eukaryota > Metazoa > Chordata > Crocodylia > Crocodylidae > Crocodylus > Crocodylus siamensis. The sequence goes on from NC_143403.1 coordinate 21,535,430, forward strand.
CAACTGCAGACTGTCCTTGGAAAAGGATTCTCATGAGATAAAGCTACTCATGCAGCTCTGTGCTGGGTGCCATTTGCTTGACTAGTAGAGAGTAACTTAAGATAATTAACTTCTACATAGATTTCTGAAAATATCACGTGTCCTTCCTAATAACTAAAGGATGCATGATTATGTAAAAGATTATGGAAGCTAAGTATTTAAAATGCTATGAATAACACTCAGGTTGTTTCATTTTATGACATAATGAATAATTCATTTTATTCTTTAACATTGATATTAAGTGGTAGTTTTCCATATGCATAGTGCTAGACTGAGATTTCATTTGCAATTTGCCTAACTGTCTCTGAAGACTATATTCAGTAGAGATCCCTATTACTTTGTAGCTAATTGATTTATTTTGATTTCTAAAATACCAAAGGCACACATTTAAAAATTCTGAGTACCGGGCTATCACTTTCCACATTCAAAGTTAAACAGCCCAGCAAAATATCGGAGACAGCTTCCTCCCCTCATGGGATCTACTCATAAGCATATTGGTGTAGAAACACAACATGAGATCTATGTGCTTATTTAATCCCCACTTATCCCTGCAATGTAGAACTGTGCTGTCTCTCTTCAAGGGTAACATTCAACCCCAAAAGTAACAAAGACCCCATCTATCGCACAGCTTACCTAGATTTAACTATGGTGCTGTTTTCATTTACATTTCTGAATATGTAAATTAGTGTGAGCACAGGTCAAGATGCATCTCAGAAGTTCCATTTATTGAGGTAAACCTCGGATGCAGCAATACACTATTGGCGCGGGAGTAGAGCGTGTGGAAGGAGCCATCAATACAGAAGCAACCCCATCTCCCATGCATGCCAAAGACCAGAATGCAGCTATAGGAATTAACCTGCCCCAGTACTTAAAAGTCCCATTTTAGGATGAAAAAATTCCAGCTGTACAACCATCTTAGCAGATGTCTGGTGCATGAAGCACGCATGGACAGAAACCCCCCCAATCAGTGGGACACAGTGGGACAAGCCATCATATTTAATGATTAGCCAACATATTTAACAATTTCTTTGCCTCCATTTTCCTAAGCAGGGACCGAAACAGTCACCCCCCACCGCTCCGCTGGGCCTCCCTCAAGCCCCAGGAGAGGCACACCTAGGCCAAGGATTAGTGAGGAACTAGTCAGGGAACATCTGGAGGGACTGGATGTATTCAAGTCAGCCGGTCCAGATAATCTCCACCCCCGAGTGCTGAGGGAATTGGCTGTGGTCATTGCGGGACCCCTGGCATGGCTGTACAAGCACTCGTGGTGGTCTGGTGTGGTGGCGGAGGACTGAAAGAGGCCAATGTGGTTCCCATCTTCAAAAAGGGGAGGAAGGAGGACACAGGAAACTATAGGCCAGTTAGTCTTACCTCGATCCTGGGCAAGCTTTTTGAGAAAATTATTCTGGCGCATGTCCACAAGAGGCCGGGGGGGAGATCATGCTTGGGGGCAACCAACACGGGTTCATTCAGGGCAGATCCTGTCAGACCAACCTGGTGGCCTACTACAACCAGGTCACCAAATCCTTAGATGTAGGGGTAGCAGTGAACATTGTCTTCCTGGACTTTCAGAAGGCCTTTGACACTGTCTCTCACCCCGTTCTCATTAAGAAACTGGGGAACTGTGGTGTCGACACCCACACAGTCAGATGGGTCACCAACTGGCTGGAGGGCCGCACCCACACAGTGGTGGTAGACGGGTCATTTTCGACCTGGAGGGATGTGGGCAGTGGGGTCCCCCAGGGCTCGGTCCTCGGGCCAGCGCTGTTCAACATCTTCATCAGTGACTTGAATGAGGGGGTAAATAGCACCCATTCAAATTCACAGACAACACTAAGATGTGGGGGGATGTGGGCATGCTAGAAGGGAGGAATAGGCTGTAATCGGACCTAGACAGGTTACAGGGGTGGGCGGATGAGAATAGGATGGGATTCAACACTGACAAGTGCAAAGTGATACACCTGGGGAGGAAGAACCAGCACTATACCTACAGGCTGGGGAACTCCCTTCTCGTCAGGGCAGAGGCAGAAAAGGATCTTGGAGTCATCATTGATGCCAAGATGAACATGCGCCGGCAGTGTGGGGATGCAGTTAGGAAGGCCAATAACACCTTGTCCTACATCCACAGATGCATCTCGAGCAGGTCCAGGGAGGTGATCCTCCCCCTCTATGCAGCACTGGTCAGACCGCAGCTGGAGTACTGCGTCCAGTTCTGGGTGCCGCACTTCAAGAGGGATGTGGACAACATGGAGAGGGTCCAGAGGAGGCCACTCGCATGATCCAGGGGCAGCAGGGCAGGCCCTATGAGGAGAGGTGACAGGACCTGAACCTGTTCTGTGTCCACAAGAGAAGGCTGAGGGGGATTTAGTGGCCTGTTACAAAGTGGCCTAGTCAGGGGGGATCAGCAGGCATTGGGGAAGTCCCTGTTCCCGCGAGCACTACCGAGGTGACTAGAAATAACGGTCACAAGCTGGCAGAGGGTAGATTCAGATTAGATATCAGGAGGCGCTACTTCATGGTCAGGGCAGCTAGGATCTGGAACCAACTTCCAAGAGAAGTGCTGCTGGCTCCTTCCCTGGAGGCTTTAAGAGGAGGCTAGATGAACACCTTGCTGGGGTCGCTTGACCCCAGTACTCTTTCCTGCCATGGCAGGGGGTCAGACTTGACGATCTACTCAGGTCCCTTCCGACCCAACCAGCTATGAAACTATTGTTATTTGGAGGTATGTTGGCTAATCCTAAAAGTTGACTTACAAATGAGTAACATCCATTCATACAGACAGGCCAGTTCTTCATCTAAGCCAGTGGTGCGCAACCTTTTTGTACCACAGGCTGGCTGAGCGGTGCAGGGTCAGTCTGCAGGCCAGATTGGGCCTGACACCAGAATTGGACCCTACACTGCTTCCCTGAGTCTCAGGCTGCCAGTTGTATGGGGCCCCTTACCCTGGTCAGGGCCCTGCACTGCCTCCCTCAGCCCAAATCAGGGTACCACACACCATCCAGGCCTCCAGCTGGCCCCTGTATAACCAGGTCATGTCTGGCCCACCTCTGCATGCCCATTAAGCATGGTATCCAGTCCATGGGGCTCTCCCTGAATCAAGAAATTTGGCATCAGGGAAGTGGCAATTGCTGCTACCACTCCCCTGCTACCAAAGTTTCATATTTGTGGGGACCTGTGTGGGCCAGATGTCATGGCTCCATGAACCAGATCTGGTCCACAGGCTCAGTATTGAATATCCCTTACCTAAGTCATTCAGATTCATTTTTTTAAACCATAAAGTACTTCAGTCTTTTAGTTGGACAACTTCACCAGTTTCAGTGTCCTAGATCAAAACTGTTCATTGATATTCTCTTATCAATAGAGATATTAAGCTTCAGCATTTTGCCAGTTGTGCACTTTTTGGGTTTTGCACATTTCTAATCAAAGTCTGGATTAATGCCTAGCAGCATCATGAGATAATGTGCACACACTTCAATTAGTCACTGCACAGTACTATAATTTCACCATGACCTTTTAATTTTTTTTCTGTTAAATGGTGTTTCTATTAACATTTTATTTAGATTCTCATGAATTTGCACCCTTGTTGTTTTCTTTCCAATGTGGGTTTTCAACATAACTAAACATCCACAGTGAAATGAAGATGAAATAGAAGAATACAATAGGATATATCAGCTAACCATAAGAATGAGTAGGTTTTACAAATCTAGGCCCTGGCCCTACAAATAGCATGAAAGAAGTGTAGACATTTCTCTGTACACATTTCCTTTGGTTCATAAAGGTCCATTAACTTTCCTTTACTAACATGCAAAAATACATACATCTCTGTGGGCCTGGAGCCCTAGTCCTTCTTTTGACTGGTAAAAGATATATCAACTGATTCTAGTTGTTTCTGAGTAATTTTCATTCTAACAGTTGTTCACAAATTATTGACTTTATATTTTCATCTATCTGCATAGTGTAATTGGTCAGATCACTAAAGTTGCATGTTTTTTTTCCTCTGCTTCTTGTCTAGCATATCATTTGGCTTTCATGATTGTTCAAATGTGTTACAGTTTTTAGTCACAGATTAAGTTACTTTTTGCAGGTTATTTTTACTACTTTATTTTTTCTTGTATCAGTATTATGGACTTAGAACCTTTGATCACTTATGATACTATGCTGATACTTGACATGGACAGTGATAAGTTACTTTGTAGGTAATACACGCTTTAATTTAATGGACTGTCATGTGGTTTGACCTTCCCAATCTTTTAATGTTTACGAAATGTTAGTTGTATCAGATGTTCTACCCATCTGGTTTACAGAGTGCTCACGTATGTGTAGCCATCTGTTCCTTGTTACTTTATCAGTAGGACAATTATGACAAAGGTGAACCATACACATGCATTAAGAAAAGCTTGAATGTTTCCTTTGTCCCAGACTAGTCTGTTTCTATATTGCATCCCTTTCCAATAGCATCATTAGAGAACTCAATGGACACCCTCTGGCCATTCACAACTCAGGTTTTAAGAGTGTGTTTTTAATAGATGACCTGATTTATACATATTTTAGATGAGTAAGTGTGTTCCTGAATAGGTAGAAAGAAACCTTCATGATCCGTGAGTGTAGGTCTCTACATGTCTACGTAATACAGCATGCATGAAAAAAGGTGAAAATGAAAATCCTCTCTTTCTGCCAGCAATCTGGCACAGCATGTAATTTAATTTGGAAAATAACTTTCTTTTCATCTCTGTTAGTGTTCCATTTTGTCTTATGACAAAGCACTTTTTCATAAACTCGGGACCAAATTCTGTAAACAATAAGCAAATCTCCTTACCCATAAATTCTAATATTAATATATATTTATATACTAATATATAAAAGCCATAGACTGTCTGTCTGTCCATAACACTTTATTCATACCGATTGGCTGACGGAAACAACCAATCAAAGTGCGAATACAGCCTTTGGATAGGAGATGGTGGCACAGCGGCGTGCTGCCATGATGATGGGGACATAGGGGATGGAATGGGGGTGGGGGGCCAGCACAGCTGGCCTTACCCCCCCTGCCCTGCTCCCTGGAGGCAGCAGCAATGCAGCAGATGGAATGGAGCAGACAGAGGTGGCAGCAGCGGCGGGGAGGGTGTGGGGGGCACGCCAGGCCTGGTGTCTCCCCAAGATGGAGGATGTGTGGGGGGCACCAGGCCCTGCAATGGCTGTGGGGAGGGGAGGGCAGGCGTGGCACCAGCCTCACAACAGCAGCGGGGTGGGGGCAGCCCTGGCCCAGTGGTGGAGTGGGGGAAAGGGGGAGCACCCACCACTCCATGGAGGAGGTGTCAATGGCAAATGGGGGTGGGGTCAGGGCCACCACGGTGAGGGGGAGCTGGGGAAGCAGCCCCAAACCCAAACTGATGAGGGGAATGGGGTGGGGCCCAAAGCAATGGGAGGAGGGGCGGGGGAACAGGGTCAGGCCTGAATTGGGGAGGCGGGGCAGGGCCAGACAAGGGAAGCAAGTGTGCAGGGCCAAACACTCAGCTCTGTCTCCACTGGTCCCCCAGGTGGGAGTGGGGGGAGTGGCCCCAAAGTGGCAGGGGCAAGGGTGGACGGAACAAGCCTGGCTCCCGGCCTCTGTCTCCACCACCCCAGCAGACGACAGAGTGGATGGACCAGCGATGCTGGCCCCACCTCCCCCTGCAGCAAGGCCAGAGCTGCTGGCCCCAGCCCCCAACCCTGCAGGTGGTGGCAATGGAGTGGACAGAGGGTAGGCACTGGCCCTGTTCCCCCTGCTCCCTGCAGGCTGTGAAAATGGAGAGGATGGGGGGAGCAAGGCCAGCACCACTGGCCATGTCCCCCTAGCTCTGCAGATGGCAACAACAGAGAGGCAGCACCCTGGCCAAAGCCCCAAAGTGGAAACAGGGGAGAGGGGGAGTGGGCCTGGCCCTGAAGGTGAAATGGGGAGTGGAACTGGACACAAGCTACTGTCCCTGGCTGCCCCCCCCATAATTTTTGACAGACAATTGGCTAGTGTTACTATAATTTCCCTCAAATTTTAGCTTTAATTCTGTTATTAAATAGCCTATTATATAAAGTTGTATCTGGGACAAACCTTAGAAAGACTTACTGGTAAATCAGAATTATATTCTGGATAAAAATGAGGCTCACTGTAGCAAAAAAAAAAATTGCTTCTAGATGACTTTAAACTATTTTATCTTCAGTTATTAATGGAAAGCTTCAGCAAGCCAAGTACTAAGATAAAAGTATACTTTTATGCATATTAAGTGTTTTTTTAGTCTGAATCAAAGTATATAAAAATGAAGCATATGACACATGAGATTTTATTATAAATTGCTTTTAAAGGACTGCAGTTATCCTTTCAAGTGTAAAGCCATAATCATAACCTGAAAACAAAACAAAAAAATCTAATTTAAACAAAGAAAGCTACCTCTTGGAAACATTTCCAGATATATCTTTAATTGTAATCCTTCATTTCAGAGACCAAGATTTCTATCATTACATAATGGAATGCGATTATGGCAATAGACAAGTGCTAAGAGATCAAAGGAGAAATAAAATATGGATTTTAACACGATTCCGAAAACCATGCACATAAGAAAACCAACATTAATAAACTTTTTCTCATCTCTAATATTATGAAAAAGAAAAAAAACTTTAGTTCTCTACTTTTATTGTTCAGTGAGTGTGTAACTCAAAACTACACTGATGAAACATTAAGTGCAACATTATAATGAATGAGTTCCACAGCATAATTCTACAGCTATGTGCATTTCTGCCAGTGCATCTGGTTCCAAGATCTCATAGGAAAAATATAACCACAAAAATAAACCTCTCACCATTTAGGAAACCACTTCATTAGAAAATATTCTGTGATGAAACAATGGCTTGGAAATGAGATTTAGATCCTTACACCCTAATTTGTCAGCTCAAATTAAGACTAGCCCCCTAGTAGCCAGAAGTTATTACAATCAGACATCAGTCTAGCAATCTGTGTGAAATGACTTGATAATCTCATCACAGGTGCTGCAGATGACTGAATGTAACACAAAAACTAAAATGCTCTTTCACATTTATAAGCAGTATGTCCAGAACACTCAAGAACACCAGCTATGTGTTGTGAAGAAGTATCTGTTACACCAGTTCCTATTTAAAAGAATGTGCTTTTGTCTCCAGAATTATCAGTCTCAACTCTTTCACAAATACTGAATTCACTATAAAACATGAATATCAATAAAACATTCATTTGATACAAATAAATTCCCTAACCAGATTAAGCCTGCTATAATCACCATGCTTCAGAACCAATGTTTGTTTGCCTCACTTTAGATTCATTCATGCATACAGATAGTACTCAGAGAAGTGATATAATATATTTTTTGTAATTTTTTCTTTCCAATAATTCCATTTTGGAGGAGAAAGGGAGTCCACATACAAAGCAACAGTTTGTAGTACCATTGGGGGGGGGGGCGCTTGCCGGGCCCTTCATGGGTACTTGGTTCCCCAGCAGCCCTTCAGGTTTCATTGGTGGCATTTCTGGTTTTGCCACCAGTGTTTTCAGGCTTGGTGATTGACTGCTGGGGGACACCCCCCCCCCCATCGCTCATTGATTAGCCACTGGGGGACCACCCTCCCCAGCTCAGTTGTGTTGGCAGCATTGGCCCCTGGGTGCCAGAGACCCATGGTACGCCACTGACAGTTTGACAGAAATCTTTCCACTGTTCAACAAACTTCATAACAGCCCATTTTACAATCACCTTCTTGGGGAAATTATTTTCTACTAAGGTCACTGAAATGCTGTATCCTGGTAGAGTCAGGCCTCAATTTACACAGTGGTTATGTTCTTGAAAAAACACCATGCAAATAGAACTCATGTAAAAAGATACCAAAGGTCTATGAGAAATAAGGGTTTAGGTTCCATATACAGCTGATAATTTGGCTGATAAATGCCCACGAGTGCACGGAGCCACAGCACAACACGCAGGCAGTGAGGAGCAGAGCCTGGCAGCTTAGAGAGCTGCATGCATCTGGTAAGTCTGGTGTGGTGGAAGGGGAGGGGGGAGGGAAGTGTCATGGGAGGAGCAGATCAACACCCTTGCAATGAGGGGTGTGACAGGGCAGAGACAAACGCTGCCCAGCTGGGGTGGGGTGGGCATGGGATAGAGCCATGGCTCATCCATGGGGTACAAGTGGGCTGCAATGGGCTGCAGCTGCAGGCTGGAGCTGGGGCTGCACCAGGCTATTTTCTTGGCAGTAACTGGGCTCTGGGTGGGTGGTGGAGGCACTGGGAGAGGGGTATGGGGGGGGACTGCAGCTATCCCAAGTTTCACTGTAGCCCCCCATAACTCCCTTCTAGTGCCACTACCACCCACCCTGAGCCCAGCCTGGCTCAACTCCTGCTGAGAAGAGTCCCATGCAACACCGGCTCCAGCCCGCAGCTGCAGCCCACCCTGCCCCCGCACAACTCTGGGGGGCACACACGCCCCCCTGCCATCCTGGGGTACGCACAGCGGTAGGAGCCAGCCCCCCCCCGCCCTGCCTGGATGAGCCATGGCTCTGTCCCGTGCACACCCCAGCCCCTGCCTCACTCCTTCCCTCAACATGGGGGGTTTTGATCTGCCCCCCATGCCCCTTTTTCCCCCCCTCCCCTTCCACCACAACATACTTACCAGCTACACTGGGAGCAGCATGGTGGAGGGGAGGTGGGAAGCGACCAGCTGATTTTAGACACCTCTACACATCTTGGCGACTGCGCTGCACTGTGTAAAAGTGAATCCATACCATGTACAAAAATAAAGGGTCACAATTGACAAGGCATAACTGAAACTGCAAAAAAAAACATGTAAATCAAGGCTTGACTATATCCCATGCCTGCTAGCTGAACACCATCATCTCACATCCCATCAATAGCTGAACAAGAAAAGTGGTTAAAGACACGTAAGCAAAAAATCCTGCTTTTACTCATATGGTTGTAAGCCTTAAGTACAACTGACTAATTTGTCTTCAATCCTCATACACTGAATTATCCCTTTACCTTTGGAAGCAGAGATTTTTACATGGCAAGTTGAGGAAAAAAATTAAGAAGTGCTTATTCATGCATTTATGTGCAAATTCAGTATGTGTCTTTCACTATACCTAAATATTACAAAATAAAGAGCTTTCATATGTAATCTTGAATAGCAGAGAAAAGTGATGAACAAAAAATTTTGCTTCTGCTTCATAGCATTTTTGTTACAATGGTCACAGAACTTAAAGACAGAAATATCTATTCAATAGTTGCATGCATGTTTGTAGCAAATAAGTAAGAGACAAATTTGTTTTGTGTTATCTGTTTTTTTAAATAGCATAAATCTAGCCAACTAAATAGTGGATTATCAGGATCCAAATAGCTGGGTTGCCATATTAGCATGTTTTAATTCCATTTTATAATATGCAGGAGTTGCCTATGGCAGTAGCATTCCTGCTAAAGGAAAGAAACTCACACAGTGATTTCATTTTTATGACTGCAGAGCCTTTGATAAACTGTCAGCAGCATTGCAGCTCTTCAAACATATTCCATTTTCATTAAATGACTAATCTAAAACCAATCAAGCAAAACACATAGAATTACTTTACAAAATAAGAATGTTTTACTCCACACTAGGAGCTCAAAGTAAAACAAATCCACAATAATTCCTGAGGGGTAAGTGACCTGAGAGATTACTTTTTCTCTAATATACTTGGTACAACATTTAGGATGTGGTTTCAAGGGTCGTAGTCTTTCATCTGTTGACTAAGATTTGGCCTATGAAAAGCTGTTCAGTATTCACTGGTGTGCGGGGCGCAAGCCGGGCTGTGGCCATAGCCCTGGTGGGTTCTATCCCCTGGTGTTAATTTGCGAGAGGGAGAGGTAGACTCGTAATTGTTGCAAGGAAGCTTTATTTGGTTTCTTACTTACGCATCACTGATGTAGTTGTGGCTGCACAGGCAGTTACACTTGGTTCAGTCCTGAACAACAACAAATAAAGTCTCTCACTTATGCACCACCGGTGTGAAAGTGGCTGCACGGGATTCTGGGATTCCGTCCCGGTTCAGTAAGAGGTGAAGGGAACAAAACGCTGGATCTTGGATCGGGTGGGGGAATAATCGATAATCGAGCATCCGTCCCATTCCGATGGAATGGATGCGAGGTAGACCGACGGCTCTCGGGTCGGGTGAGGGCGAAAACAATAAACCGCTGGACTTCCCGAGAACCAAAACAAGCCGATCGGCAAACAAACAAATTTTTGGGAGACAGAAGAAGCCGTGGGTAGCTGGCCAGGCCTGCCCACTTAGCGGTGGAAGTTCCATCTTCTGCTCCTGCTAGCTGCCCAAGAGCGATGGCCTCCGCGCGGTATCTTTCTGGCGCCAGCCCTGGGTGGAAGCTCCGCCCCAGTCTTTATAGGCCAGATGACAAGCCCGACCTCAAACCCGGATTGGTGGAATTTTCCCACCAAAATGTTCATGGGCTTTTCCTCAAGGGACAGGGTTTTCCCAGCACATGGCCAGGGGCTATGTAGCAGGCTGAATAGGGACTTTCCCGCATCGCGAGGAGAGTGCTGATGGCACCTGTTGCCGGGCAGAGCTGGCAGAGCCCAGCCGGAGCATGACAACTGGAAAGTTCTAAGATTTAAAAAGGATGCCCCAAGCCTGGAAATGTAAATCAAAAAAACATTGTCCAATAGAGTTTGGCTGGACTAGCCCTTATATTAAGATAACATGATATGTATAACCCTATATGGAAAATATTCAAAAGAACAGGAGATGGAAAATTACATCTTGTTTTAATTCCATCAAATTATTGCTTCTGTTTGCCCAGAAAAGTGAAGTATTACATCAAATACATTTCAACATTTTTATTGTATTAATACCAAAACAAGCTGACAGATTTCCATCATCTTGAAAATGAAAAAAAATGCTGTTCAAAAAGAAATTAAAAAACAAAATTATTGACAGTGACTTCCACCTAGAAAGATACTTTGTCAGAAAGGAATACTAATTAAACTCCTGGTGCATTCCTGCAAACAGGCTTTTTTGCCACATCATGGAAGATATGGTCACCCAGGCTTTAGGCTACATCTCTATTACTCAGCTACACAAAAAATTAACTTGTGATCTTAACTTGAGTTAAAATCTTAAAGAAGACAAGGCAATTTGTTGTAGTCACACAACATGGCAGGTTGAATTAAAGACTAGGTTCCAACTTAGCTTTTAACCGAACATGCTAACTTGGGTGAAAACGACAAACTTCTTTGTTTTCGCTAACTTCTCAAATTAACTGACTTGAACTGAGAACCCATCTTTTTTCTTAGTAAAGATGCAGTCACAGGCACAAAGTGAAAAACAGAAGATAAGATACAAAAGCACTTTATCTAACAAGTGTTTCCTGATAAAGTTAGTTGAAAAATGCTGAGTTAGAACTTTGAGTTGTAACATCCCCACCCACCCCAAACCCAAAAGCAAACAAATTGAGAAGAAACTCTACCACAGCACACACCAACTTTATTTCCTGTTCAAGCCATCCAAGCAAGTCTTGTTCTTTCCTGGGTCAGCAAAGAATCACTCTATTATCTTTTCTTGTCAAAGGCTTAAATAAAATCAGTTTAGTTTTCTTTATGGTGAAAATGCTAAGTATTCCAAATGTTTTCTGGCAAACAGAGAAAGCACTGAGGCTGGGACTTACCAAAAAAAATCCTATCTAGGCTCCACAGTCTTGTTATCTCAGTTTGAGAAAGAAGCTCTTCTCCTAGCTAACAGGAACACTCATTGTCACAAGGAAATGCTAAGCATCTTATTGATTCTCCTTAGTAAGCCCCAAATGAAAGCTCCACCATAGACAATTCTGATGGACCTCAACTTTCAACCCTTCCTGCCCATGGGTTTGGCTCAGCTTAATGAAGGCCTTTAACTCCTTCCTAGTCCAGATAAGAATGTGGCACAAACTGTACCACAGTGACCAGTCATACATCTCACAGAGTGGCAGATCATGAACTGATGACCTACATGAAACTGCAAGATTTATATCAGATGAGCAGCAAGCATAGAACCTGAGACACAGCTGAAGTAAATGGTTTCTGAATGACCCATAGGTTGAAAAATTACACTCACCTAGCTTACACAGCAAACAATTATAAATATATTAGTAAAAATCAAAGTTACCATGTTCATCCAAATCCAAGACTACTTTCAATTTAAGATCTCCCCCACACACACACACACACACAATAATTTGATTCTATGCATGCAATATTGGAAATTGTCCCTCCACCACTGTGGCAGGAAAAGCAGTGGCAGGGAGTGACATACCAGACCCTCACCCTGCCTCCCAGCCCTTACTCTCCTTTCCTGCCCCACCACCTGCCCCTTGCCCCTCTACCTGTGCCTGCCACCATGCTGTTTACCCCTACTTACCCTGCTACCCAACATGCTACCCTGCCACCTGCTCTCCCTGTGCCTATGCCTGCCCCTCATGCCACCTGTACTCCCTGCCACTTGCTCCCGCTTGCCCTCCCACACTTGCACCTGACCTCCTGCTGCCTGCTGCTCCCCCACCACCATTTATCTTCTATGGCTGCTCTGGGGCAGTCAACAGGGCTGGGGCTGGGCCTGGGGCTGAGGCCAGTTAGGTAGAAGAAGCAGTAACTTTTGGCCAGAGTTGGAGCTAAAGGGAAGTGATGGGAGGAGGTGGGAAGGTAACTGGCCAGAGGAGCTAGCTAGTGATGATAGCAAGTTACACAGTCTCCCCCGCACTTCCCAAGCCACACACTATGCGTCTCCCGTGCACAACCCTCACCCTAGTGCATGGTCTCCAATACACTCCCATCACCATGAGCCCCCTCCCCCAGCCACCAAAGCCAAGCTGAGTCTGATGCAGATTTTTTTCCCCGTGTTGATTGGATTCAAGTAAATATGGTAGGCTGTGCATAACTCATGAAAAGAGAATCTTCCTGACTAGCTCCAGTGCTTTCATTTCCCAAAAATATCTCACTCTCCTAAATTAATATTAAATACAAGCTAAACACTTCCCCTTTGAGTATTTCCTATTTTAAGACATCCCCACAGCAAAAAGTATTTCCAAGCATGCTTCTACTTCTAAAATCAGCTTCTACTCTTAAACCATCTTATTCAACAAATATGCCTCCCATGTGAATTCAAAGACAGAACTACAGAACACAGTGACAAGATCATTTTTCATTACTTTCTATGCCTAGTAGTACCACAGGGTGAGCGAGACAGTATTTTGGCCCAGGCATCACCTGCAGAGTTGTAAACTTTTACAGAGTCAATGGGGTAAATCAAACACAACAGAAGTCACAGTCTGAGGGCAATGAGGTTTCTCAGGTTCAGGACAGAATGTGACTCATGGAATTTTTGTTAGGGGTAAAGACACAAGCCTCAGGAAATGCCCAGCTTAACTTTCAGACCCTGGATTGAGTTTGCAGAGCTATTAGATAAGAATAGTACTTTTTTACTTGTAAATTGATTTTATCTGAGAGTCATACAGAAAAATGAACATGGAATCTCACAGTGCTCTTTGAACGAGTTTTAATTATTATATTACTCTTATTGATGTGAATGAGGCAGATTATAATCATACATCTAAATTGTGGCCTTTCATAAATGCTCGTTATTTGGATCCATAACACAAAATAGAATCACAGGTATGTTGCCCCATCCCCCAAATATTGGTAAAGAGAATATTGGAAATTATAAATATTTAGAACAAAAATTAAGGTCATTTGACTGTTGTATGAGAAAGGAAGTAGAGAGACATGTTTTCCCCTAATATGAAACCATGCCTTTCTGTTCCACAATATATGTGAAATCAGGCCAACAAGAATCCATATGTATCAGAGGTCTCTAGCTATGCCTTAGGCCTACTTGAGGTCTAGCAGTGTGTAAAGTTTGTTAGAATTTCTACAAGGCAAAGCCCAGTACAATTAGGAGAAATTAAAAAGAAGTCCATCACAGGGATATTTTCAGCCTGCGGGGCTTTTGTTCTAGTTCCATTATTCCAAATTTTTTGGCTGCACCATTTAGCCAGCCCTGGTATGTGAGAAACTAGAACAATAATATGGTAACCAATAGGCCTGTGCAAAGTGGCTAGAATTCGCTTCGGATTCGGCCAATTCAGGGGAAAGTGATTTGATTCGGTAACTCGAATCACTGTCCTGAATCGATTTGGCCAAATCTGATTCAGAGGAGATTCAGCTGCTTCTGAATCACACAGGCCCCATCCCCCACACACTCTCCCAGCCCCAGCTCCCAGCTCTTTGTAAAAAAAAAAATCGCTGCCACCAGGCCATCCCTGCTGCCCCCCCCCCCCCCCGCCCAACACTGCATGGAGTGCTCTGCCATAAACCCCCCAACCTCCATCCACTCTCTTGACCCTCCCATGGCTGCCCCGCCTGCCCCAGCTCCCGGCCCTTTATAAGAAAAACAAAAAAACCCCACTCACCAGCTCCTGCCTGGCAGGGGAGCAATCCCTGCTGACCCCCGCTGCCTTATGCTGCATGGAGGGCTCTGTCACAAGCTCCCCAAAGCCCCTAGGCTGCTGCAGCAGCTGGTGAGTCTGGGTTTTTTCGTTTTTTTTGTTTGTTTTTTAAAGGGCTGGTAGCTGGGATGGGGTGGCAGCAGGAATCGCACTCCTCCCCGCACCCCCAGCCTGGCAGTAGTCAGTAAGTTTGGGCTTTTTTTTTTTAAATAACCAGGAGCTAGGGCAGGGCAACCATGGTGGAGGCTAGGGGAGTGGAGGGGTTGGGGGCACTTGGGGGGACTGGGGAAAGAGGCAGGGGATGGGGCCTGGCAGTGTTCCCCCCATGGTCCCTTCCTCCAGCCCCCACCCCCTACTTACCAGCTTGGAGTCCAGGTCCAGCTCCCTGCTGCAGCCAGCAGGGACTGCCCAAATCACCAAAGCTCTCCAAATGTTTTTTGAATCTATTTGGACCTTTTAATTGGTCCCCTGATTCAATATCGCCAAATCTCCTCCAATTCGAATCAGCAGCCAAAGCTTTGCACAGCCCTAGTAACCAATGAACAAAGGGTAAAAAAAAACCACGGCTGTCCACAGCTCATGAGGTACTAGCCACAAAACATCTTGAGCAAGCTGATGGGGTATCCACAATAAAACAGAGTGTAATGGTGTTGTAGGGGCTTCCCTATACTTTTACAAGTTGTACAAAATTACTTTAGGTATACCAGTACAGGGAAGATGGAGGCCAATGAAAAACCTAGACAGTTTCTGTGCACAGAATGTGGAGGTCCATAATACCTCAGGTTGATCTTTTCTGTGTAGTATGAAGGAGTTCTCACAGTGCTGAATTATTAGGCAAAACACGTATTAGTGCCCATCCTCAGTCTATTTCTTTTATCTATCTCTTCTTCTTTGCATTTGAAGGTAGATCAAGGGCCTTATTTCCAATTTCTATTCTCTGGGCTTCACTTGTGTATAAAATATGGGCTGGGGAGGTTTGGAAGGGGGGAGAGTATGTGTTTGCTGCATTTTTTTTGCTTTATAGCCCATTCCCCTCTCTTCTTTCAGTCTCTCAGACACTTTTCTTTACAATTTTCAAAACCTTATTCTCAGTCCACATTCTTCTCACTCCACCCACAAGGCATACAAATTGTAAAAAATTGCCAGCTCCTTTTCTAAACACTTTTGTCAAAAGCTATATTGCTGAAATATTGCTGGAGGAACCAATATGATTAATCTTTAAGTGCTTGTTGTATAAAATTAAAATTACAATGAACCCACAGGCTGGAAACAGAAGTTACACATAAACCAGTTTAAAGTGATCAGAAACTGGTTCGAACCTGTAACAGAACAGAAGTTTAGTGTGCACAAACTGGTTTCAAAATGGCTGAACTTGGCTTAAGATAAACCTGGATGGATGCAGTATCAGACTTAACTGATTTAGGTTAAACCAGTTTATGGAACTTCTTTTTCCAGATCCTCTCCTGACTCAAGTTACCCCACAGTCCCCTGGCATCCCAAGATGTTTTCCAGCCCAGGACTGTGCTGCCTTCTCCAGCAGAGCAGAACCAGCTCTGCCTGCCTCTAGCTGTCACATAGCTGGGACAGTAAAGCCTCTGCTCACTAGCCTGATTCCTGTCTGCACCTGTCAGCCTGGCAGGACAGGGGGCAAGGAATGGACCTCCAGGCCCCCTAGCCCAGATCTGCACAGCTCAGAGGGAGAGAAAGCCCCTGTGGCAAGGACTTTTCATCCCCCTGCAGCCAAGAGTACCAGGCTGGGATCACCCCAGCCCCACCCCATGTCAGCTGCCCACCTCTCTGAGATGTAGGAGGTGGCTTTCCCAGCCCAGCTTCTTGGGCTGTGGGTGGGGGGAAAAGCCCATGTGTGGAGACTCCCCCTTGCAGACCCCTGCTGTGGGGGTTACTACTGCTGGGTCAGGGGCGTATTCCCTCCTCTGCACCCCCACCTCTCAGAGAGGCAGGTGGTTGTTGGGGGTGCAGGGCTGCAGCTTTCCCAGCCTGCCTTGCTAGGCTGTGAGTGGGGGGAAAAGCCTCCCCATGGAGGCTGCCCCATGCAGACCCCTGCTGGGGGGGGGTGCTGGCCCACATGGTGTGTGTCCCCGCTTGCCCTCCACCTCTCAGAGGTGTGTGGCTTGTGAGAGGGCAGGGCTGGGGAGAGATTGTCCACTGGGTCTCCCCCTCCTCACAGCTGACAGCAGGGGTGGAGGACATGCATCTAGCAGCCAATCTGGTGGGGGCTGCCAATCAGCTGGGTTCGGCGGCCTTCAGCCATGCCTGACATGACAGGAGGCACCTATGAGCAACCCCAGGCTCCTGGCCTGGGCCAGTGCAGGCTTCTGCCTGCTTTGGCCACTGGATGTCAGTTCAGTTTGTTATCCATCCAACCCGTACAGCTTCGAAAAACCTTAGAAAATTGAATTGATTCTGTCTCAGGTTTTTGAACCTGTGTACTTAACTACAATCTACACAATCAATCATAGAAACTTTCTCTAGGAACATGTTGTAATCATGGTTTCTCTTTACAAATGTGAAGTGTATTTGATTTTCATGGATAAAGATAAGCCATAGTCAAAAGAGCCGTGACCTGTTCATACTCAGGGGTCCTACATTTTCAACTGCTTCTTACAGGTTATTCAGGCTGCAAGTGCCACAAAAACTAGGTCAGATCTTTGGAATACATAATCATTACTCAGATATGACAGACTGGGGATACTGTATACATTGCCTTGTTACAATTTGGTGTTAGTATCATAAAATGAAGTTAAAAAAAACCAGAAGAAACCCTACACATACATTAGGTGTGGAAGAAAGGAGAAGAAAGGAGGCCACTGAAAAGGAAAACAATGCTCTTTCATACCACTGAAAATCTTTTCCTGATGGCTCTCCCACCAGTATAGCACCTCCAATGTGAAATTAGTATATGCTGCAAGTGTATCTGAACTGACAGACAGAACTAGTGCACAGATGTCAAAATCTTATTTGCCAGCTACATCAATAGTAAGCCTCAAAGCAACAGCTCTAATCAAAGGAAGTCAGAGAATGGACAACATGGGACAAGAGAAAAATCGCTACATGACTCTCCTCTCACACTGAGTGACTCTATTGACTTCAACAGAATCCACCAACTCTACGATGACACTGTTGTTATACAGAGCAGAATCCGGCCCTATATTTTCATTTGTTGCTCATTAGGATAGCCTCATGAGATGAAGCTCTCATTTCTATGACAGTTTCACAGGAATAGCCATGACACATGCATGCTCTGGCACATTTCAGTAGAACACAATGAAGAGCACCCCCTCTCCCCCAACCCAAAAAAAACCCAAACCCTAAGTAAAAAGTATATAAAAAAAGAATCAGAGAAGTATATGGCAAATGGAAGTGGTAAGTGCACAGTAAAACTGAATTGCAAGTCAGTTTAAAACATCAGTAATGAATTGTCTCTGTGACTATCTATCCCACATCTCTTTGTCCTTCATCATATAGACCAAAATTAGGTAGTTAGTTAAGTCAAAGTTAAATAACAATTGACCCAAGCCTTAGCCAATTGCCAAAACCCATCCACCTCCTTATCCTCATCTACCCCACACTCCAGCAAGTCTATTAAAATAATACAACTTTGGTATAGTAGAAGGAAATATTTTCCTCTCCTCAAGGGACTCAGAAACTCTCCTGCAGTGTACAGTAAAAGCAAATGGCTTCCTCTTCTGTACTGCTTCGGTGCCAGCAGACAGTCACTAAAAACGGAGGAAAGAAAGGCTCCCTGATCTCAATTTCAATGTCTGTCCCAGACAGCTTAGAACTGCCAGAACAGGAAGAGTCCTCAGGATCTAGCAGCCCAGAGCTGAAGCCTGAACTGTCCCTGTGGAACAGCACATGTGGTCTCAGGTCACTTATGCAAGCTATAAGCATGTCCATTTCCGCTCTTACATGTGCAGTTCAGTCAGTAAAGGAGCTATGTCAAGCTTGAGCATGTTCAGTGAGAATAAAACCTTCTGAGATGTTTGCTAACTTCTAGCAAACTCTGCTGAGCATGTGTGTACTGTGATTTTTCAAAGCTTTACAACTTGGCCATATTTAGACAGATTTCTACAGGAAGGGCAAAAGGTATAAATATAAGTCTCTTGCCAAATTTCAAATCCATCCTGCAAAGCATGGCGATGCTGCATCCCTGAAACAAGAATCTGGTTTTTATTTGTTTGTTTGTTTTTAACAAAAGCAAAATAACCTATTTTTTCTCTTCTAGCTTTATTCTTGGAAATGGTACAACTCTTTGGGCTGAATCCAACCAGGGAAAAAAATAGCAGCCTGACACACCTAACACAGAAAATTTCAGCTCATATGGTTAAAGTTTTACAGATAGAAGCAGCCTGGTCTTATCATGAGTAGGTAGTGTCAGATAACTGCAATAATAGACCATGCTACAAGATCTGTCTGTATTATTTAACATGGTAGCAAGGTTCTCAAAGGCACTGGTTGATCAGGCTTCCTGAAAATGTATCCCATGTTAGTTTTCTTTGTGTCATCCTTTTCAGTGTTTTCACATTTTTTCTTCAACTGATGATACATGTACTCATTTATAGCTTTCCAATACTGATCATAGTTTGGCATGTAGTATTTATTACTTTTACTGCAGTTGTGCCTATGGACTTCAATACTGTGGAATATACAGTCATATCACAGCAAGACCCTATCTCAAATGCCGTTTATATACTAAACCCAAGATGGAAAGCAACAGGCTGATACAACATGTACTTGGATGCAGTTTGCTTATAAATTATCTGCAGATAAATCACACACTTTTCAAATGTGATGTTCCAATTTTGCATCTGGATCAGCACCTATGTATATCTTTTTAGTTATATATGGATTTAAAAAAATAGTGATTGTTTCCAGTTTATATTTATCTGCAAGTAGCCACAACCGTGAGGAAATCTTAGACAGCGGAGGAGACTAAGTCTGAACTTGTCTGCAGATGTATTAATATATAACCAGAGCTGAGCATAATAAATTTGCAAATATTATCCTACTTCAAGTCTACAAGGAATTTGTAGGCATATGAGATTTTGCAGCTCTGAGATAGATACATTCAATAGCACTGCAAAGCTTCCTAGTCAGCTGGTCACATTAAGCAGGTTTATCAGGGAATTTATATGGGTGAAAACCTGTGCTGGCTTAAGCTTCTTTTACACTAAACCATAATTAGAAATGCAAGAACTTGGGAAGACTCACCTGGCAGGCAGACCAGTGTGAGTGGGGAGGGGGAGCAGGGAAGAAGGCTTGGCAAGCTCTCATCCTTACTGGAGACCATAATAAACCAGAATCCCGACAGAAAACAGCCTTTTGGAATTCAACCAAGCTCCCGCTCTCTCTAATGATTAAGTCTAGGCTCATCTTAAGGCATGTTGGCTCAATGGTTTGTCTTTCATTCACTCCTTATTGTGAGCCTCCTGGGCTGAAGCATGAATCTCTGAGCAGCATGTGATGGGTTCCACACAAAATCAAGCTGGCTTGGTCTCCCTCCTCAAGTCAAAGCTTAATTGCAACAAATATGTTAATCAACTTTGCAGCACAATTGTAACTAACTGCGGGATCCCCGCCAGTTGTTGTTATGCATATTTAATCATTTCGTTTAGCTGACACCTCTAGTGAATATTAATTAACATAACTCTACTCATGCTGGCTCTCAAGCTGCAGTACAGCATGGCATGCCTGCTGCATGACATGTTACAGTGGCATGTGCCACATTTACCTGTATTGTGATATACACAGAACACAATGCTACGAATGCAAAGAAATGCTGCCACATTTCAAAAATAGTTTCTAGTTAATCTTCTGAAGTCAAGTGCCAGTGTACCAGGTTCTCTGGGGGAAAAACAATTAGGGGGGCAGCTAAGGTGGACAAGAACAATTCTGTATTGTCAGGTTCCTGGGAGAGTCTAGCTGAAAGAAGCATTCAGAACAGTCGGGTGGATCAGGAGAGGTATCAGCCTAGATTCTATATCAGCAAGTGCAAGGACAGCTCAGCACCCACCCTCAGAAAAGAAAGACATCTTGAAGAGTCAAACAATGCCAGGGCCTTTGCATGTGGGGCAGATCAGAAAAGAAGCTGATGCTCAGAGGCCAGCTGAAAACCCTGGCCCCACCTAAGTAAGATAATGAGAACTATGGCAGTTGCAAATGCCTGAGATCGAAGTCAAGAGATAAGGAAAACAAGACCATGGGAGTGGGTGGCATAGCATTACAGCTAGAAGCATCAGGAAGGTAGATGTGCTATAAAACAATATCTAGAGAGAAGAAAAGATCTCTGAAGAGTGGGTCAAATTGACCATACTGACAGCCCCCAAGAAAGGCAAGCTTCAGAATACTGTGAACTATAGGTCGATCTTCCTGACTGCTTATCTGAGCTAATCTCTCTATAGGGCTCTCCTGAAAAGACTCAAAGTGCAGATAATATACCTTTCTGAGGAATGATCCAGCTCGCTCAAAGGGAAAGGGACACTATAGGAAATCCTATGACTAATTACATGCACATGCAAAGAATTCAACAGAAGTCGCCTTGAATTGTTTTGTCAGTTTTCAAAAAACATTTGACTCAATCTGGCCTGGTGGGCTATGAGCTATTCTGATGGGCTATTTGTTCAACATAAGTATAAGATAAGAGTCAACAATATGTACAGAGATTCCAATGTAACTTGAAATGGAAAAGGCTAAAAGGTGCTAGCCTAGCTGAAAAACATATACAAAGAAGCAAGGTTGGCAGCAGATTCTCTAAACTATCCAAAGAATAATCTGCAGCAAACAGGGAACCTGATATCACTCTTCCTGATCTTACTGCAAGGATTGATGAACAAAGACTCAATGGGGAAAGACAATGATGAAAAGATAAAAAGTGAACAGCAAAGAGATAAACAACCTGAAGTTTCCTGATGAACAGCAGATCAATGCCCTCCACAGGACCAGTATACAATTTGGGCTGTATATCAGTTTCGACAAGGAAAAGACAATGCTCCTCTGCAGGAGGAAAATGAAGGGAGTGCTAACATTAAAACTGGCAACAATGATGAAGGTAGCTTTGTCTACATGAAAAGATCACAAATAGGATATTACTGATGCAAGCCACTCCAGGGGGGCATCTACATGTGCATTAATGCACTTTTGCTACTGCACATTAAATTTAGTACCTCTGATATCAGGTACTATATAAATGTGCATTAGGCTGCCTTAATGTGCAGTAGCAAAAATGCACATCTTTTTTTAGTGATTCTTAATGTGCAGTAGCCTATTTCTACTGCGCATTACTGTATTAGTACTTTCTGATGAGACTAGAATAGGCTACTGTACAGTAAAGTGCACATGTAGATGAATCCTGAGTGACTTAAAGTCAACATGAAGAGATCATGAATTCTCCCTTGATATAAAAAACAAGTTGCTCAAGATGTGCATATTCTTAATCCTGCTCTATGTAGCAGGTACACGGTCATTCAAGAAGGCTGACACACAAAGACTATTTGGCCTTTGCAAATGAAATGTTACAGACAAGGATTGCTGTCTGTTGGTGCAGGACACATCTGCCTGAAGAAAACACCTGCTAAAACCTGTGATCTTTGGCAAGGTAAAGACCAGCAGAACAAGAGGCAGATTCTGCAGCAAGAGACTGGAAGATACATCAAAATCACTGTTTACACAGTGAGCTTGATAACAGCCTTTGGATACCTAAGGGGAGATTACAGATAGGATGGAAACTGGCTTTTTTCTGCAAGTGTAGGGAACAGGGTAGGAGTAATGACCTCAAGCTGAAGCAGGGCAAATTTAGGTTGGAAATTAGGAGAACTGTCCAACTGGGGGGTGGCCAAGCACTGGAATGTGCTACCTAGAGAAGTTGCAGAATCTCTGTCCTGTTTCCTGCTGGGATGATTTAGTCACGGATGACCCTGTCTAGAGCAGGCAGCTGGACTAGATGACCTCATGAGGTCCCTTGCACCCCTGCTTTCCCTTGACTGTATGATTCTACGCAGTGTAAGTAAGGATGGCTGAAAGCAAGTGTGGGTGTATGGGTGAGGATACCATATAAGCACACAGATGATAAAAGCAATTTAATATATATTTAGCAGATCTGTTCAATGCCCAAGTTTCTAGAGTTGGTTTTGAAAACTCTCTCTCAAAAGTCTGCATTAAATATATTTCCTCTTTTCAAGTTCCCTTAAATATGAAGTCAACATACAGCAGGAATAAGCATTCAACACCATAGTATTTGGATGTTAACTCATCTTTTCTTTAATTATGTGGTCTTCCTTTTTTAAATTGCAAAATTGATAATGTTGAATCATGAATTTTAATATAACCTAATACTACTTACCTTTAAATGTAGAAGCTAGGTTGGTTGTAGATTTGGAAACTGGCAAAAAAAACCGTAACTGACCACACAAGATTTTCTGGCGACTATTTATACAATTCCTTCTCAATTTTCTATATGAACCTTAAGAACTCCACTTTTCAGGTGAAAAAAGATGATGCTTGCTACTACTGAATCTGGATTAATTTTTAAATGTTCGATTTAAGTAAGACGTGAATGTATTACATTCTATATGATGCAAGATCAATATTATAGATGGTAATGATAACATATTATGCAAGCTGTTGCCACACTTTATTTCATAGATTTCATAGATTTCATAGACATTAGAGCTGGAAGGGACCTCGGGAGATCATCGAGTCCAGCTCCCTGCCCAAAGGGCAGGAAGTCAGCTGGGGTCATAGGATCCCAGCAAGATAAGCATCCAATTTACTCTTGAAGGTGTTCAATGTAGGTGCTTGAACCACCTCCGCTGGCAGACTGTTCCAGACCTTGGGAGCTCGGACAGTAAAGAAATTCTTCCTTATGTCCAGCCTGAAACGGTCTTGCAGGAGTTTGTGACCGTTCGACCTCGTCATCCCTTGGGGCGCTCTGGTGAACAAACGTTCCCCCAGATCCTGGTGGTCACCCCTGATAAACTTATAGGTGGCCATCAGATCACCCCTGAGCCTGCGCTTTTCCAGGCTAAAGAGTCCCATGGCTCTCAGCCTGTCATCGTAAGATCTGTTTTCCTGACCTCTGATCATGCACATGGCTCTCCTCTGGACTCTCTCAAGCTTCTCCACATCCTTTTTGAATTGTGGAGCCCAAAACTGGACGCAGTACTCCAGCTGCGGCCTCACCAAGGCCGAGTACAAGGGGAGAATGACATCCCGGGATTTGCTCGAGAAGCATCTATGGATGCAAGCCAGCATTTTGGTCACTTTACTAGCCACAGCATCGCACTGGAGGCTCATGTTCATCTTGTGGTCAATGATGACCCCCAAGTCTTTTCCTTCTGTAGTGCTAACCAACGTAGCACTGCCGAGCCTATAAGGGTGCTGCAGGTTTTTCCTCCCAAGGTGGAGAACCTTGCATTTATCGGTGTTAAACACCATGAGGTTCTCGTCTGCCCATTTGCTGAGCTGGTCCAGGTCAGCCTGGATCACCCGCCTATCTTCTGGCATGGATGCTATGCCCCAAAGTTTGGTGTCATCGGCGAACTTGGCCAGTCCACTCCTGACTCCAATGTCCACATCGTTAATGAAGATGTTGAACAGTATGGGTCCCAGGACAGAGCCTTGAGGGACCCCACTGGTCACAGGGCACCACGATGAGTGACTGCCATCAATCACAACCCTCTGGGTCTGACCACAAAGCCAGTTTCCCAGCCAGCAGATCATGGTGGAGCCAAGGCCACAACTGGCCAGTTTGGCCAAGAGGTGATCATGGGATACCAGATCAAAAGCTTTTCTGAAGTCAAGATATATGACATCAATCTCTTCTCCCTTGTCCAGGTGATAGGTCACCTGGTCATAGAAGGAAATTAGATTGGTCAAACAAGACCTACCCACAACAAACCCGTGCTGGCTGTCCCTTAGAATGTTAGCCTGGGCCAGTCCCTCAAGGATGGCCTCCTTAATAAACTTTTCTAAGATCTTCCCCAGGATAGAAGTCAGGCTAATGGGCCTGTAGTTAGCCGGATCCACTCTCCTCGCTTTCTTGAAGATCGGCACCACATTGGCCTTCTTCCAGTCTTCTGGCACTACATCAGAGCGCCAGGAGTTTTCAAAGATCCGTGCCAGGGGCTGGGCTATGACGCTCGCCAGCTCCTTGAGTACCCTGGGGTGCAGGTTGTCAGGGCCAGCTGACTTGAAGGTATCCAGCTTCTCAAGGTGTTCCTTCACGAGGTCAGCATTGATGAAGGGTAGGGGATCCCCCTCACCCAGATTTCCCTGTCCCATAGCAGGCATGGACATCCCGTGTGACTGATGAAAGACTGACGCAAACTACCTATTTAATAGGTTGGCTTTTTCCTGGGCGTCAGTTGTCAGTTGCCCCATCTGGTTTAGCAGGGGTCCAACATTGCCCTTGCTTTTCCTCCGGCTCCCCACATATCTGAAAAAGGACTTTTTGTTGTCCTTGATGCCTGAAGCTAGTTGGAGTTCAGTTGCAGCCTTGGCTTTCCTGGTTTGGTCCCTGCAGGACCGGACCAGCGTGGAGTAATCCTCCTTGGAGGTGAATCCCGTCCTCCATCCTTTGTAGGCTTTCCTTTTTAGCCACAGTAGGTCCGCTAGGTCTCTGGAGAGCCAGGGGGGCTGCTGTGCCTTCTTGCTGCCTTTCCTCCGTGTTGGAATAGATTTAGCTTGTGCACTGAGGATCGCTTCCTTGAGAAGCAACCACTCTTCTTGAACTCCCATCTCCCTGGGGTCATGGTCCCTGAGGGCCTGACTGACTAGCCTCTTGAGCTTATCAAAGTTGGCTTTTCTGAAGTCAAGGACTTCTGTGTTGCTGACTGACTTGCCAGCTTTACGGCGGATGGTGAAGGTGATCAGCTCATGGTCGCTGTCACCCAACTTCCCATCAATCACTAGGTCGCCGATTAGGTCGTGCCCCGTAGCCAGTACCAGGTCAAGCAGCGCTTTGCCTCTCATTGGCCCATAGACCTCTTGGGTCAGGTAGAGGTCATCCACGCACGAGAGAAAGCTTTGCGCCCGCTCAGATTTAGCTGAGTGATCTTCCCACGAGATGTCCGTGTAATTGAAGTCACCCATGACAACCAAGGTCCTGGAGCAAGCGGCCTCAGTCAGTTCCCGGGCGAACTCCTGGTCAAGCTCAGGACTTTGAGTGGGAGGTCTGTAGTAGACTCCCACCGTTGTGTCCCCTGTGCCAAATTCCCCACGAATTTTTACCCAGAGGGTCTCTAGCTGTCCGTGCCGGTCGCCAACATCAGCTTGCAGGGACATGTAGCTTTCCTTCACATAGACAGCTACACCCCCGCCCCTTTTGTCAACACGATCCCTCCTGTACAGGGTATAGCCCTCTATACCCGTGGTCCAGTCATGGGTGGAGTCCCACCAGGTCTCCGTTATCCCAATGACATCATATTTCTTTGCACTGAGCAGGAGGACGAGCTCGTCCTGCTTGTTGCCCAGGCTCCTGGCATTAGTGTACAGGCAGGCAAGTGTGCCCTTGGGGGCTCTTGCCTTACCCACAGATTGTGCCAGGGCTGGGGCAAAACTCTTTATTAATATTGGACCTGAATATTTTAATTATGAAAATGTGGCCCCAGGGCTATAAGCTCAGGACACCTGGGAAGGGGAGGAGAAAGGCAAATCCATTCTGCTGTCCTTCCAACACTAGTAGTTGGGGGACCAAACCAGCTCTTAACACAAGTTAGAGAAAAGTGCTAGAACTGCTCTAAAGTGTTCCACTCAATATTGATATCCCAAGAGCCACACCAGACACCTGAATATCCAAAATGTATTGTATTTTGGTCCATTTCCTTCTGGGCAAAGATGCCTCCCTCTACTGACAAGGTCCAAAGAGAATGTCATAGGACAACATGTGTTTACATTTCAGAATGAATATGCATACACAGTGAAGTGAATGGCCTAAATGAACAACTGTTAATACCTTTGCTGGCAACTTGGTCAAATGAAAGAACTTACATTGAATGAATAAGTAAAGGCAGAAAAACAACAACATAACGTTTTTCCTCAGGATTTCCCACATCACTGAAATAGAAACATTTTGCAGAGATGGGTTGCTTTTGACAACGTTTCTCAGTACCTGCCTGCCATGTAGGTGTCTAAACCTGCCGGGTTTCCTGTCACCACGCCTGCCAGGCTCTTCAGTAGGTTGCCTGCCAAACTGATTTGGACGCCGGATCCCCAGGGTTTCTAGCATCTGTGGGTTCAGGTCAGGCTTGCAAATGGACTGCTCCAGAGCCAGGGCTTCATTCCCTTTTGCAGAGAAAAAATGAAGTGTTTGGTTTTCAGACTGAAATGAGACAGACAAAAATTCACAATATCTGTCTCTCTCATGAAATGGACTATTGTCTTTTGCCAACACAGAAATGACTTTGAAGTGGCTTCCTCCAAGTCAAGACTGGATCATCTCACCTGGAAAGGGAAACACGTACTTCCACTGTAGTTCTGAATTAACAGACATGTGAAGGCTTCAGGACTCTGAGTTGGTTACTTAATTGTTGCAGCTAGAATCAAGTGTGTATGTGTGTTCAGTTACACCATTCAGTTATTTTATTTACAACTGCTGCAGCTTCTACAGCCTCCATCTCTACGATACCCAGAGTTGTAGTCATATTTTACTAGCACCTCCGTGCTCCCTCCTGCAATACAATAATCTCTCAGCTCTATGACAGTGAAGAACTATTGTCTGGCAGTTCATGAATGACCTTGCTTATACCTGTAGAGGAAAAAAAAGTAGCTGCAACTCTATCTGAGAAAATTATTAGTAGCCATTTTTTCACACAAATCTAGTTTCAAGAGCAGATCAAATCATCTTCATTTCATTGCTTCTCTGCAGTTTCCTAGGGGAGGTTCTAAGTCCCCTATCATCCTGTTTTGCAGTTTCCTATCTCCCTTCACATGAGAACATACAAGGGTGTGAGCCTACCTCTTGCTTCTAGCAAGCAGGTATGTGCTGAAGACACATATGTTCAGGCAGTACTGTAATGCTCACAGGTAATGTAAATGTGAACGAGGCTGAGGTTAGCAGACAGGCAAATTTTGTGGTATTTGTCCTGGAGCCATTTTCTAAAGACCTGTGCAGGATGAACCTAAGGAACAGGCTGGAGAGAAAGGGGTGCTTGAGCTGGAGCTCTGCAAGTATGACAAACCATTTAGCTATCAGGGGAACTCCAGCATACATGGGAGGAGTTTCTGGATTATAACCAATGCAATTAATGCTATAAATGGGATACAATGGTTTTATCTTTACATGATAATTCATAGAGTCATAGAAAGCCATACCATTTCCCTTTCCCAGTCCTCCCATGTATCACCACATTGAATCTGCATGAGGGAGCCACAGATAGATATCAAGAGGAGGGAAAAAATAAACATGAAACCAGTGATATATTCATAATAAATCTGTAAGTATTAAAATCAGGATTACAGGCTTAGCAAAGGTTAGCAAGCATGAGTGCACATTTTTCATAAACTCCTTGCTTTGTAACCGTGTCTGACTGGTAGGCTGAAAGAGGGTTGCATCATTAGCAGCATTACAGAATTGGCCCAGACAGCCTTGACTGCAAGTCTCGAAGGCTTTACTCAGTGGAAAAGGCCCTTGTGGACGTCAGTACTGAACCTGTCTGTTCCTGGGACATTGTCCAGGCTGGAGAAGTCTTTGGTGGAAGAGGAATGAATTCTGTTCTTGGCAAGTACCTGCATTTTAGTCCTTCATCCCATGAGTGTTCAAGATTCATGGTCAGGGCATACTTTCAACATCTGCCTTTCTAGTTTACCAACCTGCACAGCCCCTATTTCCTGCTTGATTAGCAGGTGCCAGAAGCCTCTCTTCTGCAGAGGCATTTCATCACTAGCCTGGAACACTAGCCTTCTTCCAATTCTGGGACTTTGGCAGAACAACATTGGTTACGGCGTCTTTGGCCTCAACAAACATTAGTCATACCTCCTGCCCTGGTCTGTTGTGTCACAAACACAGGGTCACATACACAGGCACAAGAACAGAGTCACACTCTGGAGCACAGGTACCTAAAGCCTTTGGACTCGGTTTCAATTCTGAGTGTTTTCATTTGTGATGTGATGAAATGAAGGTTATGAATGAAAACAGAACGATCAGAAGCAAGAAAAGCAATAGTCATTAAGTTCTGTGAATACTTCATTTGGAGGAACCCAGTAGGAGCCACACAAACACACACACAAGTATTTGGTGACATTATTAAGCTGCTGGAATCCTTACAAGCTTTTGAATGTCATATTACATGGATCTATCCTTGCCCATGGTGCACAGACTATGTAATCACCACTGTGATTTTTGTTATATATAACAAATCTGTACAAACAATATTTTAACTATATATATATACTGTTTTAAGGTTCTAGAAGTCTGCTCTCCTTTGACCGATGTCAGCTATAAAGAAACTAAACATCTTCAAGAAAGATAAATACCGAGTTGCCTTTGGATTGTTTGTTCTCAAAGCACTAGATTCTTCTTATTTTTGCCTGGTCACAAACATAAATTACATTTTCTACAGCCTTTACTTTACTCTATTGATGTTCTCCATGTCATTGTCATCGATGTGTAAATCTTAACTAACACACAAGTAAGACAAATCATTCTCACAATAAAGCAATGCAAAAAGTAAAATACATCTAGGGGGAAGTCATTTATGGGTACTTCACATGCCAGATAGCACTGGCTGAAGCAGCTGGTCAGTCATTCTCTAGGAAAGATGATGTTCTATAATTTTTTTAACAAGAAAAAAAGGCCATAATTGACATGGTTCTGGTCTAGATGCATCAGTATCTTTCACTGAATTTAATAGTTCCCTAATAACACTGAACTTAAAGTTTGAATGCTTTGTATTAACTGATATAGCAAGTACATCTACTCTATATAATCTGCTTAAAAGTAAGGGCAATTCTATTTAATTTATATAATTTTCATTCACCAAAAGATTTGGGCAATGTTATAAGGTACTATTAACTTAAGTGCTTCATAGGAAAGATTCACTTTACTGGAAATAATAGAGCAAGACTGACTTTCACATGACACTCAGTAGATAGAGCTTTTTACACCTGAATGACAGTCAAGCACACTGTCATACCATGGCTTCGTATAATGGGCTATGAGCTCTACATAATTATCTTTGATGGACTTCAAAGAAATCTCTTTACCTCACATACTCCGTGCTATGCTCCTGCCTCAACAAAATTAGTGTGTTATTAGAGCTACTTTCTTCTACTTGATAAAATCAAATAAGCAGGATTTGCAGTCTAAGGATATTTATCACTGTAAACGTAAAAATCAGGGTTGCAGTGTGTGTGGTCCTTAGCTAAATAATTGATAAATGGGTCATGTCCTTGCAGGGAAACAATCCAGAAAGGGATTGCTGAAATAGGATAGGATTAATTGCATGTCCCTCAAACTTATTTTAAAGGGTATGCTCTTTAGGGCACAGACTACTTGAAAAGTGTCCAAAGATGGTTTGGGTGATTCCTCAACCGTTGGAAACAAGGACCAAAAAGAAAAAAAAGGAACAAAAAAAAGGGTTAGTGTCTGGCTGTTCTACCATACCTTATTGGATCTTCCAGGATAAACAAAATTACAGGGAATCTCAAAAAAAACAGAATTTCACTTGATTACAGCATGTTTTCTATTATCTGCATGAGTAGTCATCTGAATCTAACTGTGCTCTTGCTTTTGAAAATATTTATTTCAAACTAGATGGGCTTAGAGTCCTAACACAGTCATTAGTCAGATGTATACAAACTCTACACAATTATTTGTCCTGTCATTTCAACAAATCCTTGTCTTACATGTCTGCTTCTAAAGAGGGCAAGAAACATAGGGTCCTATATCTACCTATTCTAATCAGGACATGTCCATATGACTGTGCATATGCGTTTCCCCGAGGACAATATATGCTGCTGCTGCCTGTCCCTGAGAAATGCCCATGCACACATGCTCTGGCACATGGCACATTGCCCCAGGTGGGGTAGGGGAGGCTGTCCCCAGCAGATTTACCTGGAGTCCTGAGGGCTTCCTGGAACACCAGCAGCAGTGATCTGCCATGCAGAGCCTGGCAGGCAACTGGAGTATGGTCCCAGCTAGCCAGGCTCTTGTTTCAGGTAGCACACAGACCGCCACATGTGCCACCCTGCTTTTTTCAGGCACATTTTTTTTGACACCAGGATCTCCCAGTGTCAAAAAATCATGCTGCACTACAAATTAGCAGTATGGCAAATGCCTGCATGTGTAGGCCATGCAGTTTGTGATACCGCAAATGAGTCTGAGGTGCCACATACTGCACATGCGTGCTCATCTGGCTGCACCCATAGGGCGCATCCAGACAAGCGCGCACGTGCATCTTGCAGCATCTCAAACTCCCTTGAGATGCTGCAAGACGCTCATGTGAGAACAAAAAACTTGTTCCCTGAGGTGTATATTTGCAGTGCATGCGCAAAATTTGACCGCTGGATACCCAGAGGTCAAAAAAAAAACATGCCACGGAACAACGGGGCAACTCCCAGTCCCAGACTGTACCTGGAGGCAACTTGGGAGTCATTCCTCCAGGAGAAACATTCTGTTTTCTGGCCAGAGTGTCTCTGTGGTGCTTCTGCTTCCCCTGGCACTGTCAAAGGTAAGTTAAGGATGTGGGGTGGGGAGGTTTATGGGTGTGCGTGGGCATAGGTGGGTGTGAGGAGCGGCAGGGGGATGTTGGGGTATGTCGGGAGTGGAGGGGAATGTCAGGGGCTATAAGGAGGGGTGGAGGATGTTAGCAGGGTGTTGGCATGCCTAAGCCTCATGGAAAGCCCCACCAGTCCGACCTGACCCAGGCCATGCAGCTACCGTGCGTTTACACAGAAGGTGCACCTCCTGGAGGCACGTGTTCCACTCCAGGGTAAAGTGTGGGGACAGTGCGATGAGCCAAGCCAGATCCTACTGGCACTGGGGCAGTTCATGCTGCCAGGCTGAGCTGGTTCCATGGTGGCAGGACCCAGCGCAGCATGCAGGGACTGTGTGTCGCACCAAGCCGGGTCCTGCCACCATGGAACTGGCCTGGCCTAGAGATGCAAGTGGCCCCAGTGTTATTAGGGCCCAGCTTGGCTCAGTGCACTGACTCTGTATGCTGTATCAGGTCCTGCTGCCTTGGAACCAGCCTGACCTGGCAGTACAAGTCAGCCCAGTGCCAGCAGGGCCCAGCTCAGCACGACACATGGTCCCCAAAAGTGGCAATAGCCCCCAGCTGACACCTACAAATGGTGACGGTCCCCAGTGAGAGGCACAGACAGTGCTGGCTCTGAGCTGCTTGGGACCATGCCATGCCATGGGGGGGAGGGGGGAAGCTGTCAGCAGTGCACTCTGAGCGAGCACCCCACTCCTGCTGCTACTGCAGCATGTAAATTGTGGGCCCTGCACGGGGGGGGAGGGGGAGGCTGTGGCCCTGCAGGGTGCCTGGGATCTTGCGGGAGAGGGGGCTGGAGCTGGAGCCCTGCAGGTGGGGAAGTCCATGTGCTGGGGGGGGGGGGCTGCACCCTGTGGAGGCCAGGGAACACCCCTCCTGAGCAACCCCCCTACAAGTTCCCCCCACACCTAGCCACACACCAACCTGCATCCTCCAACATCCTTCCACACCCACCCACAGAACTACCCACCTTTTCCACACCCCTTCCCACCCCTCTCCTGCAAACCCCACACCCATCATATGGGAAGAAAACCAAAATATCAGCATATACAGATGTTTAGAATTTATTTTATTATTATGATAGAGACACTGGTAGGCTTCCAAATTGCTTTAACATTGTAAATATATCAATAAAGCTTTGCCCAACTGATCTCTTTCTCCTCCATATATATGAGCCTCATGGGAAGACCACTATACATGCATGTATGCATGCATGTATAGTGGCCTTTTGTTCTAATTGTGGAAGAACATGGATTTTGGGGTATTTTGAAAAATGGATTTGGGATGCTGCTGCAGCAGTCCAGCAAACACAAGGGGCTAATATCTCCAGATACCAATAGGCCAGGCTCCAGAAGCTCCTGAGAAGGAGTAGCCCTGAGCTCCTTGCTAGGGCAGGTTATTATACTGCTGGGGCCAGAACAGGTGCTCGCTCCAGACTCTAGCTCCCCCTGGCTGCAGATCTGGGACGAGCCAGGCAGGGTTATTTTGCCTCAATAGGCACAATTTGCTCCACACCAAAGTGCATGTCTGGGCACATGCATTGAGGCAAAAAGTCCCAGCTCAAATTGCACAACTTTTATTTGACCTGCTGCAAGCACACATGCTTGCAGGCGTGGATGCGCCTATAGGGTGCAACCAAATGGGCTCATCACCAACATTTTCATGATATTTTTGGCATTTCCATTTCAAGATGGACTAAAAATAGACATTTAGCAAAGGCCAATTTAATTAATCTAAAATATTAAGTAACATTCACGTTAGCTGTCTCTTTTTAAACCACCAGCACTAACAAAGCCAGAGGCTCGTGGGGCATAAAAGCACATTCTCAGAGAGAATAATTTTGTTGAGAAAGTTGATTACTTGTCACTTCAAAATAAATGCTTGAAAACCTGACAAACTTTTAGGAAAAAAAATCAAAACTGCTGAAAGTGAGAAATTTCAGAAGCCTTCACATTCCACTGTACCCATGACACAATGATTCAACATTTATGTTAAATACATTAAGTATTTTCCTAATTATTTTAATTACACCTTTATTTCTTTGTAGCTAGCAGCTTTCTATTTGGGTGAATGAGACTGTATTGTGTTTTCTGCATATCAGTTTTGTACAATAGCTTCACTGTCCAATTCAGTTGTCTGTGGAAGGTCAGGTTTCAGACCCATAATAGCCAATAGGATCATAAGTATTGTTATGTTGTAGTTGTGCAATAGCCATCTTAAATACCTCTTGTTTAGTGATAGGTGTAAAATAATAGAAAACCATTGATAGAGGACTGGAGTACATCAGTTCCTTGGAAACGGATTAAACAAAAAGAAAGCCTGACACAAGACCCAGATTTGGAGCATGGCAAAAAGCTGAGAGAGAGAGCAAGTGAGTGCAGGCACTTTTTGGAAGAGTGCTGACAGAAAAAGGCTTAGAACTGACAGCAGAGAAACTGCCTCCCATCATTAGATTCCTGTCATGTTCTGGGAAACAGGATTTCATACATTCTTTGTATATAAACAGTTGCATCAAAGAATTGCCTGACTCCATCATCAAGGTCTCCCTCAACGCAAATGATCCACAAAATCCTGAATATGTGCTAACCTCTTAAGCCTAAAACGGCACCAGAATTCCATACACAGGCATCATTGTTTCACTATGTACTGTGTGCCTTTTACTGGTGGTGTGCAATGCTGTAGCCATTCTGCCTACTTTCCCCAATGACATTTCCAGTCTATTTCTACTCAGCCCTGCTTTCAAGTCACTATAAACCACTGTCCCCTACCAACTTACCTAAAAGTCTATGTCCCAATCCCAAAACACAAAATCAAGAGGTCTTTATCCCAGCTGAGCTACATTCTCAGACCCTCTGAAGTTATTCATCTACCCTCTCTCCAAGTTCTTCTTTGAAGCCACAGGGTAAGAGGCCTTTTATATTATATTGGCTAGATTACAACCTGTCAACAAGGGAGAATTTGGGTTAGGAAGGGTGGTAGGAATGTAGAAGTAGTTTGTTTAAATGTAATGGATTTACTAAGAGTAGATATTCAGGGTATGGGCAGTGGTAGAGCTCAAGGAGCTTTTACAAACATAACTCAGTTTCCATACATAAAGATATCTGGAGTGCATGCTAATCATGTCTTCAAGTATATATTTGTCATTAGAATGTTATAATAAAGCTTGAGAGTATAAGTGCAACCCTAATTATATCTTTTTGCAACCCTAATTATATCTTAATATTTATGTATTGAAATAGAGAGAAAGAGAGAGATCTATGTATAAAAATAGGATGTTGTAAATATACAGCATATGCATCTATACCACACATACATGCACACACACAGTTTACAATTTTGATATGACAAAACTGTTGGAGATATCACTTTCCAACAGAAGATGTGCAACATGGGCTCTTTGTGGGTAAAATTAATTTCATCTTGTAGAATTTTTGGTTTTAAAAATTGCTACCAGTTGGCATGGTGTTTGTTATGTCATTGCTAATAACTCTGTGTGGGAGGGGAGGTAGAAGCCCCACTCCCAACATGTCCCAGGACCCCACCCAACAAGCATCCATAGTCATGGCAGAGGCCAGGACACGTGGCAGCTGCAGAGAAACCCTGATGCAGGTTCAGCAGTTCCACAGCTGCCTGAGCCTGCGGATCAGTGAGCCCCGTGGGCGGGGCCTGGCGGCAGCGCAGTCTCATTTAAAGGCAGCTGGGGAGAGACCCAACTGCCTGGGAGAGGGAAGACCAGATGCCAGCGGACAGCAGAGCTGGGCAGGGACAGACAGAACACTGGCGGGGAGAGGCTGGATGCCAGCAGAGGGAGGCAAATGGTGGAGCCGGGCAACAAGGAGCAGGATGCTGGTGGGGAGAGGCGAAACGTTGGCAGAGACATGGGCAGCAGAGCACGGTAAGAATGGCAAAGTGGGGCACAGGACAAGAAGCCCCAGGGCCAATCAGAGAAGCCTGGCTGGAAAGCCCACAAGTCCAGGCTTGGGGAGCTAAAATTCACCAGAAGGTCCCAGTGGAGAGAAGATCATCCTCACAATCCTGAGCAAAGACCAGGCTGCTCTGGACAGTACAGGTACCGTGGTGGGGAAGGATGACAAGCGATAGCAAAACACTGAGGGCAGCCTGGTGAAGAGGGAGGAACAGGCAGCAACAGGCCCAGAGCCTGGTGGCCAAGGGGCAAGTTCCACCAGGTGGTGGGTTCAGGAGTAATTCACTCCTAATCTGTTGGCCCCTGGGAAGAGTACTTGGAGAAACAGACAAAAGTCCTTCTCCCATCCCAGGGAAGCAGAGGGGTCCTGGAGTCCGAGTCCTAGGTACCCTATCAGCAGACGCCAAATGTCTTCTCTTTGAGTTTAGTGTCTTCTAAGTTATCGTTCACCCCAGGCTGGGGCATGTTTAGTTATCCAAAGGTTGGCCTGAAGACAAGGGATCCATTCAGGAGAGATTAACAGCTGAACAGACCCAACCTCAGTTGAAGCGGGCCTCACGGGTGAAAAGATATCATCCCAGAGGAGACTACAGGGAGCAGAGTCCTCCCAGGCCATGGATGTGGTAAGGCTAGGGTAAAGGGGAGGTTTGGAGCCCCATGAAGAAAGACCAGGGTCACGACCCTTCTGAGACCACCAACAGTAAACTGCCTTCCCCATCAATCAACATCAAAGTCGTGGCAGGGGAGTAGAGGCAGCCCTCGGAACCATCTAGGTGCCCTCGGGATGCAATCTCACCCTGATGTCACTAGGGATGAAGGCAATGACCAGAAAGGGGCCAAGGCCTTACAGCACCTACCAGCGACACTCTGCTTTAGTGCAAAATGGTCAAAAGCAGCAAAACACTACAAGAACCTAAGGCCCATTAGGTGCATCTACACAAGATGTTATTGTGTGTTAATGTGCATTAGCCTAATTTAATGTGCATTACAGGTCTGCATCTACATGTGTGCACCCTTAACACACATTAAAAATGGTAAAA